>NC_137788.1:103578470-103663470 GCF_963383645.1 Muscardinus avellanarius | reverse complement strand
TTTAAAATGTCCCAGAGATTTTGATAATGTTGTATCTTTATTTTTATTTGTTTCTAGAAATTTCTTGATTTCACATCTTACATCTTCTGTGAACCATTCTTCATTCAAAAGTGTGGTGTTCAGTCTCCACATGTTTATATTGTTTCTCTGGGTCTTCTTGTAGATGATTTCTAGTTTCATTCCATTATGGTCTGAAATGACACAGGGCAGTATGAAACATTTTTTGAATTTGCTAGTGCTCATTTTGTGTCCCAGGATGTGATCTATTTTGGAGAAGGTTCCATGAGCAGCTGAGAAAAATGTAAACTCTGCTGTAGTTGGGTGAAATATTCTATATGTGTCCAACAGGTCCATTTGGTTAATGGTGTTCTTTAGTTCTGAGACATCTTTACTGACTCTTTGTCTGGAAGATCGGTCTAATGTGAGAGGTGAGTTGAAGTCTCCCAGTATTATTGTATTGGGATTTATGTGTGACTTCATGTCACAAAGAGTTTGATTCACGAAAGTAGCTGCCCCTATGTTTGGGGCATATATGTTGATTATTGTTATTCCCTCTTGCTGGATTATTCCTTTTACCAGTAAAATATGACCTTCTTTGTCTCTTCTAATAAGTTTGGGTTTGAAAACTTGTCTGATATCATAGTTGCAACTCCTGCTTGCCTTTGAGTTCCATTGGCATGGATTACCTTGCTCCAGCCCTTTACCATGAGTTTGTTCCTATCTTTACTTGTAAGGTGTGTTTCTTGTAAGCAGCAGATGGATGGATTCTGGTTTTTAATCCATTTTGCCACTTTATGTCTTTTAATTGGGGAGTTGAGGCCATTTACATTCAGTATGATTATTGAGAGATAATTTTTAATTCCCAGCATGTTAGGATTTTATTTCTGTTTGAAATACTATTTATTTTCCTTTGCTTAGTTGTCTGCTGGATAGAAAATCTTGTTTCTCTGGTTCACGTGTATATTACCTATTTCTTCTTTGTAGTTAATCTCCTTGAGTATTTTCTCTAGCACTAGATTTGAAGGCATAAATTCCTTCAGTTTCTGTTTGTCATGGAAGCTTCTTATTTCCCCATCTAATTTGATGGATAGTTTTTCTGGGTAGGAAATTTTTGGCTGGAAGTTGTTTTCTTTCAGAGTTTGGAATATGTTACTCCAAGCCCTTCTAGCTTTCATGACTTGGTTTTGGAAGTCTGGAGTGATTCTAATTGGTTTGCCTCTGAATGTCACTTGGCCCTTTGTTTTTGTTGTCTTTAAGATTCTCTACTTGGCTTCCACATTGGTCATTTTGACAATTATGTGGCATGGGGAACCTCTTCTCTGATCGTGTCTAAAGGGAGTTCTATAAGTTTCCTGGACCTGTGTATCGACCCCTTGCTGTATGTTTGGAAAATGTTCTGCTATTACTTCCTTAAGATTATTGATCCCTTTGGTTTTACCTTCTCTTCCCTCCTTTATTCTGATTATTCTTAAGTTTGTTCTCTTCAATGTCAAATTCCTGCTGTCGGATTTTTTTCCCTAAATTATAAACTATGCATTTATTTTTATAGTGATCATCTTCTAGGAGCGAGATTCTATTCTCCATGTGGTCTAATTGATTGTTTATAGTTTGATGCCTTTACTTCAATGATTGCATCCTTTCTTTCTTTTTTTTTCTTTTTGGTGGTACTGGGGACAGAATCCAGGGGCTTTCTATCTCTGGGCTACACTTCCATACCTATTTTATACTTTATTTGGAAACATGGTCACACTAAGTTTCTGAGAGCCTCACTAAGTAGCTGAGGCTGGCTTCAAACCTGTGATCCTCCTGTCTCAGCCTCCCAAGCGTGGGGATTACAAGCGTGCCCCAGCACGCCTGCCTGCATCCCTTATTCCTTTGAAACTCTCTCTAAATTCTTTTCTAAGGTCCTATATTATTTCTACAGTTATGTTCCTGATTTGATCTTCTGGAGATCTCTGAATTTCTGTGTCATCAGTTTTTGATGTTATGGGGTTGTGGGCATTCATTGCTTCATTGTTATTCCTCTTTCCCATGATTTCAGAAGTTTGAGCCTTCTCTCAGTTCTTCCCTTGGTAACTATGGCTTCACTTAGGGTTCTCTGGATTTCAAGTCTGTGGTAATCTCAGTCACCACTACTCTTTGACTGGGTTGTATTGCAAAGTCTCAGACCCAGGGAGTTAATCAAGGCTGTGCAAGACTGTGGGGGTGCCAGGCTGTGTGTTTTCCCATGGGGAGCTGTGACTAGGGTGTGGTATCTCTGCCACCGCTACTCCTTCACTGGGTTGGACTGCAAAATCTCAAACCCAGGGAGATTATCAATGCTGTGCAAGTCCATGGGGGTGCAGTGCTGGGATTTCTCCTTTAGGGGCCACAATTTCACTTATGGTTGTTGAGTGCGCTGATCTGGAGCTGTTGCGGGCATGGTGAACTTGCCGCTGCAGCTGGCAATATGATGCTGCTGCCACACTCTCAGTTGTGAGGCTGGTGTATTTCTTTTCTGGTTTTGAGCTCTGTTCTGAGTCCCTGATGGGTGTGATGAGCTTGGCCACTGGGAGTTTTAAACATTCTCTGCACTGAAAAAACGGCTGAATTACACCCGAATTAACTGCAGCTGCTCACTTCAGCTCCTTGTTTACTTTTCTTCTCTGGAGCCTGTGCTGTGAGGGAAGATGGCGCTGGCATGGCATCTGCTTCCGCAACATGGGCTGGTTTCTTTTCTGGTCTCTGGTTGTCTTCTAGTCTTCTTTTTCTCTGTCTCTTGTATTTACAGTTTTTGTTTCTCTGCTGATAGTGTTTTCTGGCTATGAGAAGCACTGATTTTGTGGCAATCGAGATTGAGTGTTAGTGGGACTCGTAAACGCTGCTTTTCTCTGTCACCGTCTTCCCGGAAGTCTGCATTAAGTATTTTAAATAAGGATAAATACTTAAGAAAAACTTGGAATCTAAAGAAAAACTAATCAGTTCCCTGGCTTAAAAGTGTTAATCAGCTCTACTTTTTTTTTTCTTTATCCAAACCTATGTGTGTTTCTGACTATTGTTTTGTGCTCACACGTGCTCTCTCTCATACATACTCTCTGTCTCTCTCTCTCTCACACACACACACATACTCATACACACATTTTCTGAGCAACAAAACAAAATGCAATTCTGATTGGGCTGGGGATGTAGCTCTGTGATAGAGTGTATATCTACAATGTGAAAAGCCCTGGGTTCCAACACCAACACCACCGTACACACAAAAAAAGCCTATTAGTACTTATTAAATAGTGAGGAGCACTTATATAACCATTTAAAAATGAGTGGTATAGATTATGCTTGTTTTAGATGTAGATTGATGAAGAGTGAAAAACCATAGTTTCATACTTGAACATACTTGTCTCTTAATTTTTATGATGTTATTCCTAAGATAAATTATAATGTTGTTACTTTAAGAGTACAGTCCCTTTGACAAAAGCTTTCGAGGTGTGTCAGACAGGATATGGTGATGCACACTTGTAATCCCATCATTTGGGAGGCTGAGGCAGGAGGATCTGGATTCGTGGACAACCTCAGCTACTTAGTACGGCCCTCTGCAACTCAGTGAGACCCTGTTTCAAAATAAAGAATGAAAAATAGAGCTGGGGGTGTAGCTTGGAGGTAGAATGCCCCTGGGTTCCATCCCCAGGACCATTAAAAAAAAAAAGCTTTCTAAGTGTGATTACAAAGAATCATCTCTCTTAAGAGGCTGCAGTGAGTTCATCTTTTTTTTTTTTTTTTTTTTTTTTTTTTGCGCATCTGGGGATGGAACCCAGGGAAATTGGACCTCTGAGCTACACCCCCTGCCCTATTTTTTTTATTCTTTGTTATTTTATTTATTTATTTATAAAATAAATAAAATAACTGGGGGTGAAACCCAGAGGCTTTTCCACCTCCGGGCTATATCCCCAGATCTATTTTATACTTTATTTGGAAACAGGGTCTCACTAAGTTGCTGAGAGCCTCACTAAGTAGCTAAGGCTGCCTTTGAACCTGTGTAATCCTTCTGTCTCAGCCTTCCAAGCGCGGGGATTACAAGTGTGTGCCACCATGCCTGGCTTTATTCTTTATTTTGAAACCAGGTCTCACTGAGTTGCAGAGGGCCTCACCAAGTAGCTAAGGCTGTCCGCGAACCACGATCCTCCAGTCTCAGCCTCCTGAATGCTGGGATTACAAGCGTGCACTACCACGCCCGGCTCAGTGAGTTCGTCTTGAAAGGAGATATTCTTCCCAGTTCTTTTGCTCCTGTTATATGGATTTCATTTTAGAGCAACATATCATATAACTATAAAGATCATTATTTTAGATTCAAAGTGGAAAATGTAAAGGTTATTTATAAAATGGATCTTTTCTCTAAGTGAAAACCACTAATGAGGTCCTCAAGCAATGAATTTTGTTGACATTAGTTTAAATTTTTTTCTAATATCTTTTTCAGCTTGTATTGAGAATAGATGACATATTTGAATCCAAGAGAGGGAAGAAGAGAGTAAAATTACAGCCTTATACTGGAAAGGAAGTGCCTTCTTCTAAAGGTAAGACTTCTCTTGTTTCAACTATCTGTAGTTGTCAGCAGATGAGGGGAGAATCATATAACTTAATGTTTGATGTGCATTATAGTTTTTGGTTTACTTTGGTATATGCCCAACTTAATTATAAACTTTTTAGAGTAAGAAAGACTTTTTCACGTCCTTTTTATTTAGTTCTATGCCAAGCAATAAGGATTGATAAATAAATATATTAAAAAACCATTATAAGCCAGGTGTGGTGGTGCACGCTTGTAATCCCAGAATTTGGGAGGCTGAGACAGGAGGATCATGGTATGTAGACAGCTTCAGCTACTGAAATTCGGTGAGACCGTTTCAAAAAAATATAAATAAAGAATAAAAAATAGGCCTGGAGGTGTAGCTGAGAGGTAGAACGCCCCTGGATTCTATCCCCAGTACGGAAAAGAAAAAAAAGTCATTATAAACCAATTAATCTAATGCCAGTGTGGTGGCGTACGCTTGTTATCCCAGTACTTGGGAGGCTGAAAAAGGAAAATCACAGGTTCGTGGCTAACCTCAGCTACTTAGTGAGGCCCTCTGCAATTTATTGAGACCCTGTTTCAAAATAAAGAACAAAAAATAGGGCTGTATAGCTTGGAGGTAGAATGCCTCTGGGTTCAATCCCCAGTACATGAAAAATTTTAAAAAAATAAATAAACCAATGAATCTAATTTTCATAGGCAAGTTGAACCATCATTTTGTGGTCCTTTGATTTATAGTCATTTATAAATATAGACTCTGACAGGAGAAATGAAAACATGATGTGTATATAGACTGAAAGTATGTGGTAGTCATCTTGCAGTCACTGCATAAGTTTAGTAGTTTTATCTTGCATGTGCCTTCATGAAACTTGTATTTTCTTCATTAAAACACTTTCAAGTGCACAGCAATAATCCCAGTACTTGAGAGGTTTAGTCAGAAGAATCACAGGTTCAAGGCCAGCCAACCCAGTTTTGAAATAAAAAATACAAAAGACTGCTGTGTTGCTTAGAGGTAGAATGCCTCTAGGTTCACTCCAAGAAAGAAAGATAAGAAAAGAGGGAGGAGAGGAAAGAAACCTTAAACATCCATAATGAATTAACAGAATTTTTGTGTGTGTGGTACTGTGGGTGGAACCCAGGGGCTTTTCTACCTCTGGGCTATACTCTCAGATCTATTTTATACTTTATTTGGAAACAGGGTCTCACTTAAGTTGCGGGAGAGCCTCACTAAGTAGCTGAGGCTGGCTTCAAACCTGTGTAATCCTCCTGTCTCAGCCTCCCAAGCACAGGATTACAAGCTTTGCATAAAACCTCATGTGAGGAGTGGGAGTGTAGCTCAGAGGTGAAGCACTGGCCTAGTATGCCAAAGTTTCTGTTTGATCCCCAGCACCACAAAACAAAAAAATTTCATGTGAGATTCTTTTTTTTTTTTTTTTTTTTTTTTGTGGTACTGGGGTTCCTGGAAACCCTTCTACCTCCGGGATACACTCCCAGGCCTATTTTATATATTTTTTATTTGGAAACAGGGTCTCTTAAACCAGCAAGGCTGACTTCGAACCAGCACGATCCTCCTGTCTCTGCCTCCCAAGCACGGGGATTACAAGCATGTGCCACCATGCCTGGCTCATGTGAGATTCTTAGCTTGATTGTCTGGCAAAAAAATATGTAGAATTTGGCAATTTTATATAATGTTCATGAATTAGAAATAATAGCCAAGTCCTTCAGTCTCTCATTATAATTTTTTGTTGTTGTTGAGCTCATAGATTTAAAAAAACAGGCAATCTAGTACTTTTTTGATCCCTTCATACTATATATATTTCCCTATTGGTTCATATTTCCCTTAACCTTCACTCACTGTCTTGGAATGAAGGTCATCAAAGCCCTTATATGGCAATATATTAGGCCCACTTAAAGATGTTTTGTAAGGTCTTTTCCATTGATGTTGCCTTTCCTCCCTCCCCTTCTTATCCTCCCCCACACTTTATAAGGATACAATATTATTTTCTTTACAAATATGCACATATATGTGTGTGTGTGTGTGTGTGTGTGTGTGTGTGTGTGTGTGTGTGTTAAAACTTTGTATTTTTTCTTTCTTTTTCTTTTCCTTATATGGTATTGGGGATTGAACCCAGGGGCATTCTACCTCTGAACTACACCTCTAGCCCTATTTTATTTTTTATTTTGAAAAAGGTCTTAATAATTTGTAGAGTGCCTCACTAAGTTGCTGAGGCTGGCAATGAACCTGCCATCCTTCTGTGTCTGCCTTATAAGTCTTGAGATTACAGGCATGTACCACCATGCCTAGCTTTAAAAAATTAGTTCCAAAATAGTTTAGTTTTTAATAGCTAAGTTTCTGAATCTAACCTGTACACTGTGAACCTGCTGTCTCTGTCTCCCAAGTACTGAGATTACAGGTGTGCACCACCATGCCTAGCTATGTCTTGCTTTAAAAAAAATAATGATTATATTTCAGAGCTCTTTCAGTATCAACACATAGAGATCCTCATAGCTATATACAACTTTACTGTATAGATATAAAGGAATTTTATTTGAGCTGGGATGTAGCTCAATGAGGCCCTTAGTTTTATCCCCAGCACCACAAAAAACAACAACAATAAAAAGAAATGAATTTGGTTGTTTTCTAACTTTTTTTTTCAGTAGTGGGGATGGAACCCAGGGGCATTGTACCTCCAAGCTACACCCCAGTCCTATTTTTTTTTTTTTGAAACAGCATCTCACTGAGTTGTGAAGGGCCTGGCTAAGTAGCTGAGGCTGTCCTCGAACCATGATCCTACAGTCTCAGCCTCCTGAATGCTGGGACCCCCACACATGTACCACACATGTACCACCACGTGTACCTACCACCAAGCATGTACCACCACGCCCGGCCCTTTCTAACACACATATATATATATATATATATATATATATATATCATATTTATTATATCTATGTAATTGGTTTGTTCGGGGTATTAAGGATTGATCCCAGGACCTACACTGAGCTACATCTCCAGCCAACAAAGAACTGTTTTATACCATAATTCTGGGCACATAGATAATTTACAAAAAATGTATATGGGTGTGTTCAGTAGTATGTATAGATAGTATGTATAGATATATACACTTTTACTTGTAGTTTTGTTTCTTTATATATTTGTAAAAATATTATCTGTAGCCAGGTCGTGGTGGTGCATGCCTATAATCCAGTGTTTGGGAGGCTGAGACTGGAGGAATACAGGTTTAAAGCCAGCCTCAATAACTTAGCAATGCCCTGTTTCAAAATAAAAAGAAGCCAAGTATAGTGGCACATGCTTGAAATTCCTGTACTCGGGAGGCTGAGACAGGAGGATCACAGGTTTGTGGCCTACCTCAGCAACTTAGTAAGACCCTGATTCAAACTAAAAAAAATAATAAAATAGGGCTGGGCAGTATAGCTCAAAGGTAGAATGCCCTGGATTCAATCCCCAGTACTGCAAAAAAACAAACAAACAAACAAACAAACAAAAAAATCACATATAAATAAATAGGGCTGGGGTGTGCCTTTGAGATAGAATGCCCTTGGGTTCAATCCTTAGTGTCACAAAAGATAACATATATTTGTAAAATAAGTTCCTAGTATTGAACTGACTTGGTCAAATAACATATGTATTTAAATTTTTGTACCTGTTGCCAGATTGTCCCACAAACAGGTTGTAACATTATTTTTTTATGAATAGCACTTGAATATGCCTGTTTTCCTTAATTGTCATCAGTACTGTTTGTGTAAAGTTTTATTTTTTGTTAACATTATGGTTAAATTTTATTGTTGTACTTTTCTGGGATTACAAGAGTGCGCCACCATGCCCAACTTTCTTCTTGATTTTTTTTTTTTTTTGAGGTACTAGGGATGGAACCCAAGGGCATTCTACCTCCAAGCTATACCCCCGGCCCTAATTTTTATTCTTTATTTTGAAACAGGGTCTCAGTAAGTTGTGGAGGCCTCATTAAGTAGCTGAAGCTGTCCATGAACTGCGATCCTCCTGACTCAGCCTCCAAATACTGGGATTACAAGTGTGTGCCACCACGCCTGGCTCTCTTCTTGATTTTTAAGAGCTGTTAGAATATAAGAAACTGAGCCTTGTATGTACAATATATTTACAAATATTTTTCTTTTTATTGTTTACCTTTTTTGTGGTACTGTGGGTGGAACCCAGAGGCTTTTCTACCTCTGGGTTATACTCCCAGACCTATTTTATATTTTATTTGGAAACAGGGTCTCACTAAGTTGCTGAGAGCCTCACTAAGTAGCTGAGGCTGGCTTTGAACCTGTGCAATCCTCCTGTCTCAGCCTCCCAAGTGCTGGGATTACAAGCGTGCGCCACCATGTCTGGCTTATTGTTTACCTTTTATGTTTACTAGTGATTTGTTTGTGTATGTATTGTACTGAGGATTGAACCCACGGGCATTTCACCTCCAAGCTATACCCATGAGGCCCCTTTTCTTATTTTTTGTTTTGAAACAGGGTCTCATTAGGTTACTGATTATCTTGCTACATTACTTAGGCTGTCCTCAAACCTGCAATTCTTCTACCTCAGCCTCCAAAGTATGGGATTATAGGTGTGTGCCACCACCACAACCAGCAATGAGTTTTTACTAGATAGGCATTTTACTATGTTATATAATCACTCTTACATATAATTTCATTTATGACTCAGAGGCTTTGTTCCAGACACATTTAAAGAGCTTTTCTTTCTTTTCATTTTTATTACTTTGCTTTAACTTTTCTGACTTAATCTAGACATTATTTATTTATTCAAAATACCTTTTTTTTTTTCACGAAAGAAATGATTGAACTCAGGGCCTCACATGTACAAGGGAAATACTCTACCACTTGAGTTACATCCCAGTCCTTTTTATGTGTTCTCAGGATTATGGTATAAAACATTGGCTGGGTGTGGTGGTACACGTGTGTAATCCCAGCAATGGTTTGTGTCCAACCTCAGCTATTTAGGCCCTTTGCAAACTCAGTGAGACCCTGTTTCAAAATAAAGAATAAAAAATAGTGCTAGGGATATAGCTCAGAGGTAGAATCCCCATGGGTTCCATTCCCAGTGAGGCAAAAAATAAAATAAAGAATAAAAAATAGGGCTCAGGGTATAGCTTGGAGGTAGAATGCCCCTGGGTTCCATCCCCAGTACTACAAAACAACACTCCCTTGCTGGCCAGAGATATAGTTCAGTGGTAAGGATCCTGGGGTCAATCCTTAGGACTCAAAAACAAAACAGTTAGCACTCTTTTGTGAAAACAACATAACCCCCTTAAGATATATAAAATATAATTTGGGAAAATAAGAACAGTTGCCAGTCATGGAGGCAGATGCCTGTAACCCTACTACTTAGAAGACTGAGACAGCAGGATTGAAGGTTCAAGGCCAGCCTCAGGAATTTAGCAAGACTCTCAGCAAGACCCTGTTTCAAAACAAAGCAAAACAGAACATTAAAAACTTTTTTTTAATATAGAGGATTGAACCCAGGGCTTCATGTACACAAGGCAAGTACTCTACCACTGAGTTACATCCCAGCCCAGCCTTATTTTATTTTATTTTTTTTTTAGTAAATTGTCTCTGTTCTCAGAATTATGGTATAAAACACTCCTTGGTCAGGTGCAGTTGCTAATGCCTGTAATCCCAGTATTGGGAGGCTGAGACAGGGAGGATTACAAGTTCAAAGACAGCCTCAGCATGTAGGGAGATTCTCATCAACCTAGCAAGACCCTGTTTCAGAAATTTAAAAAAATAGGGCTGGGATTATATCTCACAGGTAGAATGCCTCTGGGTTCAATCCTCAATACCAAAGGGAAAAAAAAGAATCTGAGGATGTAGCTCAGAGGTAGACTGCCCATGGGTTCAATGTGCAGTACCCTCCATACACACACACATCAAAAAATTTTTGAAAAAATAAAATAACAAAGCCGGGAATGGTGGCACATGCTTGTAATCCCAGCATTTGGGAGGCTGAGTCAGTAGGATCCAGGTTTGTGGACAGCCTCAGCTACTTAGTGAGGCCCTTTGCAACTCAGTGAGACCCTGTTTCAAAATAAAGAATAAGAAATGGGGCTGGGGGTGTAGCTCTGAGGTAGAATGTCCCTGGGTTCCATCTCCAGTACAATAAATAAATAAATAAATAGTAAGTAAATAACAGTTTAAAGCAGTATGAATACTGTAAGAATTCAGGGTAAAGGAAAAAAAGATCAGTAACAGCTAGAGGGAGGTAGGAATGGTAGAATGTGACTTCATAGATGTAGTCTCTCATAGCTCTACCACGGCTTCCTAATTATTCTAAATTCATATTCCAGCTGGTATTCAGATTTATATAATGACCTTAGTGCCCTACCTTTGATACTTTATTTGGAAATATACAGACAGAGATTTGGATATAGAAGTAGAATCCACTCTGGTGGTTATGCTTACAATTAGGGATAAGAGGGGAGCTAAGTGAGGTAACAATAGGAGAGGAAGACGTAATAGAGCGGTTGTGTCTGAGCCTTTTAAAGAATGCTCTCCTTATCTGTGGGTCACTTTCTGCCCCATAGTTCATCCTGTGGTGAACTGAGGTTTGAAAATATTAAATGTAAAATTTTATTAAATTCATGAGTTAGCAGGCATGGTAGTGCACACTTTTAATCCTTGCACTTGGGAGGCTAAGGCAAGAGGATTGCAGGTTTATGGCCAGCCTCAGCTACTTAGTGAGGTCCTCCACAACTTAATGAAACCCTGTTTCAAATTAAAGAATAAAAAATAAAAAAAATTAAAGAATAAAAAAGAATAAAGAATAACTCAGAGATTTAATCCCCAGTAACACTAACACACACACACACACACACACACACACACACACACACACAATTCTCATAGGTATGTAT
Organism: Muscardinus avellanarius; assembly: GCF_963383645.1. Taxonomy (NCBI): domain Eukaryota; kingdom Metazoa; phylum Chordata; class Mammalia; order Rodentia; family Gliridae; genus Muscardinus; species Muscardinus avellanarius. The sequence continues at coordinate 103,652,028 of NC_137788.1, read as the reverse complement.
GTACAAGGGAAAAAACATAGCATATAAAGGGCTCAGTACTATCCATAGTTTCAGACAACCACCAAAGGGCTCAAAACGTATCTCTTACACATAAGGGGGAGCTACCACATTCTCTTCTGTGTTCCTTTTTGAAACCTGTCCTGCCGGGCATGGTGGTACACGCTTGTAATCCCCGCGCTTGGGAGGCTGAGACAGGAGGATTGCACAGGTTCGAAGCCAGCCTCAGCTACTTAGTGAAGCTTTCAGCAACTTAGTGAGACCCTGTTTCCAAATAAAATATTAAAAAGGTCTGGGAGCATAGCCCGGAGGTAGAAAGCCCCTGGGTTCTACCCCCAGTACCACCAAAAAAAAAAAAAAAAAAAAAATGAAACCTGTCCTGATATGAAAACTAAGTTGTTTGAAGAAAGGCTCCTTGCCCTTGTTCCTTACTCCCAGCCCGCAGGTTTGGGAAGGCTTACACTGTTCTCACCCTCGTGTACTTCCTGTCATTGCCAATGCAAATGGAACTCTTCCTCTCTTTTCAGGTGAAACCAGTGGGAATGAAAGTGATGCTGAGCACCTGCCAAAGAGTGAGTGAGTCAGTGGTACTCCCTTGCTCGCGACGAGCCTGGTTCTGGGTGGAGTACCACCTCCCTTTATGATTAAGCATGTTTTTCCCCATGTGGAGTTTCACTGTGTAGGCCATTTCTTCATTTTCAGACCTGTTGAGATTTGGAGAACTAAGTAGTATGCCATCGGATGTTTGACCACATAGCATCTCCCACGGTGGAGTGAGGCACACCAGAATGGTTCTTAGGATGGAGTGTTGTTAAGGGAGCGGCACAGGGCTGCGTGTCCAGACGTAGACGCAGTAGACTCATGGCAGCCACGGCAGCATATGTGAATCTCCCTCTGAGACAAATACTTAGCACTAAGTAGCTGATTTTTGTTGTAACTAAAGTATAATTATTAAGTGACTTTGAGATCTCTGACACTGAGAAAGGAAACATCTATGTTTTTACTCACAAACACTTATATTCCAAATGATAGTGCTGTTTACTTTATGTTAGAACAGATTCTAACATAGATTATGCACTGCTGGCTCAGTTTATCCAAGTGCTTCACGATGCTCTGTATTTTCATCTTATCAACTGTCACAGCAAGTTCTGTATTTCCTGTTTAACTGCCTGACATACTAAGGCATAGGAGAGTAGAGATATAAAATTATTAGCACTGAGTACAGTGCAGTTTCAAGTCTCATCCTCTAATCTTATGATTAATAGTCTTATGCTCCTTCCACTGCCCTGAAGATGAAACTTTGAAAGTATCATCGGGCTCAGCCTTGATGTGTAAGGATGACTAGTGCTATTGCTAATGAGAAGCAGGACCTAAAATTGTCTTGACTTGAACTCAGTCCTTAGGGGTCCATGAAGCTTTGCCTAGAGCAATACTGGATAATTCTAGAAAGCCATTTCTAGTTGTATTTTTCATGTGTTCTTACTATTTTGATCCATGATGTAACTCTTTTTGTAGGCAGAACACACCATATCTCAGGAAAAGAACAAAGGATGAGTCTAGTCTTTTGGTCAGTTGCTCAGAATAACACATAAACAAATCTCTGGAACATTTGGGCTATTTCTTCTGAGAGTACAGTGCTTCCCCTAGTGGAGACTACCCCAGATTGTTTAGAACTTTTAAGATAAATAAGAATAGAGAACAGATGCTATCCAGTTTGTGGTGGTATTGCCATATACTGTCCCTTCCTTTTTTGTGATAACTGAGGATTGAACCCAGGGGCATTTTACCTCCATGCTACACCCCCAGCCCTATTTTATTTCTAATTTTGAAACAGGGTCTCTCTGGGTTAATGAAAGTCTCACTACTTGCTGAAGCTGTCCTTAAACCTGCAATCTTCCTGCCTCAGCCTCCCAAGTACTGGGATTACAGGAGTGCCATGCCCGGCTGCCATATACCTTTTAAATAGAATGCCTCAAGCAGGGCATGATGACGCTTGTAATCCCAGTATTTGGGAGGCTGAGACAGGAGGATTGCACAGGTTCGAAGCCAGCCTCAGCTATTTAGTGAGACTCTTAGCAACTTAGTGAGACCTTGTTTTCAAATAAAGTATAAAAATAAGTCTGGGAGTATAGCTCAGAGGTAGAAGGCCCCTGGATTTCATCCCCAACACCACACACATAAAAAGTAAATAAATAGAATGCCTCAATAATTCATTTCTTTGAGGAATGGTCTGTTAATGGATACCTCCTTCCACTTCATTTTCCACCTTGAATTTAGTACCATTTATTGATAAGAGCATATATCATTGGTCATATGTGCCAAGAGAAAATAACTTTTATTTGTGTGTGGTACTGGGGATAGAACCCAGGGGCTTTGACCTCCGAGCTACACCCCCAGCCCTATTTTTTATTCTTTATTTCGAAACAGGGTCTCACTAAGTTGCAGAGGGTCACACTAAGCAGCTGAGGCTGTCCACAAACCTTCCATCCTCCTGTCTCAGCCTCCCAAGTACTAGGATTACAAGTGTGTGCCACGACGCCCGGCAGAAAATAACTTTTAATTTTATCAGACTCATTTCTTTCTGCACTTTTAAGCCCTGTAGGGCTTCCTTAGTCAAGTCCTTCCTCCCCATGGCTTCATGGCATTCCCAGCAGTAGCCTCTGTGTCAGTCCAGTGCTTTTCTAGACACTGTCCATGTGTCCTAGAGTGCTCCTGTGAAAGATGGGATAGCCTTGTGAATGTGCTGAATGTACCTGGCATATTGGTTGGGACATGAGTGCCAGCCCCACTGCTGGCCAGAAACGCCATGGGGCCCTTGTGCGCTTATGGGGGTCTCTTCTGTCCCTTGAAAATGTGAAAGACCAAATAGGTATGTGTCTGGGCGCTACTGGTTAGTCAACATTCTCTAGGCAGTGACCATGTGAGGGTTAGTCCTCTGTGGGTCATAACCTCTGGAGCTGGGGGGACTTTGCTCTGTGATGTCATTGCAGATCGCCACAAGCGCTTAGCGCAACTGCAGCAGTCTTCCAAGAGGAATCCTCACTACCAGACCTTGGAGCGGGATCTTATTGAACTGCAGGAGCAACAGCTCTTTGAACTTTTTGTGGTGGTGTCTCTACAGAAGAAGCCACCAGGAGTAAGCTACACTCCCCAGGTCATTCAGCAGTTCCCTGGCAAGGTAGGGACAGGAGGCCAAGAGGCATTCGGGAAGGTTCCTATGTGCTGTGGATATTTGTTTCTTTTTTGGTTTATGGTCATCTTAGTCAGCTTTTATCGGTACTGTTCTTGTCTAGGGTCTGGTAAGTGACTTTGATGACATCTTACATCATGCATAAGCCACACATGAATGGGGGATGGGGAGAATAATATCATTCTCCAAGTTAGTTATTCCTATTTTTGGCTTTACCACTTAGTAATCTTTAGCAAGTTACAAAGCCAGAGATTTTTTGTCCCTAATCAGAAGCAGAATAGGGTATTGCTTTATAGTATTGGCTCTAAACCAGTATTCTAAGCACAATCGCGCGCGCACACACACACACACACACACACACACACACACACACACACACACGATCTGCATTTGCTACCTAATAGCTCTTTGCCGTTGAGCAGTTATTTAACCTTTCTACATCTTAGTTTCTTCATTGGTAAAATGGGGTAATCATATTAGTATATACCCTTTTGAGCTTTAATCAATTTTATTTTTTTTATTTTTTATTTTTTGGTGGTACTGGGGTTCCTGGAAGCCCTTCTACCTCTGGACTACACTCCCAGACCTGTTTTTATATTTTTATTTAGAAACAGGGTCTCCTAAGCCAGCGCACGCGGCTGGCTTCGAACCTGCGCGATCCTCCTGTCTCTGCCTCCCAAGCGCGGGGATTACAAGCGTGCGCCACCACGCCCGGCTTTAATCAATTTTAAATGAGCTAATATTTATAAATAAGAACAACATTTGTTATCTGTTATTAGTAAGGATTTAATGAGATAATATATGTAAAGTGCTTAATGCAGTTTCTGGAACAAAATATATACTTCATAATTGATAGATATTAGTATTATTAACACTTATTTTTTTCACCTTTTTAAAAAATTATTCACTCATCTAATCAAATATTAAAATACTGAGCTGGATTGTAACCCCAGTAATTGGAAGGCTGAACCAGAAGGATCACAAGTTTGAGGCCAAATTTCTCAGCTTAGTAATATCTTGTTTCAAAAATAAAAAATTAAGCCAGGTGTAGTGGCAAACACTTGTAATCTCAGCATTTGGGAGGCAGAGACCAAAGGATTGTGGTTCATGGACAGTCTAAGCTACTCTGAAAGGCCCTTCGCAACTCAGTGAGACCCTGTTTACAAAAATAAAAAGAGCCAGGTGTGGTGGCACACGCTTGTAATCCCTGCATTTGGGAGACTGAGACAGGAAGATCACGGTTTGTGGACAGCCTCAGCTACTTAGTAAGGTTCTCTGCAACTCAGTGAGACCATGTTTCAAAATAAAGAACAAAAAAATAGGGCTGGGGGTGTACCTCGGAGGTAGACTACCCCTGGGTTCAATCCCCAGTACCGAAATAAATAAATAAATAAATAAATAAATAAATAAATAAATAGACTAAAAAATAGGTCTGGGAGTATAGCACAGAGGCACAATGCCCATGGGTTCCATCCCTGGTACCACAAAAAAATTAAAATAAAAAATCAAACTGAGCATGGTGATGCATGCTTATAATTCGAGCATTTGGGAGACTGAGACAGGAGGACTGCAGTTCATGGCCGGCCTCAGCTACTTAGGCCCTTTGCAACTCAGTGAGACCCTGTTTCAAAATAAAGAATAAAAAATAGGGCTAGGGGTATAGTTTGGAGGAATAATGCCCCTGGGTTCCATCCCCAATTCCACACAAAAAAAGTAAAAAATAAAAGTTTAAAAGGGCTGAAAGTGCCAGGCATGGTGGCACACCCTTGTAATCCTCACGCTTGGGAGGCGGAGACAGGAGGATCGCACAGGTTCGAAGCCAGCTGCCTGGCTTAAGAGACCCTGTTTCCAAATAAAATATAAAAAATAGGTTTGGGAGTATAGCCCGGAGGTAGAAGGGTTCCATCCCCAGTACCACCAAATAAATAAATAAATAAATAAAAGGGCTGAAAATATAACTCAGTGGTAGAATTCCTCCAGTATCACCCTCCCACACACACACACATGCATAGAAATATCAGAGTGCCTACTGTTCACCAGTATTAGGTAAATGCTGGAGTACACCAAAAGATTTTCCGAGTCCCTTTTCTCACAGAGCTTATTAAGCCTGTGAGCTAATTAATCCCATAAACATATGTTTTTCTCTTTCTTTGTTGAATCATATATTGTTTTACAAAAACAACATTAATAATAACTTTTTTTTCTTTTTGTGGCACTGGGGATTGAACCCAGAGGCATTCTACCTCTGAGCTAAACCCCCAGCCCAATTTTTTTTCTTATTTGGAAACAGGGTCTCACTAAGTTAAGAAGGGCCTCGCTAAATTGTTGAGATTGGCTTAGAACCTGCGATCCTCCTGTCTCCACCTCCCAAGTCCTGGGATTACAAGCATATACCACACACCTGACTCAACATTAATGACTTTTATTGCCACTGTTTAAAAATCAAATTTTAGCTGGACATGGTAGTACATGCCTGTAATCCCAGCAACTCAGGAAGCAAGCCAGGAGGATTCCAAGTACAAGGCCAGCCTGGGAAATTTACTGAGATCCTGTCTCAAAAAGGCCAAAGCTGAGCGTGGTGATGCACACTTATTATTTCAGCATTTGGGAGGCTGAGACAGGAGGATCTTGGTTTAAGGACAGCCTCAGCTACTACTTAGTGAGGCCCTTTGCAACTCAGTGAGACCCTGTTTCAATAAAGAATAAAAAATAGGGCTGGGGGTATAGCTGGGAGGTAGAATGCTCCTGGGTTCCACCCCCAGTACCACAAAAATAAAATAAGATCAAAAGGCTAGGCATGGTGGCCTACACCTGTAATCCTAGTACGTGGGAAGCTGAGACAGGAAAATGGTAGTCTCGAGGCCCATCTCAGCAACTCAATGAGACCCTCAGCAACTTAGACCCTGTTTCAAAACAAAAAATAAGGCCGGGCGTGGTGGCACACGCTTGTAATCCCAGCGCTTGGGAGGCTGAGACAGGAGGATCGCACAGGTTCAAAGCCAGCCTCAGCTACTTAGTGAGGCTCTCAGCGACTTAGTGAGACCTTGTTTCCAAATAAAATATAAAATAGGTTTGGGATTATAGCCTGGAGGTAGAAAAGCCCCTGAGTTCCACCCCCCAGTACCACAAAAGTAAATAAGTAAATAAATAAATAAAATAAAAAGGGTTGGAGATATAGCTCAGAGGTAGATTTCTCTGGGTTCAAACCCCCCCCCCAATACCAAAGTAAAATAAAAGAGCTTGGGGCATAACTCAGTGGTACAGTACTTGCCTAGCATGTACAAAGCCCTGGGTTCAGTTTCAATGACCTAAAAAAAAAAAAAGTCAAATTTCATGGTTTGGGATATATAAAAGGCTCATGCATGATGCCTTGGGTTTAATCCCCAGCAGGAAAAAAAAATCAAATTTAACACACATACAAGTTAGTATTTCTACTGTTTCTGGAGAAACTGGAAAGGCTACTACCAACACTTAGCTTGTATTCCTTTTTTTTTTTTTTTTGGTGGTGGTACTGGGAGTAGAACCGAGGGGCCTTTACCTCTGGGCTACACTCCAAGACCTATTTTATATTTTATTTGGAAACAGGGTCTCAATTGATGAATTGATGAGAGCCTCACTAAGTAGCTGAGGCTGGCTTTGAACCTGTGCGATCCTCCTGTCTCAGCCTCCCAAGCACAGGGATTACAAGTGTGTGCCACCACGCCCGGCCTTAGCTTGTATTCCTGAGGTCAAGAATTGACTAAAGCTGAGTAAAGAGCAGGGCTGCATGGACCAGTGTGTCCCCACAAGATCCTCACTTGGAAGAGCTCTACTGTAGGGCTTTGGTGCTGTGTAGACACCATCTTGAGATACTTCATAATTTTGTCTTTTTTTTTTTCTTTTCTTTTTTTCTTGTGGTGCTGGGTATTGAACCCAGGGGCATTCTACCTCTGAGCTACACCCCCAGCCCGATTTTAATCTTTATTCAGGATCTCACTAATTTGCAGAGGGCCTCACTAAGGAGCTGAGGCTGGCCACAAACCTGCAATCCTTGTGTGCCACCATCCTCAGCTATAATTTTATCTTTGAATTTGTGTTTGCTAATTGTAGGCTTATTTGCCCAAGTCTCACCCTCCCCCATCTTGGTTTTGGGGATTGAAGGCAGGGGCATTGTACCAGGAAGCTGTATCCCCACCCATTTTTATATTTTATTTTTGACACAGGGTATTGCTAAGTTGCCTATGCTGGCCTTGAAATTGCATCCTCCTGCCTCAGCCTCCCCATTAGTTGGGATTACAGGCATGCATCACTACTCCTACCTTGTGCCAAGATCTTAAAGCTTCAGTTCCATGGTCTTACCTCCTGATGCCCTCCTTGAATGGGTTCTCTACTTGTTCTGCTTCCCTGGGCCCTTTCTGACTCTCTTTCCACCCCGAGAGTACTGCTACCACCTTCTGTCCCTGGCAGGGGCTTAAGCATAGGCCCTGGGGAATTTGGGCCTAGGCAGGCATTGCCCTGCAGCATTTCCAGGCAAGCATGGGAGCAGCCCTCCCTGCGCTGGGCTGCTAGAGCTCATGCATCCAGTGGATGACTGACTGGGTGGAAGAAAGCCTTTCTACCCACCTCAGTCTAAGTACAAGCTCATCCTTGTGTGGGGCCTATAACCCCTGTGGTCGTACAGTGCTGTGTAGCCTCTTTGGGAAGGGGAGATACTGAGTTTAATTTTCATACCACTATTCAGGACCCAGAGTCTCAATTCTACCACTGTCCAGAGAAGAAACCCAGCAGATGACAGACCACTTGTGTGCCAGATTGCAGGCGCAGGCCGCTGTGCAACTGTGAGGATCTCCACTTGTTCCTCAGCCTGACTGACAGTGACATTAAGTAGCAAAGAAAACCAAAAAACAAACAAATAAACAAACCAAAACCCTATTACAGATTGAAAGACCACAGAAGAAAGGGAAAAGCTTTACTTTTTTTTTATTTTATGGTACTAGGGATGAAACTTAGGGGCATTCTATCTCTGAGCTACATCCCCAGCCCTGTTTTATTGTTTTATTTTGAAACTGGGTCTCACTTATTTATTTTTGTGGTATTGGGGGTTGGACTCAAGGGAGTTCTATCTCTGGGCTACACTCCCAACCCCTTTTATTTTTTATTTTTAAACAGAGTCTTACTAAGTTGCTAAGGCTAGCCTTGAACCTGAAATCCTCCTGTCTCAGCCTCCCAGGTACTGAGTTTACAGGTATGAACCACCCCACCCAACTGAGATGACATTTTATTTTATTTTATTTTATTTTATTTTATTTTATTTTATTTTCGGGTCTGGGGATGGAACCCAGGGGCATTCAACCTCCGAGATACACCCCCTGCCCTATTTTTTATTCTTTATTTTGAAACTGGGTCTCATTGAGTTGCAGAGGACCCCACTAAATAGCTGAGGCTGTCCGCAAACTGCGATCCTCCAGGTCTCAGCCTCCTGAATGCTGGGATTACAAGCGTGCGCCACCATGCCCAGCCTCTGAGTGTCCTTATGGTGTAACTAAATTTAGACTGTCTTTTAAAGTGTAATGCCACACTTACACAAGTCTTCCTTGCTCAAGTTTTACAGGAAGTTGCAAACCAGTAATTAGGTAGCAAAGATTATATGCTAAGGGAAATGATTACATATGAGATGGATTCTAAAAATAGCATCTTTTCTAAATAACATTCATCTGCCTTTTCTAGGCATCCTTAATTTCAATCAGAGAATACCTTGAAGTATATAGGTTTTTGCTATCAACAGTATTATAGAATGAATTTGTATTTATCTTGGTCTTGTGACTCAAAGTACTTGGTTCCTACTAGTGTATGAATTCTGAATTAAAATTTTACCACTAGATGAACTATTTGTGACCACCTCCCTTATACTAGATTATAGGGTCTCCACAGTATCATTTCTGTGTAAAAATAGGATTCTTTATTCTAAGTAACTGTTCTCTGTGCATCCTCTGTGAGTTTCAGTTTTGGCCTTCCTGTTTTGTTAGGCAATAAAAATTATAGAGACGTCTACACCTCTTTTCATGAGTCCAGGATGAGTTTTTTTTCTGTTACCCATTTCCTAAGAATAATATCACCTACTGTGTCATCTTTTTTAGGATGATCATGGCTATAAGCAATCCAAAGACACTGAAGAGAGGCTCAAAGTTATCCCCAAATTTTGTTTTCCTGACTCAAAGGACTGGGTGCCAACTTCAGAACTCAAAAGGTAAATGGTATATATCATCGGATTTCTACTTTTGTTATTGTTTTGTTTTGTTTTATGGTACCAAGGGTTGAACCCAGGAGCATTCTACCTCCAAGCTACAATCCCCAGCCCTATTTTGTCTTTTTATTTTGAAATAGGATCTCACTAAATTGTTGAGGCTGGTCTTAAACTAGTGACCCTCTTGTCTCAGCTTCCCAAGTACTGGGAATACAGATGTGCACACTTCACCCAGCTTTTCTTTTCTTTTCTTCTTTCTTTTTTCTTTTCTTTTTTCTTTTTCCTCTTTTCTTTCATTTTTCTTTTTCTTTTTTTTTTTTTTTGCAGTTTATTGAACCAAAGGGCATTGTACCTCTGAGCTACATCCCAGCCTTATTTTTTTTCTTTATTTTGAAACAGGATTGTACTAAATTGCAGAGGGCCTCACTAAGTAGCTGAGGCTGACCCGTAAACCTGTGCTCCTGCTGTATTAGTTTCCCAAGTCCTGGGATTACAAGTGTGCACCACCACGCCCAGCCTGGCTCTTCTTTTGATATGGGGTCTCACTTTGTTTTCTAGGCTGGTCTTCAATTCCTAGGATTGCTGGATATGGTGGCACATGTTTGTAATCTCAGTACTTTGAAGGCTGAGACAAGAGGATCACAGGTTTGTGGCCAGCCTCAGCTACCTAGTGAGACCTTGTTTTACAATAAAGAATAAAAAATAGGGCTGGGTGGAGGTTTAGCTTGGAAGTAGAATGGCCCTGGGTTTAATTCTCAGTACTGCAACATATATATTGGGCTGGGGGTATAATTTGAAGGTAGAATGCCCTGGGTTCTATACCTAGTGCCACAAAAACAAAACAAAAACCCTCCTAGGATCAAGTGACCCTCCTTTCTCAGCCTCTGAAGTAGCTACAGTGCACACTATTATGTATGGCTCAATAATTAGTTTTGGGGGAGGTAATGGTGATTGAACCCAAAGGCATTCTACCTCTAAGTTACACCCTGAGTCCTATTTTACTCTTGTTTATTTTGTAGTGTTAGATTTTGAACCCAGGGGCATTCTACCTCTAAGCTATACCCCCAACCCTATTTTTTATTCTTTATTATGAAACAGGGACTCACTTAGTTGCCAAGGGCCTCACTAAGTTGCTGAGGTTATCTTCAAACCTGTCATCCTCCTGTCTCAGCTTCCCATGTACTGGGATTACAAGCATGTCCCACTTTGCCCAGCCTTTCTTGTTCTTTATTTTGAAACAAGATTGGAGGTAGGATTTTAGAAACAGGGTCAGAGGTAGACTGCTCCTGAGTTCAGTGCCCAGTTGCCCCCCACACACACACACCATATTTTGTTTCTATCACCATTTCATATGGCCTCTCAGAATTAAATAGAAGAATTTTCAAGAAAGAAATGGCATATTAATATCCTTTATAAGCTGGGTGTGGTGATGCATGCTTGTAATCCCAGTACTTGGGAGACTGAGCCAGGAGGATCGCAATTTCAAAGACAGCCTCAGCAACTTAAGTGAGGCCTTCCACAACTTAGTGAGACCCTGTTTCCCTGTTTCAAAATAAAAATTAAATAAGGCTGAGGGTATAGCTCAGAGGTAGAATTCCCCTGGGTTCAATTCCCAGTATGTATGTGTGTGTGTGTGTGTGTGTGTGTGTGTGTGTGTGTGTGTATGTATGTATATATACATACATATACATACACACACACATATACATATACATACATACATACATACATATATATATATATAATCACACACACACACACACACACACACACACACACACACTCCTTTATAGCTGGGTACAGTAGCACATGCCTGTAATCCCAGTGTTTGGGAAAATAAAAGGAAAATTGTGGTGTTAAGGCCAGCCTTGGCAACTTAGTGAAACCCTTTTTCAAAATAAAAGGTAAAACAGGGCTGGGGTGGCTTAGTTGTAGAGTGCCCTGAGTTCAGTGCCCAGCAAAGGGGCTGGGGGAGAGTAAGAGAGGCAACAGACTAATAGCTTATTCCCATAACTACTGACTCACTCCAGTAAAAGGAAAGATATTCTCAAGGTCTGGACATTACCGAGGAGGAATGTGACTTAGAATAAACATTGTAGTAGTGCCTCCTCTTAGATCACACAATGACTGCTGTTGGACCCTAGTTTGTTTGTTTGTATTGATTGGAGGTATTTAGGATTGAACCCAGGGAATTCTACCTCTGAGTTAAGCCCCTAGATCTATTTATTGTTTTGTTGGGGTTTTTTGAAACAGGTTCTTGCTAAGTTGATTAGAGTCTTGCTACATGCTGAGGCTGTCCTCAAACCTGTGATCTTTCAAACCTGTCCCCGAAACTGTCTCAGCCTCCTAAGTACTGAGATTACAGGCTTGTGCCACCATGCCTGACTTGAACCCTAGTTTTCCATTGTTTGTCCCCTGAAGAATGCCAGAAGCCCTTGTAGGGATCTCAAAATAACTACTGGCTGTTTTTACAGTGAAACATTTTCCTTTGTCTTGACTGGTGAAGATGGAAGCCGATGGTTTGGTTACTGTAAGAAGCTCTTGGTAAGTACCAGACTTGTGCTACTTGGCTAAGTTGGTCCAGGGACTTCAGAAACACTACCTCTAGATGAGCTTGAGGGCCATGCAGTAATCTATATATTTTAAAAGTTGAGTTAATTTTACATAGCAAGAGCAAGGTGGAATTTAGGCATGGAATGTTCCAGAATAGAAGTGTGGATTTTTAAAATTTATTTGTTTGTAATAGAGAAAGTAACTGCTGACATAGTAGCTGAGTATCAATGTGGGTAAATCCAAGAAATAGAATACAGAGAACCAACCAAAGGAGCTCAAGTTACTCGCCAACCATTTCAGAGCTTTCTTCTTGTTCAGGTGCTCCACTAAACCCAAAATAAATCATACAACCGTTTTTAGCATTTTTTTATATTGCAATGTTCATTGAAGATAAGAGCCTTAGTTTCTGTGCTGTACTAAAGAATAGTAAAAAGAAGCTGGGCATGGTGGTGTGTGCCTATAATCCCAACTACTTGACAGACTGAGGCAAGAGCGTTGCGTGAACCCAGGATTTTGAGACCAGTGTGGGTAACATAGGGAGACCTCATGTCAAAAAGAGAGAGAAAAGCCAGTGCATTACTGCACACCTGTAATCCCAGAAACTCAGGAGGCCATAGCAGAAAGATCGCAAGATAGAGGGCAGCCCTGACCACTTCAGGAGGCCCTGTCTCAAAATTTAAAAAAAGGGGGGCAGGGGGGCTGGAGATACAGCCCAGTGGTGGAGCATCTCTGAGCTAAGCCTCCAGTAGTGTGAAGGGGAGAGAAAGCGAGAGAGAGAATATTAAAAGATATTAGTAGTCAAAATTAGTAAAAATTTGTGCTGCTTGATTTTTTTGTTTTGTTTTGTTTTGTTTCCTCTTAGCCAGAAGGCAAAGGAAAGCAACTCCCTGAGGTATACTGCATGGTTAGTCGCCTAGGATGCTTCAATCTTTTTTCAAAGGTGAGTAAAGAATGGGCTCTGAAAAATAACGTTCTTTCTGAACTCTGAGGAAGTTTTTGTTGCCGATAACTTCACTGAGCAATATTAAATAGCATAGACCTTAACGTAGTACTTTTGTGTGTGTGTGTGGTACTGGGGCATTTTACCTCTGAGCTACACCCCCATCCCTATCCAGCCCTATTTTATTCTTTATTTTGAAACAGGGTCTCACTAAGTTGCAGAGGGCCTCACTCACTAAATTGCTGAGGCTGGCCGGGCGTGGTGGCGCACGCTTATAATCCCCGTGCTTGGGAGGCAGAGACAGGAGGATCGCGCAGGTTCGAAGCCAGCCACACGCGCTGGCTTAGGAGAACCTGTTTCCAAATAAAAATGTAACAATAGGCCTGGGAGTGTAGCCCAGAGGTAGAAGGGCTTCCAGGAACCCCAGTACCACCAAAAATAAATAAATAAATAAATAAATAAATAAATAAATAAATAAATAAATTGCTGAGGCTGGCCTCGAACCTGTGATCTTCCTGTCTCAGCCTCCCAAGTACTTGGATTATAAGTGTGTAGCGCCACACGCAGCTAACATATTACTCTAGAAAGGTTAAGCCGGGCATGGTGGCGCACACTTGTAATCCCAGCATTTGGGAGGCTGAGACCGGAGGATCACAGTTCTCAGACAGCCTCAGCTATTTAGTGAGTCCCTAAGCAACTTAGACACTTAGACCCTATTTCAAAATAAAGAATAAAAAATAACAGACTCGAAACAAGTATGGTAGTGTACACCTATAATCTGAGTAATTGGGAGGCTGATGGAAGGAATGCAGGTTCAAGTCCAGCCTCAGCAATTTAGTGAGACCATTACAAACTTTGAAAAAATTTAAAATAAAATTGGACTGGTAGTATAGCCCAGAGGTAGAGCTCTCCTGGATTCAATCCCCTGTACTGAAAAAAAAGCAAGAACAGACTTGAAGGTTTAAATTTAGATCTCTAATCCAGCTGCCATTGCTATATTATTCTCATTTTGGTTTGCTAAAACTCCCAAGTTTTTGTTTTGTTGTTTGTTTGTTTGTTTGTTTGTTGATGCTAGGAATTGAACCCAGGGCATCCTACCCCTGAGTTATGCCCCCAGCCCTATTTTATTTTTTATTTTGAAACAGAGTCTCACAATTGGGCACATATGTAATCCCAGTTGGGAGGCAGAGAAAGAAGGATTGCAGTTTCAAAGCCTGCCTGAGCAATTTAGCAAGAGTCTCAGAAACTTAACCAGACTCTGTTTCAAAATAAAATGAAGAAGGGATAGGGATATAGATAAGAGGTAGAAATACCCCTAGGTTCAATCTCCAGTACCAAAAAAAACTTGCCTCATGTTTTTCCTAGACCCCAAATTGCAGAATATCACTGTCATTGTCACCTTCCTCCCTATTTATTTATTTGTTTATTTATTTATTTTGCATTACTGGGGATGGAACCCAGGGGCATTCTACCTCTGAGCTATACCCCCAGCCGTATTTTTTATTTCTTATTTTGAAACAGGGTCTCACTGAGTTGCAAAGAGCCTCATTAAGTAGCTGAAGCTGTCCGTGAACCATGATCCTCCTGTCTCAGCCTCCCAAATGCTGGGACTACAAGTGTGTGTCATCACGCCCCACTTAATTTTTATATTTTATTTTATTTTATTTTATTTGATCACAATTCTAGGACTTGAATCCAGGGCATTCTACTTTCAAGCTACACTTCCAGCCCTATTTTTTTTGTTGTTGTTGTTGGAGGGATTAAACCCAGGGACATTCTACCTTCAAGCTACACCCTCAGCCCTATTTTTTATTCTTTACTTTGAAACAGAGTCTCATTAAGTTGCAAAGGACCTCACTAAAGTAGTTCTAGCTGGCCATGAACCTGTGAACCTATTGTCTTATCCTCCCAAGTACTAGGATTACAAACATGTGCCACCACTCCCAGCTCCTACTTTTTATTCTTAATTTTGAAATAGGGTCTCATTAATTTGCTTAGAGCCTCATTAAGTAAGCTGAAGCTGGAAGCAAACTTGGGATCCTACTGACTCAGCCTCAAAGCACTGGGATTACAAGCGTACAATACCACACCCACCTTTAATTTTTTTTTAACAGGGTCTTGATAAATTGATGAGAGTCTCACTATTTGCTGAGATTGTCCTCAAACCTGTGATCCTCCTGTCTCAGCCTGCCAAGTACTAGGATTATAAACGTATGCCACCATGCTGGGCTTCTCCCTTCCTTAATGAAATGAAGAGTCCTTCTAAAAATAAGTTAATGTATGTTACTTTTCTTAATGTTGTAAAGATATCCCAAAGATATGATGCTTTAATGAATTTTTATTGGTTCCAGAAGTGTATTTATTGTAAATTCAAGTGGGCACACCAAATTTGGCAGTCCCTATCATAGGACTTTTTATGTTCTGAACTGAGTCAATTATAAAATAACCTTGTGTGTGTGTGTGTAGATTCTGGATGAAGTAGAGAAGAGAAGAGAGATGTCTCCAGCACTGGTTTATCCGTTCATGCGCAGTGTCATGGAAGCTCCTTTTCCAGCTCCTGGGCGCACTATCACAGTCAAGAGCTACCTCCCTGGGGCTGGAGATGGGGTAAGTTAACTCATTTGGAAAAAATTTGTTAAGCTACCACAATTTGGGCCCTGTACCATGGGCTGAGTTTCCAGGAGCCTAAGGGCACAGTTTCCCCTTTTCATAAACTGAATAATAAATTTACTCTCATGAAGCACTAAAAAAAACCAACATCCATGCCAGGCATGGTAGAACATGCTTGTAATCCCAGCATTTGGGAGGCTGAGACAGGAGGATCGTGGTTCTCAGACAGCCTCAGCTACTACTGAGTGAGGCCCTTTGCAACTCATTGAGACCCTGTTTCAAAATAAAGAATAAAAAATAGGGCTGGGGGTATCGCTCAGAGGTAGAATGCCCCTCAGTTCTATTCCCAATACTGAAAAAAAAAAAATCCAGTTGATCTGTGAGACAGCTGAACCTTGACCCTAGACCCAAAGATACCCTGCCATACATACATAGGAGCCCTTTATAGTGAGAATCTCAATGTGATAAATGATTATTATATATGTTGTCAGATAAAATAAAAGTTTTTGGCAGTACTGAGGAATGAATGGAATAATAACATCCAATTAAACTATGGGGTCTGGGGATTACCATAGGCAGCTTCACAAACTCTTTGAAGCAGACCCACTTTCTGGAACTTAACTAGTAAAAGAATGATAAGGTCCATTAATGCTGTCATTAGGACTTATTTTCCAATATCAGCTCTCTGATTCAAATTCTTGCATTTTAGTCAGTTGAGCTCTGCCGACCACTAGATTCACGATTGGAGCATGTGGATTTTGAGTGCCTTTTTAAGTGCCTGAGCGTGTGTCATCTCCTCCGGGTCTGTGCCTCTCTCCTTTTGGAGCGGAGAGTAATCTTTGTTGCCAACAGCCTAAGGTAATAAATAAGTGAAATATGTTACTTCATACTTGTTCTTATTATTTTAAAATTTAGATACATATTTTTTAGCCGGGCATGGTGGTGGATGCTTGTAATCCTAGTACTTAGGAGGCCGAGACAGGAGAATCGCAGATTTGCAGCTAGCCTCAGCTACTTAGTGATGCCCTCCGCAACTTAGTGAGACCCTGTTTCAAAATAAAGGATAAAAATTAGGGCTGGGGTTATAGCTCAGAGGTGGAATGCCCCTGAGTTCAAACCCCAGTGCCACACACAAAAAAAATTTAGATATATTTTTTTTAAATCTAGAATCAAGTCTCTCAATTACCTAATGCTCTAGTTACATGAATAATTCCAAATGGTAACTGGATAGCTATTTGCATTAAGCTATAACAATGACATTCTTCAGGAAATTAATATTCTAAATGCATTTTTGCTTGAACTTTTGTTAAAAGTAATATTACTAGCCTGGTGTAGTGGTTTGTGCCTATAATCAGTTACTTAAGAGAGTAAGACAGGAAGATTGCTTGAGCCCAAGAGTCCAAGTCCAGCCTGGGCAACATAGCAAGACCCTAACTCTTTAAAAAAAAATATTGCTGAGACAGGAGGATTGCGCAGGTTCGAAGCCAGCCTCATCTGGCTTAAGAGACCCTGTTTCCAAATAAAATATAAAATAGGTCTGGGAGTGTAACCTGGAGGTAGAAGGCCCTTGGGTTCCATCCTCAGTACCACAAAAAAAAAAAAAAAAAGGTATTGCTTTTCTACATGCACACTAATTTTTAGCTTGATAAATTGGAGGGAAGAGCTGGGTTGAGATTATTTTCAGTAAGTTAAGTTAAAATTTTTAATAAAATATTAAGTTGTTAATCTATGAGCACTGATCAACCTCAATTTGCAATTCTGTAACATACTGTCTCAAGTGCCTCCCACATGTTGCTCTGTGTCTTATCTTTGGCCAGCACCCTGTCTAAATGTGGCCATGCTGTGGTAGCTACCCTCTACCCATTCACTTGGCAGCACACCTACATCCCCGTCCTCCCAGCATCTATGATTGACATCGTGTGCTCACCTACACCATTCCTCATTGGAATCCTGTCTTGCTGCTTACCGCAGCTCCAGGACCTACCCATTGAAGAGGTAAGAGGACACAAGAGTACCTGTGGAAAATATTAGAGCACTGACTAGTGAAACTAAGTGATCTTTAAGGGGGTAGAGTTATTAATTAATATACTGTCATATTTATATTTTTTATCAGAATGAAAAATTCTAGCCAGGCATGGTGGCACACATTTGTAATCCCAGTTCTTGAGAGGCTGAGAAAGGAGGATCCAAGTTCACAGCCAACCTCAACTACTTAGTGAGACCCTCTGCAACTTAGTGAGACCTTGTTTCAAAATAAAGAATAAAAAATCAGGCTGGGGGTGTAACTCAGAAGTAGAATGCCTCTGGGTTCAATCTCCGGCACCACACACACACACGGGAAAAAAAAGAATGAAAAATTTTATAGTACTCATGAATCCAGAGTTTTCTTATCTACTACAGTAGTGAAGAGTGGGTTCATTCTTGAATTATTCTGAAAGGAAGCTTTTTTTCTTGTGTGTGTGTGTGTGTGTGTGTGTGTGTGTGTGTGTGTGTGTGTGTGTTTGGTGCTGGGGATTTCAGGGACATAATACCTTTGACACCCCAGCTTTATTTTATTTTATTTTATTTTTTTGGTGGTACTGGGGATGGAACCAAGGGTCCTTCTACCTCTGGGCTATACTCTCAGACCTATTTTATATTTTATTTGGAAACAGGGTATCTCAAGCAAGCTGAGGCTGGCTTTGAACCTGTGTAATCCTCCTGTCTCAGACTCCCAAGCACGGGGATTACAAGCATGTGCCACCACGCCTGGCTGCCTTATTTTATTTTTATTTGGAAACAAGGTCTCACTAAGTTGCTGAGGCTGGCTTCAAACCTGTGGCTTTTCTGTCTCAGCCTCCCAAGTACTGGGATTATAGGCATGCACCACCATGCCCGACATAAAACATCATTTTATATTCTGGAAAACAGCCTCTGGAAGCCAGCCTTTTCGTTTTCTTTTTTCTTTCTTTTTTTTTTCTTATTTGGTGGTACTGGGGTTTCTAGAAGTCCTTCTACCTCTGGGCTACACTCCCAGACCTATTTTTTATTACTTTGGAAACAGGGTCTCTTAAGCCAGCAGGACTGGCTTTGAACCTGCGCGATCCTCCTGTCTCTCCCTCCCAAGCACGGGGATTACAAGCGTGCGCCACCATGCCCGGCTCAGCCTTTTCATTTTCTAAAATGATGTTTTTTAATGCACAGAAGATTTTAATTTAAATGTGGTTAAAATTGTCAATCTTTTCCTTTGTGGCTGGTGTTTTTTATGCGCTCCTTAAGTTTTTTTATTAACTGAATGAAGATATCCTCATATCCTTTATTATCTTGCCTTTAACTTTTGGTTCCGAATCCAACTGATATTTTTATTTTTTGTTTGTATAATATAGTTTGGGATCATTTTAATTTTTGTATGGATAACCACCTGTGCCAAGACCATTTATTGAAAATATGTCCTCCACAAGACTACTGCATTAAACTTTTAAGTCTCAATCTACAGATGTGCATACCATTGTTATTTTTTGCAATTTACTTGTTTTCGTTGTTAATTTTTAAATAGACTACAACTTTGAGTTAATTTTGTTTGAAACCATTCTCATTGCCTGAAAGAATCAAAATACCATCCTAATCTAGCAAAACATAATGTATTATCTGTGAATATCTCCGGTTAAACTTGCCTGGCTTCTTTCTTTCCCAAGGTGTTGATCGTTGATCTCTGTGCAGACAAGTTCTTACAGGAGGTGAGTGACAAAGGAAACAATTACATGTTTGGGATATAGGTCTCTCTGAGATAAGTGGAGAGAAAATATGTGAAAGTGCTTAGAGAAGATGACTCAGACAAGACTTAATTCTTACACATATTTCAGTTGACACTGTAGCCAATCATACAAGAAAAATTGGCTTGGGTTTATAGATGTCTATCCCAAAGAAGGAAGGAGGAAATAGAATAAATATTATTTTTGAAAAGGTAATCCCATCAACTTCAGATGGGTTAATGTATAAGCCTCTAATTTAATTAACTTTACGAAGTAGTTGTGCTGGGGATGTAGCTCAGTGGTAGGGTACTTGTCTAGCATGCACAAGGCCCTGTGTTCAGTCACCACCACCACAAAAAGATAGAGGGGGCAGAAGGAGGGAGAGAGAAAAGAAGGAGGAAGAGAGGAAGAAGATGAGGAAGAGGAAGAAGAGAAGGGGAAGAAAAGAAGAAAGGATTATTAAGCACTGATTTTTTGTGTGTGTGTATGTGTGTGTGTGGTACTGGGGTTCCTGGAAGACCTTCTACCTCCGGGCTACACTCCCAGACCTATTTTTTTTATTTGGAAACAGGGTCTCTTAAGCCAGTGAGGCTGGCTCCGAACCAGCGCGATCCTCCTGTCTCTGCCTCCCAAGCGCAGGGATTACAAGCGTGTACCACCACGCCTGGCTATTTGTTTATTTGTTTGTTTATTTATTTATTTTGCGGGTCTGGGGATGGAACCCAGGAGCATTTGACCTCTGAGATACACCCCCTGCCTTATTTTTTATTCTTTTTATTTTGAAACAGGGTCTCACTGAGTTGCAGAGGGCCTCACTAAGTAGCGGAGGCTGTCAGGGAACCGCAATCCTCCAGTCTCAGCCTCCTGAATGCTGGGATTGCAAGCATGCACCACCACACCCGGCAACCCTGATTATTTCTAAATATTCAGTTAGGCACGCTGGGCATGGTAGCAAATGCCTATAATTTCAATACTTGGGAGACTGACACAGATGATACCAGGTTTGAGGCCAGCCTCAGAAACTTAGTGAGGCCCCCAGTGACTTAGTGAGATCCTGTTTCAAAAGAAAAAATAAAGCGAGGCTGGAGTGTAGGTTAGAGGTAGAACACTCCTAGATTCAATACCTGTTACCAGTGAACATATATATATGTTAAGCAGTTAAAATCTAAAGATGAGCCTGAGCTTGGTGTGGTGGCACACACCTGTAATCCCAGTACTTGGGAGGCTGAGACAGGAGGGTCATAGATTCAAAGCCAGCCTTAGCAACTCAGTGAGGCTCACCTCAACTTAGCAAGACGCTATTTCCAAATAAAAAATAAAATAGGGCTTGGGGTGTAGCTTAGAGTTAGAATGCCCCTGGGTTCAATCCCCAGTACCACACACAAAAAATAAGTTGGGGGGATCTAAAGATGAATAAGACACAATTTGAATCCTCCAGTCTTACAGAATAAAGGGGAAATACAAATATAAAGTTTTTTTTTTTTTTTTTTTTTGCAGTACTGGTCATTGAACCTAGGAGCATTCGATCTCTGAGCTATACCTCCAACCTTTTTTTTTTAACTTTATTTTTGTTTTTGTTTTGTGTGTGTGAAACAAATTGCTTTTTTTTAAATTGGTGCATTGTAATCATATATCACATTGGAGTACAAGACTTGAGAGGACATACAAGCACACATCATCTAATTAGCCCTCATCCAGCCCCCATCCCATTCCCTCCCCCTCCCTGGATCCCATGCTTGTTTGGTGATTAACTTTGATACATTTGTTTATGTACCTCTTGCGGTTTTAAAGAGGCTCCATCCTCCCCCATCCCATACCCTCTGATTGGTCACCTTAGTTGCTTCACTATAGGGTCCTTTCTATGGCTCAACCTCTTCCTGTTGCCCCTTTCCTCCTAGTTTTTTGCTGATTAGGGAAAGCATCTGATTTTTATTTTCTGCGATATTTCTCTGTGCATGTTGCATTCCAAGTACCGATCCCACTCTTGACGGCCCCAGTAGTGGCCTGGCTACCGGTGGACTGATCCAGACTTTGCTGGCTCAAGCAGCGGCCTTGCCTCATGGGAGGCCCCGATTCTGGTCTCCCGACACCGGCCTAAACCCTCAGCTGGCTCCGATCCAGGCCTTGGAGGCCCCAGTAGCGGCCTTGCCTCACGGCAGGCTCCGATGCCGGCCACTGGCCCCGGCACCGGCCTAACCCCTCAGCAGGCTACGATCCCGGCCTCGAAGGCCCCAGCACCGGCCTAGCCTCACGGCAGGCTCCGATCCCGGCCTCGCTGGCCCCAGCACCAGCCTAACCCCTCGGCAGGCTCTTGTCCCAGCCTCAGAGGCCTCAGTAGTGGCCTTGCCTCCTGTCAGACTCCGATGCCGGACGTTGGCCCCGGCATTGGCCTAACCCCTCGGCAGGCTCCGATCCCAGCCTTGGAGGCCCAGCACCGGCCTTGCCTCACTGTGAGCTCCGATCCCAGCCATGCTGGCCCTGGCACCGGCCTAACCCCTCAGCAGGCTCAGATCCTGGCCTCGGAGGCCTCAGTAGCGGCCTTGCCTCACGAAAGGCTCTGATGTTGGCCGCTGGCCCTGGCACTGGCCTAATCCCTCGGCAGGCTCCTATCCAGGCCTCGGAGGCCCCAGCACCAGCCTTGCCGCACGGCAGGCTCCGATCCTGGCCTCACTGGCCCCAGCATCGGCCTAACCCCTCGGCAGGCTCCGATCTCGGCCGCGGAGGCCCCAGTAGTGGCCTTGCCTCATGGCAGGCTCCGATGTCGGCCATTGGCCCCGGCACTGGCCTAACCCCTCAGCAGGCTCCGATCCTGGCCTCAAAGGCCCCAGCATCAGCCTTGCCTCACGGCAGGCTCCGATCCTGGCCTCACTGGCCCCGGCACTGGCCTAATCCCTTGGCAGGCTCCAATCCCAGCCTCAGAGGCTCCAGCACCGGCCTTGCCTCATGGCAGGCTCCAATCTCAGCTTTGCTGTGTCCGTCACTGGCCTCACCCATCGTCAGGCTCCAATCCGAGCACCCTCTTCACCCAACCAATTGTCCCACGTTCTTGAGGGTGCGTGGTGGTAACATTCTGCCTCTGGGGTTATTATTTCAAAGGTTCCAGGTGTAATGCATCAGATCTCTGCCTCCCCTGAATACTGGCCACTGCCATTGCCACTGCCTCCACCATTTCAAATCCTTCCCAAGTTTTTTTCCACTCTGAATGTTGTCCAGTGTTCCTAAACATGCGTGACGGTAAGATTCGACATTTGGTGTAATTTCTCCAAAAAAATAAGGTTGGTAGGATCCGATTTCTGCTTCTCCTGAATACAAGTCTTTACTACCATCATGGAGAACGCTTTCAACACAGCCTTTCTCCTTTGTCTCCGCTAAACTCTCTCCTTACAGGTGATGTTCAATATTCTTAACAATATAGAGAAACAGCAGTCCTCCTTCACGGGGAATTTTTCCATAAGTTCCAGTGCATTTGGATAAGTTTTGTCTGCATCTCCAGTGTCCTGGCATCCCCCACGGCTTTCTTAACCCCTCTCCAATATTTTTCCTTTTTCTTTTTCTTTTCCTTTTTTGTTT
This sequence comes from Muscardinus avellanarius, assembly GCF_963383645.1. Taxonomy (NCBI): domain Eukaryota; kingdom Metazoa; phylum Chordata; class Mammalia; order Rodentia; family Gliridae; genus Muscardinus; species Muscardinus avellanarius. The sequence goes on along the minus strand of NC_137788.1, from coordinate 103,629,214 downwards.
TTTTTAATAAGAGAAGACAGTATATGTGGTTTGTGGAGGTAGTGGGATCAGGCACTCAGTAGCACTGTGACCCGATCGGTTTCCCCATGGGTCCAGCATGCTCTGCACTACTCCGCCTGGGGCCCAGAGTCCTGCGACCCGGGCCCCGGCTGTTCCCGGGGTCCAGCGTGCCCCGCACGACCCCTGCCCAGGACCCAATGTCTTACTGTACCCGGCTTCTCCAGGGGTCTGGCATGCTACGCGTGGTCTGGCCCGGGCCCCAGAGTCCCGCGACCCGGGCCCCGGCTGGCGTGCCCCACGTGACCCCCGCCTGGGACCCAGGGTACTGGGCCCGGTTTCTCCAGGGGTCTGGCGTGCTACGCGCCGTCCGGCCTGGGGCCCAGAGTCCCGCAACCTGGGCCCTGGCTGGCGTGCCCTGCATGACCCCTGCCTGGGACCCAGCGTCTTACTGTGCCCGGCTTCTCCAGGGGTCTGGCGTGCTACGCGCGGTCCGGCCCGGGGCCTTTATACTTTATTTTGAAACAGGGTCTCACTAAGTTCCGGATGGCCTCACTAAGCATTGAAGGCTGGCCATGAATCTTCAATCTTCCTGTCTCAGCCTTTAAGTACTGGGATTACAAGTGTGTACCACCATGCCTGGCTCTAAAGTTTTAGAATTTGTATAATAGATATTTGAAAAAGTGTATAGTAGAAGCAGAAAAAAACAGTAAGTTCTTCTGGATATTAAAGTATAAAGGAAGCCGGGCGTGGTAGCGGATGCTTGTAATTCCAGTACTTGGAGGCTGAGACAGGAGGATTGCACAGGTTCAAAGCCAGCCTCAGCTACTTAGTGAGGCTCTCAGCAACTTAGTGAGACCCTGTTTCCAAATAAAGTAAAAAAAAAAAAAAGGTCTGTGAGTATAGCCCAGAGGTAGAAAAGCCCCCTGGGTTCCACCCTCAGTACCACCAAAAAAAAAAAAAAAAAAAAATATATATATATATATATATATATATATATATATATATATACACACACACACACACACATATATATACACACATACATACAAATATACACACATACATACATATATACATACATATATGTATATATGTGTGTTAGAAAGGAAGAGTTAAGCCAGGCATGGTGGTGGGTGCCTCTAATCCCAGTACTGGGGAGGCTGAGCTAGGAAGACCACAGGTTCAAGAATAGCCTCAGCACATAGTGAGACTGTCAGCAACCTAGTGAGGCCCTGTAACAATTAAACTCTGTATACCCTAACCACCATAGGGAAGGAAGCTTCAGGCTGACTCTTTAGACAAAATATATACAAAATAATTTGTGGAATTTGGGGGACTGGGCTAGTGCTTATTTGAGACTTTCTCCCTCAAAGCTCATACAAACTCCCAATTTTTTCTCTCTAGGTGTCTGATGAGGATGAAATTCTACCATCTAAGCTTCAAGCTGCCTTGATGCAGATTTTGGAAGAACGAAATGAAATTTTGGCTCAGGAGCAGAAATTTTCACAAGGTAAAGACAATAAGTATTTATTGAATGCCCAGCACTCTGCTAAAGGATGAATAAAAGTAATAATTTTATCTCCTGAACCTTGAAAAGTGTGTGTGTGTGTGTGTGTGTGTGTGTGTGTTTATAGTACTGGAAATTGAACCCAGGGGCATTCTACATCTGAGATACGTGTGTATGTGTGTGACTAAGGATTGAACCCAAGGATGTTCTACATCTGAGATATTCCTCTGGCCCATTTGATTTAATTATTTAATTTTTATATTTTCTGTTACTAGGGATTGACTTCAGAAGCATTCTGCCTCTAAGCTATACCCCCAACCCTATTTTATTTTGAAATAGGGTTTCACTAAGTTGTTTAGGCTGATATTGAACATGTGATCCTCCTGCCTCAGCCTCTCAAGTACTGAGATTACAGATGTGCACCACCATACCCGGTTTTATTTTTTAATTTTGAAATAGGGTCTTGCTGAGTTGCTCAGCCTATCTTCAAACCTGCAATCATCCTGTCTCAGCCTCCCAAGTACTGGGATTATAGGTGTGTATCACCAAACCTGGGTTTGAAAATTTTATAATCAGTTTTCCTGATCCTCAGTAATCTAGGCTCCCTTGCATTGCAGAGCCCTTGCATTTGCTCAGATATATTTATAGAATGCTCTTTCCCAGATACCTAACTCCTACCCTTTCTTCTTCTTCTTTTTTTTTTTTTTTTTTTTCAGTACTGGGGATGGAACCCTGGGGCATTCTACCTTTGAGCTACACCTCTAGCCTTAGTTTTTAGTCTTTTTAGGGTTTTTTTTTTTTTTTTTTTTTTTTTTTTGGTGGTACTGGGGTTCCTGGAAGCCCATCTACCTCAGGCTACACTCCCAGACCTATTTTATAGGTTTTATTTGGAAACATGGTCTCTTAAGCCAGCGTGGCTGGCTTTAAACCTGCGTGATCCTCCTGTCTCTGTCTTCCAAGCGTGGGGATTACAAGCATGTGCCACCACGCCCGGCTCTTTTTGGTTTTTGAAACAGGGTCTCACGGAGTTGCAGAGGGCCTTGCTAAGTAGCTGAGGCTGCCGGTGAACCACGATCCTCCTGTCTCAGCCTCCCAAATGCTGGGATTACAAACATGTGCCACCACACCCAGCCACCTTTTCTCCTTGTAGGTCCATGCTCTGTATCATTTTCTCATTGAGTTCTTCCCCGACTGTCCTATTTATAATTGTACTCATTAGTCCAGCTAGCTGCTTCTCCTTTGCCTCATTTTTTCCCCATGGCTCTTATCAACAACTGATGTACTAAAGAATAAATTTCATGAAAGCAATTACTTTTGTTTTTTATATCCTATCTTTTAAACAATATTCAATAAGTAGATACTCTTTTTTTTTTTTTTTTTTTTGGCGGGATTGGGGATTGAACCCAGGGGCAATCTACTTCCAAGCTACACCCCAGCCCTATCTTTTATTTTTTATTTTGAAACAGGATCTCATTAATTTGCAGAGGGCCTCACAAAGTTGCTAAGGCTGGCTGAAAACCTGAGAGTCTCTTGTCTCAGCCTCCCAAGTACTGGGATTACAAAAATGTACAGAACTCTTTTAGATTCTTAAAGCAGTGATAGAGTTCTTTTTTTTTTTTTTTTTCGGGTCTAGGGATGGAACCCAGGGGCATTTGACCTCCAAGCTACACCTTCTGCCCTGTTTTTTATTCTTTATTTTGAAACAGGGTCTCACTAAATTGCAGAGGGCCTCACTAAGTAGCTGAGGCTGTCTGCGAACCGCGATCCTCTGTCTCAGCCTCCCGAATGCTGGGATTACAAACATGCACCGCCATGCCCAGCGAGTGATAGAGTTCTTTACAGCACAGAGAGGACAGGCAATAGAGAAAAAGACCAATTAATTTAAATATATTAAATCTTTAACATTTCTTTTCATCAGGGGACACCATAGAAAATATTAAGGAAAAAAAAGCTAAGAACTAGGTAAAGGTATTGTCAACAAATGTAACTAACAAAGGAATAGTATATAGAAGTTATTTTTACCAAAAAAATCCTACAAATAAAAAAAAGAAAACTGGGTGTTATGGCCCATGCTTGTAATCCCAGTACTTGGTTCAGGGACAGCCTCAGCAAGTAGTGAAACTCTCATCAACCTAGCAAAACCCTGTTTCAAACTAAAAATAAAAATAGGCCTGGGAGTGTAGCTCAGAGGTAGAATGCCCCTGGGTTCAATCTCCAGTACCACAAAACAGGAGGAACCTGGGGGAATAACTCAAAGGTAGAATGATCCTGGGTTCAGTTCCCATTACCAAAAAGAAATGGGATCGGGGCTAAGAAAGTAGCTGAGAGTGCCCCTGGGTTCAACCCTCAATACACCCTGCATACACACACAGAATAACAACAAACAAAACAAAAAACAATCACCAGACTTGGGAGTCCAGTGTCTCTACTTAACAGACTGGGATGACCCTGAAGATTTAGCCTTTACAGCCAGGAGTGGTGGCACAGGCTTGTAATCCCATTACATGCTGGGAAGCTGAAACCAGAGGATTGCAGGTTCGTGGTCAGCCTTAGCTACTTAGGCCCTTAGTGAGACCCTGTTTCAAAATAAAGAATAAAATATAGCCAGGCGTGGTGGCGCACGCTTGTAATCCCTGCACTTGGGAGGCAGAGACAGGAGGATCGTGCTGGTTCGGAGCCAGCCTCGCTGGCTTAAGAGACCCTGTTTCCAAATAAAAAAATATAAAATAGGTCTGGGAGTGTAGCCCGGACGTAGAATGGCTTCCAGGAAGCCCAGTACCACCACCAAAAAAAAAAAAAAAAGAATAAAATATAGGACTGGGGATGTAGCTTGGAGGTAGAATGCCCCTGGATTCAATCCCCAGTACCACAAAAAAGAAAAAAAGAAGAATTTAACCTTTAGAAGCTTTGGTGTCCCCAAATGTAAAAGATGAATAATAATACCTACTCTATTTGATTATTATGTTTGTGATTTATCTTACTCATTCAACAAATTATTTTATGAACTAATCATGGTGTTATATGAGATGGGAAAGGTGAGAGGGAAACTGATTTGGTAGGGAAATACAGTGAATTTACTTTTAGGTATGTCTTATTTAATTGATTCAAAGTTACCAAGTTCTAAAAAGAACCTGATATAGTGATTAGTGATATTTATGTGTATATTCGAGCTGGGGATGGAACCCAGGGGTATTCTGCTTCTGAGCCACACCCCCAGCCCTTATTTTTTTTATTTTGAAGCAGGGTCTCACTAAGTAGCTGAGAGCCTCAATAAATTGCTGAGACTGTCTTTGAACTGGCGAGCGTCCTGTCTCTGCCTCCCAAGTACTGGGATTACAGGCATGTACCACCACGCCTGGCCTGATATAGGGATTTTTAGACAAAATTGAATTTTTGTGTTAATGGGAGAGCTAAATGATGATCACTCATAGCCTAAAAACCTAGAAGGTGAAATATGAGGGCTGGAAATAAAAGATTGGGACTTACCAACATAGCCAGCTCTGTCTCTGTGCCAATGAGCATTTTTTCTTTTCTTTTTTTTTTTTTTTTTTTTTTTTTTTTTTTTTTTTTTTTTTTGGTGGTGCTGGGGTTCCTGGAAGCCCTTCTACCTCCTGGCTACACTCCCAGACCTATTTTATATTTTTGAAACAGGGTCTCTTACACCAGCGCAGCTGGCTTCGAACCTGCGTGATCCTCCTGTCTCCACCTCCCAAGCGCAGGGATTACAAGCATGCGCCACCACGCCTGGCGCCAATGAGCACTTTAAGGAAGGGAGTGTTGAAGAGAAGTGGTATGAGGATCATACTCAGAGAGTGACGACGCAACAAATAGTCGGTTTTAAAGGCTGGATAGGATTCTGGAATTCAGAGAGCACAAATTGAGGGAGACCAAAGAAATGAGGTGCTGAGCACAAATGCAGCATAGAGTGTAAAGGAGGGCAAAATTAGAAAAGCAGACTAAATTTGGTTGGTTCTCGCTGCTGACCTTCGGAAGAACAGCTACAGTGAAATCAGAGGCATGCAAACCAGGCTGTAAGAAGTCATAGGGTATGTGTGGGAGGAAGGTAAAGGTCAGGATATAACCTATTTTCTTTTTTGAAGTTGTGGACCATGGAAGAAAGCTAAATTCTTAAATTTATTCTCAGTTCTTTTATTTGTGATTTCATAGGCATGATCTCTATAATCAGAGCCAGTGTTCCCAAAACTTAGGGGATTTTTCTCTCTTTTTTCTTTCATTTTGCAGCAGATATGACACTCAATTCTCTGGTGTCTGAAGCATTTGTCAGGTTTTTTGTGGAGCTGGTGGGACATTATTCTTTGAACATGACTGTCACTGAGCGTGGAGAGCGTGTATTCCAAAGGGAGTCATTCCGAAAATCCCATACCTCTCGAAGTGTCCGCCACTTTCTAGATCTCTTCATGGAGACTCAAATGTTTGCAGGATTTGTCCAGGACCGAGAGCTTCGGAAAAGTGGGGTAAAAGGTCAGTTTCCATCATAGAATTCTCCCTTTATTTGGTGAGTATTTGGATGGTTTGAATATAATATAAACCAAAACCAGTGTACTGCTGCAAGGGCCCAAAATCTGATTTGCTCATTATTGGAATTGTTTTGTAATATTGTTTTAGCTATAGAAATAATGCACAGTTTTATTTAACTAATTTCCAGTCTTCAATGTTGGACTTTTTCACCAGCATGAATTTTCCTCATTATTTGTTTCTTCATAGGTTTGTTTGAGGTCCGGGCTCTCCAATATTTGGAAACAATTCCTGAGTCTGAGCCTAGTGGGGTGAATAGAATTTTGCGGAGTCTTGGTGAGTTGCTGTTTTTTCCTCTTAGATAAATATGGCTGAAAAAAATTCGCAGTAAGCAAACTTCATCCCAAAGGCTTTATATACAGAAGCAGTGTAATCCCAAGTATGCTGACCAGACACCATGGCCCTGCTTCCAAAATGTTTTGGAGAAAAAGTCTTTCTCAGAGGCTGAAATTCCCCATCAGAGCAGCCTTTGAGTCTTATTTCCCCGACAAACTTTATGGTAAAAGTTTTTCTATCCTGATATATTCTAGGTTATGTCTCTTTAAAAATCTTATAAAAACTATGGTTCCTTTCCCCCAAAAAAATTCATTTATGGCATACAAGTAAGTTTTACATATGATTTGAAGATGTTCTCAACCTCCCTCCCGAAGCCTATTTATGTACTCCAGATTTAAAACGCCTGGTTTAAAGGGACACTGAGGCCGGGTGTGGTGGTGTACGCTTGTAATCCCCGCACTTGGGAGGCTGAGACAGGAGGATCACACAGGTTCGAAGCCAGCCTCAGCTACTTAGTGAGGCTCTCAGCAACTTAGTGAGACCCTGTTTCCAAATAAAATATTAAAAAAGGTCTGGAAGTATAGCCCAGAGGTAGAAAGCCTCTGGGTTCCACCCCCCAGTACCACAATAAATAAATAAATAAATAAATAAATAAATAAGTAAGTAAATAAATAAATAAATAAATAAATAAATGGACACTGAGGCAAAAGAGGGTATCTTGCAAGTCTCTAATTCTGCACTTCATAAAGAAACACAGCTGGGCGTGGTTGTGCACACCTATAATCCCAGTACTTGGGATACTGAGACAAAATGATTGCAAGTTTGAGGCCAGCCTCAGCAACTTAAACCCTGGTTTCAAATCAAAAGTAAAAAGGACTAGGGATGTAGCTCAGCAGTAGATTGTCCCTGAGTTCAATACCCAGTACCAAAAGAAAAAAAGAAACAAACAAACACAGTTGTTTATAGTTTTCCAAATAATTGCAAAGTACAATATAAAAGAAAAGTGGTGAGGCAAGGCCAAAAAAATGGAGAACTCATATTCCATGGTATTTATACTGGTCTTAAAAAATACATGCCTCTAACTAGACCCTGTCCATTAAGGACCCTGTCACCATGGACAAGTATGCCTTAGGTTGTTATCTCTCTCTCTCTCTCTTTTTTTTTTTTTTTTTTTTTTTTTTTTTGTGGTACAGGGGGTGGAATTCAGAGGCTTTCTACCTCCGGGCTATTCTCCCAGACCTATTTTATACTTTATTTGGAAACAGAGTCTCACTAAGTTGCTGAGAGCCTCACTAAGTAGCTGAGGCTGGCTTTGAACCTGTGCCATCCTCCTGTCTCAGCCTCCCAAGCCTGGGGATTACAAGCGTGCGCCACCACGCCCGGCTTGTTAGCTCATTTTTATACCTTGGGATTAGATTAGATCACTAGTCGCAGCTCTGATTGCAGATCAGAAAAGCTTCCTTTGGGAAGCTTAACATTTTTTCTCTCAGGCTCTAGGGAATGTATGGAGGGTAAGCCAGGTGATTTTAAGCTTTTGTCAGGTTTAAAAATCACTGGATTAAGCCGGGCGTGGTGGCACAGGCTTGGGAGGCTGAGACTGGAAGATCGCAGTTTGCAGATAGCCTCAGCTGCTTAGTGAGGCCCTCTGCAACTTAGTGAGACCCTATTTCAAAATAAAAGAATTAAAAAAATGGGGTTGGGGTGTAGCTCAGAGGTCAAATGACCCTGGATTCCATCCCCAAACCCGCAAAATACATACATACATACATACATACATACATACATACATACATACATACATATCACTGGATTAGACTTTGCCTGAGTTATCATCTATCACTACAATTAGAAACTGGGGTAAGGGGGATTAAACACATCACCTGCTATCTTGATATGTCAGCTTTCTATTATTGTAGAAAAACACCTAAAATAATCAACTTTAAAACAGAAAATTTTATTTTGGCTCACAATTTGGAGGTTTTAGCCCATAGTCAGTTGGCTCCATTGCTATTGGGCCTGTAGCAAGGCATTCTATCATGGCAAGCATGCATGCCCAAGGAAGCTTGCTTACTTTATGGAAGAAGCAAAGAGACAGGAATGGGCCACAGTGAGTACCCCTTGGAGGACACGCCCCTCATGTCTAGGCTTCTTCCCACTAGACCTCACTTCTTAAAGACTACCGCTTCTCAGTAGTGTCACAGACTGGGGCCAAGCATTTAGCAGTTGGGCCTTCGGGGTGGGGTACACTTACTCAAGCCATAGCACTTGAGATGGCAGCTTCATTCTTGGGCTCTTCTGAATGACTAAGTTATTAATCTCTTGCCTCAAGTAATGCACAGTAAATAAATGAAGATAAATTGAGAGTTAATTCTACCTTTTTTTTCCTTTTAGGAAGCAAAATGAAATTTCTGCAGAAGAAATGAAATCATTGACTCTCTTCATCCTAAATAGAACAGAAAGTGCCAAAGAAAATGTTTTTCCAAGGGTCAGGAGATTTTGCAGTATTCTACAATAGCCTTAAAATTTTAAATTTTAAGGAGCAAGTCAGGCTCTTAGAAGAGGACCCTCCTGTTGCTGCTGTGAAATTGCTGGAGAATTGCTGGTAGTAGTCTGGAACTGATGTTCTTTGCTCTGCCTCCAGTTTTGTTACTGTGGCCTTTTCTGTTTGATTCTTGGGCTCATTTTCTGTTTTGTGCTTAGTCTGTGAAAGCAATTGTCTTTTACAAGGGAAAGACTTGGCAGTGCATTTTTTTTTCTGTGTGTGTGTGTGTGTGTGTGTGTGTGTGTGTGTGTGTGTGTGTGTGTGTGTTTTACTGGGGATTGAACCCAGGGGCATTCTACCTCTGAGCTACATCCACTCCAACCCTATTTTACTTTGAAACAGGGTCTCCCTAGGTTGTGGAGGGCCTAAGTTGCTGAGGTTGGCAGCGAACCTGCAATCCTGTCTCAGCCTCCCAGTACTGGGATTGCAAGTGTGCACTACCACACCCAGCTTGGTGGTGCGTTTATAAAACAGCTCAAAGATGAGTGTATTGAGAGAAATGCTGAGCTTTAAGTACTAGAGAGGCACAGGGGAAAGAGAGAGCCCTACATAATTCTCATCACTAAAACGTCAGGGCAGCTTTAAACCATGGGCTCTTTTACACACTTGAATATACTCATCACATATCTCCATGCTTTTTGTCTAATGTCCTATCTAGGTGAATCTCACTTTATACGGAAGCCCTACTTATTAGCACTGCTATTGAGTACCTTGTAAAAGTTGACATCTTACTGCTCCTCCTCCACAAGGTATGGCACTGGAATAGCTTGGCTCTCGTGTCGGTGACAAACCTTGAGGAATTGTAGATAATATGAAAATGTCCTTTCAAGGGCACAGGAACTGCTTATATGTGTGAATGTATATGTGCGCGTACTCATTCACCATTTGCCATGCTCTGTGGTACATGTATGTATGTCATCTTATTCAAGCCTTAAACCAACTTTATGAGATAGATATTTGCATCTCCATTTACTTTAAAAAACAGAATTCAAAGAGGCAGAACAACTTGGCAACAGTTATATACTTCAGATAGAACTGAAGCCATAACACTGAAAATTGGTTAGTCCTGTACATGGAGATTTGAACTTGTAGGATCATAGCTGTTTCAACAGTTTTCTATTAAGTGTGCCTCCACCTTTCAGCTCTGAGAATAAGGTATTTTTAAACGACAGGTGTCTGGATGAGGGTTTGTGGGTTTGTTTTAGAGTTCTGGGGCTGTGTGCTCTATCACTGAGCTACACCCCTACTTTGAAACTCTATTTGATTCCCTTAAAATTGTTGGGCTTTTTTTTTTTTTTTTTTTTTTTTTGGTGGTACTGGGGTTCCTGGAAGCCCTTCTACCTCTGGGCTACACTCCCAGACCTATTTTTATATTTTTATTTGGAAACAGGGTCTCTTAAGGCAGCACACTGGCTTCGAACCTGCACCTGCGGGATCCTCCTGTCTCCCCTCCCAAGCGCGGGATTACAAACGTGCACCACCACGCCTGGCTGGGCTTTTTGTTCTAACTAAATTTGACTCCAAATATGACTATTTCCTGAATATACACCATTTAATCACCCAGATCTTTAATATCTAAAGTAGTTGTAGTGCCAGTTGCAGTGGCACACACCTGTAACCCCAGTGTTTAGGAGGCTGAAACAAGAGGATTATAGTTCTAGGACAGCCTCAATAACTTTGCGAGACCTTGTTTTAAAATAAAAAAGGGCTCCGGTGTAACTCAGTGGCAGAATGCCCCTGGGTTCAATTCCCAATACCAGAAAAAATTAACAATGGAGTTGGTAGTAGTGGTTTAAATTTGTCAGTGATGGTGCAGTTTTATTGATAAATATTTTAGCAAATGTCAGTTTTCTTCAACTTTTTCTCATATTATTAACTGGCATTAGAAAATATTTATCTAAACTTAAGAAAATTTGTAAAGTGTATTGTGGTACAGTTGATTGACGTGTACAGTATTGATGCAATAACCTGTTCAGGTATGCCTGAAAGAATCTGAAACAGACACCATTTAAGGCTGGTGCTGCATAATATAGTTCCTACAGATGTGGGCCCAGGGAATAGAACTAACTGAGCCTGTCTTTTGAAATGGTGATTAAGCAGCTTACCCCAGTGGGGCTTACACCTTACTTCTCCCCACCTGTGTCTATTTACACTTCAGCCTGGAGGGAACAATTAGTAATTGGGTGTTTATAAAATGGGGGTAGAAGGCTTTACTGTGGTTGATACTGACTAAACCTTTGCAGAAATTTTGCTTCAGGGATGAGAGTTCTTAACATTATCCCTGCAGTCTGAAAGCCTTTTCCCTTCCTTAGGTTTGTTATACTTTATTGTTGTAAAGTATTGTGAATTCTGAGTATGTTTGTAAAAGAATTGCTCAAGATTTGTATAAAATGTTCATGGCTCTTTTGATGGAAAAAAGACATTAAAAATTCCATATGTCTTGGAGAATTTTAAATAAAATTACTTAAGATATAAAAATCTTTTATATTACTTAAATCTGTGGAGCACCTGGGCTTGGTGGCCCATGCTTGTAATCCCAGCAATTGGGAGGCTGAAACAGGAGGATCGTGGTTTGCAGACAGCCTCAGCTACTTGGTGAGGCTCTTTGCAACTCAGTGAGAAGCTGTTTCAAATTAAAAAAAAAAAATAGGGCTAGGGGTGTATCTTGAAGGTAGAATGCCCCAGGGTTCCATCCCCAGTGCCACATACACACACACAATCTGTGGAGCACATTTATTTATTTATTTATTTATTTACTTACTTACTTTAGGTACTGGGGGTGGAACCCAGGGTCATTCTACCTCTGAGCTACACCCTCAGCGCTATTTGTGTGTGTGTGTGTGTGTGTGCGCGTGCGCGTGCGTGTGTGCGTGCGTGCAGGTTTGGGGATGGAACCCAGGGGCATTTGACCTCCGAGCTACACCCCCTGCCCTATTTTTTCTTTATTTTTGAAACAGGGTCTCACTGAGTTGCAGAGGGCCTCACTAAGTAGCTGAGGCTGTCTGCGAACCACCATCCTCAGGTCTCAGCCTCCCAAATGCTGGGATTACAAGCGTGCGCCACCACGCCCGGCTTATTCTTTATTTTGAAACAGCATCTCACTGAGTTGCAAAGGGCCTCACTAAGTAGCTGAGGCTGTCTGAAAACCGCGATCCTCCTGTCTCAGCCTCCCAAGTACTAGGATTACAAGTGTGCCACCGTGTCCAGCTGTGGAACACATTTAATGGTAAATTATAAAAACAATCGAGTGTGTGTCTGTGTGTGCGCTACTGGGGATGGAACCCAGGGGCATTATACCTTCAAGCTACACTCTCAGTCTTATTTTATTCTATTTATTTTTAACAGGGTCTCACTAAATTACTGAGGCTGGTCACGGACCTTCAATCTTCCTGTCTCAGCCTCCCAAGTACTGGGATTACAAGAATAGGCTACCATGCCCCGCTCCAAATCCACTTTAAACTAACCAGGTTTAATAATCATGGCCAACATTACCAGGCTCTTAGCAGACAGGCCTGGGTAGACTACACACTGGGCAGAATATGTACCCAAGAATGTGTGTGTGTGTGTGTGTGTGTGTGTGTGTGTGTGTGTGTGTGTTACTGAAGGTTGACCCCCGAGGCAATAGAATGCTTGAGTTATACTCTATCCCTATTTTATTTTTTATGTTGAAATAGGGTCTCACTAAGTTACTGAAGCTGGCACCAAACCTGTGATCCTCCTTTCTCAGCGCTCAGCTACTGCCACTTATGGGAGACTGCTTACTCTGGAAGCCATGTAGCAGAGAACACGCACTGGTAGCAACTTGAGTGGTTGGGAGGCAATGTGGATAGCTAGTCTGTTACACTAAATTCTAAAGGCAAAATGATTGGGTTTTATATGCGTACCAAAGGCAAAATAACAGGGCTTTTAAAAGTGAGGGTGAAACCCGGGCATGGTGGCACACGCTTATAATCCCTGCATTTGGAAGGTTGAGACAGGAGGATCGTGGTTTGCTTCAGCTACTTAGGCCCTTTGCAACTCAATGAGAACCTGTTTCAAAATAAAAATAGGGCTGGGGGTGTAGCTCGGAGACAGAATGCCCCTGGGTTCCAACCCCAGTATAATAAATAGATAGATTAGATAGATGGATAGATAAATAGAGGATAAAGCCGGGCATGGTGGAGCACGCCAGTTATCAATACTTAGGAGGCTGAGATGGGAGATTTCAGGTTCAAAGCCAGCCTCGGCAATTTAGCAAGCCATCAGCAACCTGAGAAAACTCGGTTTCAAATAAAACGGGCTGAGATCCTGTTTCAAAAATAAAAAGACGGGCCAGGCGTGGTTGCACAAGCTTGTAATCCCCGTGCTTGGGAGGCGGAGACAGGAGGATCCCGCTGTCTTAAGAGACCCTGTTTCCAAATAAAAAAAAATGTAAAATAGGTCTGGGGGTAACACAAAAGAAAAAGAGAAAAGGGCGAGCTGGGAGTGTAGCTCGGAGTAAGGATGTTCCTGGGTTAAATCCCCAATGCCCCTCCTAAAAAACTGGGGCGAGGTATCGATAGTTATCAGTATCTCGCCCTGGGGATACCAAAGCTTCACAGCTGCCGCCCACTTCAGAGTCAGTGAAATAACTTATCCAAAACAAACATTCTTATGGCGCGAGCGCAAAGGAGCTGGGGTCTGGCAAGGCAGTGCAAAGAGAAGCCCAGCACAGTGGAAGAGAAGTTTAGAAGCAGATGGGAAGTTAGGGTATGTCTAAGTGGGAAGCCATTTCTCGGTTCCCGCCAAATCTTGCAGTCTCTTCCACAAGTTTGAAAGGGTACCCCTTCCAGGTATCACCTGGACGAAAACGAAAAGCCCCAACTCCACCTAAAACCTTGCAAGCAGAGAGAAGCTGCAAGTGAAGGCAGGAAGTGGGCCTTTTGGGGGTGGGGCTTCCGGAGTGACGCCACGTCCGCCCAAACAAAGCGCTTCCGGCGGCGGAGCCGACGCGCCTTCAGGATTAGAAAGTGAGCATGCGCCAAGGCTGGCGCTTCCGGCGGCGTGGGCTGCGTCAGTGCCGGGCGCGCTCGTTTACGCGGAAGGAGCGTGCGCAGACTCAGAAGGCGCCGGCGAGCCTGAGGTCCAGGGATGGCGGGCACCGGCTTGGTGGCGGGCGAGGTGGTGGTGGACGCGCTGCCGTACTTCGACCAAGGCTACGAGGCGCCCGGCGTGCGGGAAGCGGTGAGTGCGGTGTCTGCAGCGGGTAACGCTCGCCCGTCGGGCGGGGGAGGAGCGTTGCGAGGGCCGCCCACCCTGAGGCCAGTGTTCTCGTTTTTAAGGCTGCGGCGCTGGTCGAGGAGGAAACTCGCAGATACAGACCTACGAAGAACTACCTGAGCTACTTGACGGCCCCGGATTATTCCGCTTTTGAAGTAAGTGTGATGTCCTGAGCCTGGTGTACCAGCAAGGATTTCTGTGAACCTTTGTGTGCGAACCTTTTAGAGCGTTACAAAGTGAAGTTTAAGTCCCAGCTTAAATAATTGCTTTTTTACCTACTGTCTATATGTTATATAGGTATCAGTGCATTTCTAAACAGCCAGATAGAGAAGCCTTCTCCGAGGTTCTTGTTCTGAGAGCCAGAATAGAATTCTCTGCAGCTCCACAAAATGTGTGTGTGTGTGTGTGTGTGTGTGTGTGTGTGTGTGTGTGTGTGTGTGTGTGTGTGTGTTAGTTACTAGGGACTGAATCCGGGGGCATTCTACCTTCGAGCTACACCCCAGCCCTTTTTATATTTTGTTTGGAAACAGGGACTTGGCTAGGTTGCTGCTAGACTGTGTTGCTGAGCTTGTCCTTGAACCTGCGATCCTCCTGCCTCAGCTTCACAAGTACTGGGATTAAGTGCATGCTCCTCGATGCCCAGCCCCATCCCAAAACCTTTTTTTCCCCTTCGGTATTGGGGATGGGGGCCTGGGGTATTGTACCTCTGAGCTACACCCCCAGCCTGTTTTTTAGTCTTTTTATTTTTGAAACAGGGTCTCAGTGAGTTGCGAAGGGCCTTGCTAAGTAGCTGAGGCTGTCCAGGAACCCCAATTCTCCTGTCTCAGCCTCCTGAATGCTGGAATTACAAGTGTGTACCACCAAGTCCTGCCTCCCAAAAACTATTAATGCAGAAATTTGTGATTACATTTATTTGACTTAGGGTCCATTTATAAATTCTCAAAGGGATCCTCCATTCTCCATTCTGAAAGATAAATACTGTACAGCAAGTGATCCAGTGATATGTTTTTAGTACTTGTACACCTAATTAGCTATGCTGCTTAGAACCACTGGAGGGCAGCCTTTGCATCAAAACCTGGATACTTAAATGAGTGGACAAACCATATCTCAGTTTTTTTGTGTGTTTGTTTTTGGGTTTTTTTGTTTGTTTGTTTTTGTTTTTGTTTCTTTCTTTTTTTTTTTTGTGGGGAGGGTATTGAGGGTTTAACCCAGAAGCATTCTGCCTCAAAGCTCACCCAGCCCTGTTTTTATTTTTTACTTTGAAACAGGGTCTCATTTCCTGCAGTCTTACTGTCTCAACTTCCTAAGTACTAGGATTATGGGGTCAGCTACACCCTACTACAGTAAGTAGGAGGAGTATGATTGAACAAAAGCTTAGTATAACCTTCAAAAATCAGAAAGCATTGGTCATAGTGAGCCCCTGTAATCCCAGCTACTTGGGAGGTTGAGGCAGGAGGATATTGAGTTCCAGGCTAGCCTGGGCAACTTAGCAAGATCCTGTCTCAAAATTTTAAAATGTAGCTGGGGTTCTGGCTCAGGCTCCATCCAGCTCAGGGCACCAGTCCTCCTCCTTCCTGATGCAGCCCAGTGTGCAGTGCTGGCACCATGCTCTTCTGCTTCTTTCTGAAGTCTCTTGTGGGCAAGGATGTGGTCGTGGAACTCAACAATTACCTGAGCATTTGTGGGACCCTCCACTCTTGAATCAATATCGCAACATCAAACTAACTGACGTCAGTGTCACAGACCCTGAAAAGTATCCTCAGGTATTATCTGTGAAGAACTTGAAGAACTGCCTTATCCTGGGCTCAGTGGTCCTCTACATGCATTTGCCAGCATAAGAGGTGGACACACAGTTGCTACACAGAAAGCTAGGAAGGAAGCCCTGCGGCAGAAAAAGTGATGGCCAAGCCGGGCGTGGTGGCACACGCTTGTAATCCCCGCGCTTGGGAGGCTGAGACAGGAGGGTCGCGCAGGTTCGAAGCCAGCCTCAGCTACTTAGGCTTTCAGCAACTTAGTGAAACCCTGTTTCAATATAAAATAGGGCTGGGAGTATAGCCTGGAGGTAGAAAAGCCCCTATGTTTCCACCCCCAGTACCAAAAAAAAAGAAAGAAAAAGTGATGGCCAAGCCTCCCCCCCTTTTCTATTGGTGACCCATGAACTCATTTCCTAGCTAATGGCCCTTCCCCCACAATACTTGAGTTGTTTTTTACATAGTGATGGCTTTATTTTTTTTTAAGGGATTGAGTTGGTGAGCAGAATAATCTTGGGGAGTAGCTATCCTCTGTTGCAAAGGGGAGGATATAGATTGGGCAAAGCCTTCCCAGTCCTGAACACCTCCCTTTCTCACAGACAGTGGGAGAGTTTCCTCTGTCTCTGTAGGGCACTGGGTGGTTCATTTGGGGGTTGGAATCTGTCCTCCATTAGGCATAAAATTTATGATGCACACCGGGCATAGTGGCGCATACTTATAATCCCAGTACTTGAGTGGGTGAGACAGGAAGATCGCAGCTTCAAGGCCAGCCTCAGCTACTTGGTGAGGCCCTCTGCAACTTAGTGATACCCTGTTTTAAAAATAAAGAATAAGAAAAATAGGGTTGGGAGTGTACCAATGCCTCTGGGTTCAATTTCTAGTAACCCCCCTCCCCCCAAAAATGTACCTGGGCTTAGTGGTGCATTCCTATAATTCTAGTACTTGGGAGGCTAAGACAGAAGGATCATGGTTCCAGGACAACCTCAGCAAGTAGACTCTCATTAACCTAATGAGACCCTGTTTCAAAAAACAAAAATAAAGTAGGGCTAGAGGTATAGTTCAGAGGTAGAATGCCCATGTTTAATCCCTTATACCCCACACACACACATAAAATTTTAATGTAAAAAGGTCTGGAGATGCAGCTCATTGGTGGAACATTTGCCTTACATGTGTGAGGCCCTAGGTTCAATACACTAAAAAATAAGACATAGTAAATATAAACTAAGCTGGGCTTGGTGGCACATGCTTGTAAGCCCAGCATTCATTCATTCATTTATTTATTTATTTATTTATTTATTTATTTGTGTGTGTGTGTGTGTGTGTGTGTGTGTGTGTGTGTGTGTGTGTGTTACTGGGAATGGAACCCTTCTACTTGCGGGCTATACTCCCAGACCTATTTTATATTTTTATTTGGAAACAGGGTCTTTTAAGCCAGCAAGGCTGGCTTCGAACCTGTGGGATCCTCCTGTCTCAGCCTCCCAAGAGTGGGGATTACAAGCATGAGCTGCCATGCACGCCCGACTATATTTCACCTTCATTATAATCTTACAGAACTACTTCCAAATATGCAGTCTATCATTGTCATGGATGATTGCATATTTATACTTAATATTTTGGTTAAGTTTTTTTTTTTTTTTTTTTTTTTTCAGGGGCATTCTACCTCTAAGATACTCTCCCAGCGCTATTTATTTTTTATTTTGAAACAAGGTCTTGCCAGATTGATAAGAGTCTCACTTTATTGAGGCTGGCTATGAACCTGTGATCCTTCCCTCTCAGCCTCCCAAGTACTAGGATTACAAGTGTGTGCC
This sequence comes from Muscardinus avellanarius, assembly GCF_963383645.1. Classification (NCBI taxonomy): domain Eukaryota; kingdom Metazoa; phylum Chordata; class Mammalia; order Rodentia; family Gliridae; genus Muscardinus; species Muscardinus avellanarius. Next base: position 103,611,556 of record NC_137788.1, on the reverse strand, counting down.
ACCATGCCCAGGTTTGGTTAAGTTTTGTGTGTGTGGTACTGGAGGTGAAACCCAGGGGCATTCTACCTCCGAGCGATACCCCCAACTATATTTTTTATTCTTTATTTTGAAACAGGGTCTCACTGAGTTGCGAAGACCTTCACTAAGTAGTAGCTGAAGCTGTTCGTGAACCTCGATCCTTCCTGTCTCAGCCTCCCACATGCTGGGATTACAAGCATGTGCCACCACACCTGGCTTTGGTTAAGTTTTAAATAGAAGAAAGATATTCATATGGAACAGTGTTTTTTTTCCCTTTTTTTCTGAATATTGTTTCCCAAGTACAGTAATGCTTCATTTTTGTTTCCTGTTTTTCAGGACTGGGGATCAAATCCAGGGCCTCACACATGCTAAGCAAAGCTATACCACTGAGCTACACCCAAGGCCCTTTATGTTTTTCTACTTTAATTTTGTATTGTAATGTTGATAGGTTGCCCAGTCCAGTGCTCCTTATTAATTTAATTTCTGAAGGGTGAATGGCAGTTTTTCCCCCTCTCTTAAGTAAGATATACTTTCTAACCCTTAGTAATATTTTTTAATAGTGTATCAGGCTACTCGATCAGTTTACAAACAGTCCAATGAACTATATACTATTACTTTATTTATCATGGTACTGGAGATTAAACTTAAGCAGTATTCTACCTCTCAGCTGTTTTTGATTTGTTACTAAGGATTGAACCCAGAGGCATTCTAACCCCTAGTTACACCCCCAATCTGTTCTTTTTGTTGTTGTTGTTGTTGTTGTTTGCAGTACTGGGGATGGAACCCAGGGACATTCTACCTCTGAGCTACACCCCCTAACCCCATTATTTTTTCTTTTGAAACAGGGCCTCACTAAGTAGCCAGGGCTGACCACAAACCTGCAATCCTCCTGTCCTTGGCCTCCTGAGTACTGGAATTACAAGTGTGTGCCACTATGCTCAGCTCCTCAGTGCTGTTTGTTTGTTTGTTTGCAGGTCTGGGGATGGAACCCAGGGGCATTTGACCACCGAGTTACACTCCCTGTCCTATATTTTATTCTTTATTTTGTTTGTTTTTATTTTTTGGATTAGTTTTTTTGTTGTTGTTTTGGGTGGTGCTGGGGTTCCTGGAAGCCCTTCTACCTCTGGGCTACACTCCCAGACCTATTTTTACATTTTTATTTGGAAACAGGGTCTCCTAAGCCAGTGCGTGTGGCTGCGCGATCCTCCTGTCTCTGCCTCCCAAGCACAGGGATTACAAGCGTGCGCCACCACGCCCGGTTTATTCTTTATTTTGAAACAGGGTTTTACTAAGTTGCGGAGGGCCTCACTAAGTAGCTGAGGCTGCCCACGAACCACCATCCTCTGGTCTCAGCCTTCCGAATTGCTGGGATTACAAGTGTGTGCCACCACACCCAATTTTTATTCTTTATTTTTTAAATAGGGTCTCACTAAGTTGAATAGAGCCTCAAAAAGTACCTGAGGCTCACAACAAACCACGAACTTACTGTCTCAGTCTCCCAAATGCTTGCTGGGATTACAAACATGCGCCATCTTGCCAGGCTCCTGTTTTTGTTTTTGTTTTGTTTTGTTGCGATACTGGAGATGGAACCTAGGGACATTCTACCTCTGAGCTATACCCCCAGCCCTACTTTTTTTATTCTTTATTTTGAAGCAGAGTCTCACTGAATTGCAAAGAGCCTCACTAAAGTGAGGCTGGCCGCGAACTATGATCTCAACCTCCCAAATGCTAGGATTACAAGCATGCACCACCATGCCTAGCTTTCCTGATTTATTATTTTTAATAAAAGTTTCTCAGTTGCTCAGGCTTACCTCAAACCCATGGGCTTAAAGATTCTACCAGCCTCAACCTCCTAAGTAGCTAAGACTAAAGATACACTATCTATCTATCTATCTATCTATCTATCTATCTCTCTCTATCTCTCTCTCTCTCTCTCTCTCTCTCTCTATATATATATATATATATATATATATATATATATATATATATATAGTAGATGGACTATGACAGGCATCACCATGTCAGGCTTATATTAGCTTTAATTGTTAGATGGTAAAGCTGCAGCTTAGAGAAACTAACTTACCTGACCAAGATCTTAACCACTGTTCAAACTACCTTTGAAACTCCTCTTCAATAAATTAATTTAAAAGTGTTTATGGAGCTGGGCGTGGTTGCACGTGCTTGTGATCCCAGCATTCGGGAGGCTGAGATCAGAGGATTGCGGTTCGCGGACAGACTTAGCTACTTAGTGAAGCCCTCTGCAACTCATGAGACCCGGTTTCAAAATAATAAAAAATAGGGCAGGGAGTGTAGCTTGGAGGTAGAATGCCCCTAGGTTCAATCCCCAGACCCACAAAAAAAAAAGAAAAATGTTTATGGGCAGGAGTGGTGGTATATGCCTGTAATTCAAGTACTTGGGAGTCTGAGGCAGGAGGATTGCAGGTTTGAGGGCAACCTCAGCAAATGAGACTCAACCTAGTGAGAGCGTGTTTCAAAATAAAAGTAAAATGGAGCTAGTGGTATAGCTTTGAGGTAGAATTCCCCTGAGCTCATTTTTCAGTTTCACAAAAATAAAAGTTTATGAACATCTATACTATGCTAAGTATTAGGAAACGTGGTCAACAAGATCTTTACCCTCGTAGAGCTCACATTCTAGGGTGCTGAGACAGACAGATAAATACATCAGGAAATAAAGAAATACCAGATTAGCGGTGTGACAGTGGCTGGGTGACCACGCTAGGTGTGATGGGGGCCTATGTAAGCTGAGATGACTGCTCCTTAGAACAGTGCCTGGCGCACAATAGTACTCAGATGGCTGTCATTGGGTGCACAAAGAGCCTCCGAGGCAGTTTTAGCGAATGACTGCTCCTAGAGTTGTGTTGTGTTTTGATGCCTTAGCTCCATGAAAGCTGGTTTAGTCTGGAGAGAGGTGAATTAGATTCCACACCTGTTGCTTACTGCTGGCCCTATGATTTGGGGAGGGATCTATATCACCTGGCTGCATTTTTGTAGTTTCTCTCTTACCTAATTGTTACTGTTATTGTTTGCCATTGTACATAATATTATAGCTACTTATTATTTATCTTTTAAATTTTTTTTTTTTTCAGTGCTGGTGAGCTACATCCCCAGCCCCACTATTTTATTTTGTAGGAGGGGTCCTGGAGATTAAACCCTCTAATTGACACTCCCAAGGCCCCCCCCCCCTTTTTGTGGTACTGGGCATGGGCCCGAGGGGCATTCTACCTCCAACCTACACCCCAGGTCCTATTTTTAGTCTTAATTTTTTTTTAAATAGGGTCTCACTAAGTTGCTGAGAGCCTCACGAAGTAGCTGAGGCTGGCTTCAAACCTGCGTGATCCTCCTGTCTCAGCCTCCCAAGCGCAAGGATTACAAGCATGCGCCACCACGCCTGGCCTTAGTTTTTTTTTTTTTTTTGAAATAGGGTTTTGCAAAATTGCTATGGCTGTCCTCGAACCTGTGATCTTCCTGTCTTAGCCTCCTAAGTACTGGGATTACAAGTGTACACCAGTGTGCCTGACATTTTCTTTAAAAGACCCCAATTTTTGTATAGGAAACTACATAACCACATTTTCTTAGAATTTTGTGTAATTCAGCATACCCAAAAAATGCTTTTGTCAGCAAGAAATGTTTAATATAAAACTTTTTTTAAAAAACTGGGAATTGAACCCAGAGGCATTCTACCTCTGAGATACACACCCAAACTGATTTTATTTTTTATTTAGAAACAGGGTCTTACTAGGTTGCTGAGAACCTCACAAAATTGTTGAGGCTATCCTCAAACCTGCAATCCTCCTATCTCAGCCTCCCAAGTACTAGGATTAAAAGTATGTACCACCAGCTTAAAGTAAGACTTTTAATGGGAATATGGGCTTCTGGGTTTGGGGTTTTGTTTTGTTTTGTTTTTGTTTTTGTTTTTGTTTTTGTTTTTTGCATACGTCCAGTGAGACTATTAGGATAGTTGAAGACCAGAAAAGTAAAATTAATGAGATAATCTAAATATTACTATGAATGAGTATTTTATTTAAGCAGGTGTGTGTGTGTGTGTGTGTGTACACGAACCAAGGTTCAAAGTTCATTCTACCTCCAAGCCAGATGCCACACTTTATTTTTTTATTTTTTTATTTTTTGAGACAGTATCTCACAAAGTTACCCAGGTTGGCCTCCAACCTGTTAGTCTCCTGGGGTTATATGTGTGCCCCACCAAGCCCAGCTTAAGAAGTTCTTTACACTTAGAGGTTTGGCTGTATCACATCTTTGCCACAGTGAAATTGCTGAAGCAGATTGCAGAGCCAAGTGCCTTTCCTCCTTCCTCTTTGCTTCTTCATCTCTTGCAAAGAACAGAGTGCAAAAATAGCAGCCAGGCCCAAACAGAAAGTAAAGATTAAGGCTCATATTTCTAAAGCAAAATCATTTTATGGCTTACATCATCTCTCTTCCTCTGGTTGTCATAAAGTGCTTAGATCCATCATTCTAAACACTGGCTTCAGTTGACAATCAACTCATGAGTTAAAAATAACAGCCCAGCATGGTGCCACAAGCCTGAGAATTGCAGGTTCAAGGCCAGCCTCAGTAGCGTAGGAAGACTCTCAGCAATCTAACTTCGTGACTTTTTTTTTTTTTTTTTCCAGTGCTGGAGGTGGAACCCAAGGCATTCTACCTCTGAGCTATGCCCCTAGCCCTATTTTTTATTCTTTATTTCGAAACAGGGTCTCACTGAGTTGCAGTGGGCCTCACTACGTAAGTAGCTGAGGCTGTCCACGAATTGCGAGCCTCCTTTCTCAGCCTCCCAAATGCTGGGATTATAAGCATGCACCACCATGACTGGCTAACATGACCCTTTTTCAAAACAATAAATGAAAGTGCTTGAAGTGTAGCTCAGATGTAGAATGTCCCTGGGTATTGTCTCCCATACTACAAAAATAAATAATATAGCTAGGCACAGTGACACACACCTGTAATCTTAGCTACTAGGGAGAAGGAAGCAGGAAGATCTCACATTCAAGGCCAACCTGGGACAAAATAAAGAATAAAAAAATAGGGCCGGGCGTGGTGGCGCACGCTTGTAATCCCTGCGCTTGGGAGGCTGAGACAGGAGGATCGTGCAGGTTTGAAGCCAGCTGCAGCTGCTTAGTGAGGCTTTCAGTAACTTAGTGAGACCCTGTTTCCAAAAAAGTATTAAAAAATGGGTCTGGGAGTATACCTGGAGGTAGAAAGCCTCTGGGTTCCACTCCCAGTACCACCAAAAAAATTTTAAAAAGAATAAAAAATAGGGCTGGGGGTGTAGCTTGGAGGTACAATGTCCTTGGGTTCCATCCCCAGTACTAAGAAAAAGAAAAGAACTAGGCATGATGGTGCATGTCTTTAATCTCAGTACATATTGGGAGGCTGAGACCGGAGGATCGCAGGTTGAAGCCCAGACTCAGCAACTTAGTGAGACCCTGTTTCAGTGAAAAAATAAAATAGGGCCAAAAATATGTATTCACAATGCCCTGTGTTCAATTTCCTACATTCCTAAGAAACAAAAAAAAAAAATGGTTTTTTTTCTTTCTTTATCTAAAACATTAAAATCACATCCAGGCTTTTCCTGAAACCAATTAAATGGAAGAGGGATGAGAGACAGCTGGTAGGTATTAAATTGAGAACCACTGATTTAGTATTAACCTTTTCCTTTATATATAGACCACCTTTCCTGCTTGGGCCAAGTATGGAATTAAAGTGTGTGTGCTTGTGAGAGTCAGGTCACCGGGGATTAAACCCGGGGCGTTGTACCTCCAAGGCATACTCCCAGCCCTATTTATTTTGAAACAGGGGTCTCACTTGGTATATGAAAGTCTCACTGTTTGCTGAGACTGATCCTTCTGTTTCAGCCTTCCAAGTGCTGGGATTACAAGGGTGCACCACCTCTTCCAGTTTACCTAAAAGTAGTTTAAAAGTCAGTATTTGGTGATTGTTAATTTGTCGTTATAATCTGAGAAATAAATATTTTCTTTGATTTATATATCAGACTGACATAATGAGAAATGAATTTGAAAGACTGGCTGCTCGACAACCAATTGAATTGCTCAGTATGAAACGGTAAGAAATTAAAATACAAATATTTTTTGTTTGTGTGTGTGTGGTACCAGGGATTGAACTCGGGCATTCTGCCTCCAAGTTATACCTCCAGTTCTATGTTTTATTCTTTATTTAGAAAAAGGATCTCACTAAGCTGTGTAGGACCTCGCTAAATATCTGAGGCTGTGATCTTCCTGTCTCAGCCTCCCAAGTACTGGGATTACAAGCATGTGCCACCTTGCCTGGCTACAAATTAAAATTTGTTTGTAGTGCCTTGATAATAATGAGCTGAGATTTATGAATATTGTGTTCACTAGGTGTATTGGCTATGAAGAGAGAAGAGTGGAAAATAAATGCAAATAATTAAATGGCCCTTCTCATTCATTGTTTTCTCTAAGAGGCATGCATGTTATACAAAAATGGTAGCAAAGCTTTTTACATTTTTCTTTATAATATAAAATGTATATAGAAATCACTTTTTCTTTACATCATCTTTTTCTTTTTTGATACCAGGAATTAAATTACATCTCTTTCTTTTTTTGATGCTAGGAATTAAACCCAGACCCATTCTATCTCCAATTTATACCCCCAATCCTTTTATCTTTTTTTTTTTTTTTTTTTTTTTTTTTTTTTTTTTTTTTTTTCTGTACTGAGGATTGAACCAAAGGACAGTCTACCTTTAAGCTATACCCTCAGCCCTATATTTCATAGTTTTTTTGTTTTTGTGGTACTAAGGATGGAACTCAGGGGCTTTTTTTCACTGTTTTGTTTTATTTTGTTTTTGTGGTACTGAGGATAGAACCCAGGGGCTTTTCTACCTCTGGGCTACAATCCCAGACCTATTTTACACTTTATTTGGAAACAGGGTCTCACTAAGTTCTGAGAGAGCCTCGCTAAGACGCTGAGGCTTCAAATTTCTGTGATCCTCCTGTCTTAGTCTCCCAAAATGCTGGGATTATAAGCATGTGCCACCATGCCTGGCTTCAGCCCTAGTTGTTATTCTTTATTTTGAAACAGGGTCTCACTAAGTAGCTGAAGCTGGCCATGAACCTGCGATCCTCCTGTCTCAGCCCCCAAGTACTGGGTGGGGCTCACTCCCACTCCCCAATGTGTTTTTGTTTTTTTGTTTTTTTTTTTTTATGGTACTGAGATTGGAACCCAGGGGCTTTCTACCTCCAAGCTATACTCCAAGCCCTATTTTTTATTCTTTATTTTGAAACAGGGTCTCACTGAGTTGCAAAGGGCCTCCCTAAGTAGCTGAGGCTGTCCACAAACTGAACCACAATCCTTCTATCTGCCAAATGATGGGATTACAAGCATGAGCCACCACACCTAGCTAGTCTTTTTTATCTTTGTGTTGAAACAGTATCTCACTAGGTTACTGAGTCTTGCTACTTTTTTTAATGTATGTGTGGTACTAGAAATGGAACCCAGGAGCATTTTATCACCAAGCTATACCTCCAGCCCTATTTTAATCTTTTGTTTTGAATTAGTATCTCACTAAATTGCTGAGGAGGGCCTCACTAAGTTGCTGGGGCTGGCTGTGAACCTGTGATCCTCTTGTCTCTGCGTCCCAGGTACTAGGAATTCAGGTGTACACCACTACACCTGGCAATGAGGGCCTCACTAAGTTGCTGGGGCTGGCTGTGAACCTGTGATCCTCTTGTCTCTGCGTCCCAGGTACTAGGAATTCAGGTGTACACCACTACACCTGGCAATGATTTTTCTTTTTAAAGATAATAAGGCAGACTTTTATTCAAGGGGAGCCATGAAATAAAGGGACTACTGCAACAAGATCTTACAGTGAAGGAGAAGACTTAACTTCCAGTAACTTCGCTTAATTATTTTTGTTTGTTAGTACTAGAGATTGGATTCAGAGGCATTCTACCTCTGAGCTATAACCCCAGCTCTAATTTTAAACTGAAACAGGGTCTTGCTAGATTGGTGAGTCTCACTACTTGCTGAGACTGTCCTTGAACCCACAATTCTCCTGTCTCACCCTCCCAAATTACTAGGATTACAAGTGTGTGCCGCCACACCTGGCTTCAGTAACTTTATTTAATAGCTAATATGACAGTCATTTATGTGAATATAACAATATAGCTTGTTTAACTGATTCACATTGACGTGCATGATTTTTCATTAGTGTATATGATGGTGCTAAATTTCATTTGTATTGTAAATTGTTTCCTAGGATAAATGGGTTCCTTTTTATTTCAAGGTCTGCATCTTCAATCTTCTGTGGTTTTTTTTTACAGTATACATAGACCTGTGGGGCATTCTGTTGGGAGGAGGGATACACGTTTGGCAGAATGTGTGTTTTTATTTTGTTGTTTTTAGATATGAACTTCCAGCCCCTTCTTCTGGTCAGAAAAATGACATTACTGCATGGCAAGAATGTGTGAACAATTCTATGGCCCAGTTAGAGCATCAAGCAGTTCGAATTGAGAATCTGGAACTAATGTCACAGCATGGATGTAATGCCTGGAAAGTATACAATGAGTAAGCAGCTTTTCTTCTTAATCCATCTACACAAAACTGTAGTGTGTGTGTGTGTGTGTGTGTGTGTGTGTGTGTGTGTGTGTGTGTGTTGTTGTTGTTTTGTTTTGTTTTTTGTTTTGTGGTACTGGGGGTGGAACCCAGAGGCTTCCTACCTCCGGGCTACACTCCCAGACCTATTTTCTATTTTATTTGGAAACAGGGTCTCACTAAGTTGCTGTAAGTAGCTGAGGCTGGCTTTGAACCCGTGCGATCCTTCTGTCTCAGCCTCCCAAGCGCGGGGATTACAAGCGTGTGCCACCACGCCAAGCAACTGTAGTATATTTTAAAAGCAGGGGAGGCAGGGTTGTAGAAGTAGGATAAAAATAGCACAGTTTAGCTGAATATATACATTATGCCTGTAATCTTAGTACTTGGAAGGCTGAGACAGGGGGATCAAGATTCAAGGCCAGCCTTGGCAACCTAATGAGGCCCTCAATTTAGAGAGACCATTTGTCCATGTGTGTGGGTGTGTACACTGAGGATTGAACCCAGAGGCATTCTACCTTGAAGTGTGCCCCCATATTCCCCCCTCCTTTTTTTTTTTTTTTTTTTTTTTTTTTTTTTTTTTTTTTTTTTTTGGTGGGGATGGAACCCAGGGGCATTCGACCTCCGAGCTACACCTCCTGCCCTTTTTTTTTTTTTTTTTTTTTTTCTTTATTTTGGAAAAGGGTCTTGCTGAGTTGCAGAGGGCCTCACTAAGTAGCTTAGGCTGTCCGCGAACCACGATCCTCCAGTCTCAGCCTCCCAAGTACTAGGGTTAAAGGCATGCACCACCACACCTGGCTGAGACCATGGGTTTAAAGTAAAAAATAAGAATGACTAGAAGTTGGGTGTGGTGGTACACACTTATAATCCCAGTATTTGGGAGGTTGAGACAAGAGGATCACAGGTTTGTGGCAAGCCTTGGCTACTTAGGCCTTCCAAAACTTAGGGAGACCTGTTTCAAAAAATAAATACTAAGCCAGGCATGGTGGCACATGCAATCATACACACACACACACACACACACACACACACACACACACACACACACATAAAATAGGGCTAGAGTTGTAGTTCTGAGGTAGAATGCCCCTGGGTTCCATCTCCAGTACTGAAGAGGAAAAAAAAACATAAAAAAAATAGGACTGGAGGTAGAGATTGGAGGTAGAATGCCCCTGGGGTTCAATTCCTAATACTGAGGGGGAGGGGGGAGGTAGGCGTGATGGTGTGGATCTAGAATCCCAGTACTTGGCAGACAGACAGGAGGATTGCAGGTTCACAGCCAGCCTCAACAACTTAACAAGGCCCTCTGCAACTTAGGCCCTGTTTAAGAAAGAAAGTTAAAGCAGGTTGTGATGACTCACCCCTGAAAATCCTAGTCCTTAGGAGACTGAGACAGGAGGATCGCCGATTCAAGACCAGCATATAGTAATTTAGCAGGACTATGTTTCAAAATAAAAATATTTTTAGCCAGGCATGGTGGTGCACACTTTTAATCCCATCATTTAGGAGGCTGAGACGAGAGGATCACAGTTTAGAGATAGCCTCAGCTACTTATTAAAGCCCTTTGCAACTCAGTGAGACCCTGTTTCAAAATAAAGAATAAAAACTAGGGCTCTGGATGTAGCTTGGGGATAGAATGCCCCTGGGTTCCATCCCCAAAATTTTTATTTATTTATTTATTTTATTTATGTATGTGTGTGTGCTACTGGGAGTGGAACCCAAGGGCTTTTCTACTTCTGGGCTATATTCCCAGACCTATTTTCTATTTTATTTGGAAACAGGGTCTCACTAATTTGCTGAGAGCCTCACTAAGTAGCTGAGGCTGGCTTTGAACCTGCGCGATCCTCCTGTCTCAGCCTCCCAAGTGCTGGGATTACAAGTGGGCACCACCACACCTAGCTTAAAAATTTTTTTAATAAAGAATAAAAAATAGGTCTGGGAGCCGGGCATGGTGACACATGCTTGTGATCCCAGCATTTGGGAGGCTAAGACAGGAGTATCGTGGTTTGTGGACAGCCTCAGCTATTTAGTGAGGCCCTTTGCAACTCAGATCCTGTTTCAAATTAAAGAATAAAAAGTAGGGCTAAGCCGGGCGTGGTGGCACACGCTTGTAATCCCTGTGCTTGGGAGGTGGAGACAGGAGAATTGCGCAGGTTCGAAGGCAGCCGTGCTGGCTTAAGAGACCCTGTTTCCGAAAATTAAAAAAGTATAAAATAGGTCTGGGAGTATAGCCCAGGATATAAGTGGCAAATTTTCAAGAAGCTTTATCTAGTTTAGGAGACAAAATCTAATCCAAGTAACCAGTCCAGGGGTGCTCTACAGCTGAACTACACCCCCCAGCCCACTTTATTTTATTTTATTTTATTTTAAATGGAGTCTGGAGAAGTTGGTAAGGGTCTCTTTGAACCTGTATGATCCACCTATTTCAGCTTTCCAACTACTAGGATTATAGGTGTGTGCCACCATGCCAGACAGAGACCCTATTTCAAAATAAAAATAATAGGGGTTGGTGGTATAGCTAAGAGTAAAGAGTGCCCTTGGTTTAATCCCCAGTGAAAGGTTCAGACACACACACCCCTGAAATAGACTCCAACTCTGGCAAGACCTTCCTATACCTCAATTTACTCTCATGGAAAACTGTGATAATAAGTCATACCTGTTTCAGCATTCCTGTAAGAAAATTAGCTAATATTTATGGGGTATCGGCACAGAGAGGTCAATGTTCACTATTTTTTGCAGGTGATTTTGGTGTGGTTTTTTTTTAACTGAGTTGTTTCTTTTTAGGTGATACTGTTACATTTTAATGTACCTTGATCTGATTTTCCTCTTATCTTTCTTTAGAAATCTAGTTCATATGATTGAACATGCACAGAAAGAGCTGCAGAAGTTAAGGTAAAGTTTTTCTTACTGTTTTAGAATAAAATTTAGGTAAACTCCTAATAGACAATGAAAGAAAAAATAAACCAATAAGACACAGTGATATGAAAGTAAACAGCTGGTCTACTCTAGACAGCCCCTGGCAGCACTGCCCTGCCTGAGTGGAGGAGGGAGACTTGAGGCCTGCGAACCTTTCTCCCAGGGCATTTACCACTCACAAGTCTAAAGATGTAGACAGGCAGTTTTGACTTAAAGAAGGGGAAGGTTGCAAAATAACACAGAGAGCCTGAATTATATTCTTAAAAGCTGGTCTCCAAGTCCACGTGCATGTACAGGAAGGGATCTGAACAAGCACCCACTGTCTTAGTTTGTTTTCTGTTGCTAATTACAAAATATCACAGACTGGGTAAGTTTTAAGAAAAGAGGCTTATTTTGGCTTACAGTTTCAGAGGTTCAAGGTTGAGGGCTGCCACTAGTGACCGCCCTTGTTTGTAGTGTTGAGAATGGCGCGGGTCCTCACAGGGCACGGGGTGGTGCATGTGTGTACTCTGGTCTCTTCCTTTCATTAAAAAGCCACAAGTATTCCATCATTAGGCTCCACTCTGCTAACTAATCCTAATTACCTCCCAAAGCCACCCATGGCCACCATTGTTGGTTAACTCTCTGCCCTCTTAGTTTCTCACAGTGCGGATTAAACTCCAACATGAATTGTGGAGGGAACAGACCATTTTTAAGCCATGGCACATTCCAAAAACTCAGTAGCAGTAACCAGGAGGTAGATGTGCACGGGAGGAGGGACTTTGTAACCTGTGTGCATGTTTTTGTGTGTTTTTTATTTTCCACAGTGAGCATGTTTTTGAAAAATAATTAGAAAGGAGTTAATTCTTAGAATTAGTCTTTATATATACTCTAAAGAGATTAAAGATACTCTCTTGTATTGACTTGTTGTTTCTGGGTATGCTACACTTATGTTAAAATGTAGTTGGGTTGTATAAATAACTTTTTACAGGAAACATATTCAAGATTTAAACTGGCAGCGAAAGAACGTGCAGCTTACAGCGGGATCTAAATTAAGAGAAATGGAGTCAAAGTGAGTGTCTGTAATTCCGTCATGGTTTAAACTGCTTAGTCTATTCTAATACCAGGATTCAGTAAAATTCAAATAGCAGTTACTGTTTCTAAAATGGCCCCCCCAGCCAGGTGTGGTGGCGCAGGCTTGTGATCCCCGCGCTTGGGAGACGGAGACCGGAGGATTGCAGTTCAAGGAAGGACAGCCTCAGCTACTTAGGCCCTTTGCAACTCAGTGAGACCGGGTTTCAAAATAAAGCATAAAAAATAGGGCTGGGGTGTAGCTTAGAGGTAGAATGCCCCTGGGTTCCATCCCCCAGTACCTCAGTAAAATAGAATAGCCCCTTCTTTTTTCTCTCTCTTTCTCTCTCCCCCCCCCCCTTTCCTTCTTTGTGGTGCTAGGGAGGGATTGAACCCAGGGGCATTCTACCTCTAAGCTGTCCTTAGTCGTTTTTTGTTGTTTTTAGAAACAGGTTCTCGCTGGGTTGCTGAGAGTCTCGCTACTTGTTGAAGCTGTCTTTAAACCTATGATCCTCCTGTCTCAGCCTCCCAAGTACACAGGCATGTGCCACTGCGCCTAGCACCCAGCTAAGTTAGCGCCCTCTGGAGTGTAGGTATCAAAAGCAGAGTTATACCATAATTGAACCACAGCTAAGTTATACTGCCTAGTCTTACAGTGCCCTGGTTTTGTTCCAGTATTTAGTATTTCTGGCTCTGTAGTGTGTGTGTGTGTGTGTGTGTGTGTGTGTGTGTGTGTGTGTGTGTGTGTTGAACTCAGGTTGATCTACCTCTAAACTATACCCCCAGTCTTTATTAAGTCTTTTATTTTTAGCTGGTTGTGGTGGCGCATGCTTGTAATCCCAGTACTTGGGAGGCTGAGAAAGGAGGATCACTCAGGTTCGAAGCTAACCTCAGCTACCGAGTGAGGCTCTCAGCAATTTAGTGAGACCCTGTTTGCAAATAAAATATAAAATAGGTCTGGGAGTGTAGCCCGGAGGTTGAAGGCCACTGGGTTCCATCTCCAGTACCACAAAAGAAAAAAACAATCTTTTATTTTGAAACAAGATCTGGCTACATTATAGTGCACCTGCCTGGAACCTGCGATCCTCCTGTCTCAGCTCCCACTTACTGGGATTACTGGCATGTGCCACAGTGCCTGGCTAATTCTTTATTGTTTTAGTTTTTATTATTTATTTATTTTTGTGGTACTAGAGATTGAACCCAGGGCCACTCTGCTTTTGAGCTACACTCTCAGCCCTATAATTTATTCTTTTTACTTTATTATTCATTTATTTATTTATTTTGAGGTACTAAGGTTTAAACCTAGGGGCATTCTACCTCTGACTTACACCCCAGGCCCTATTTTGTATTCATTATTTTGAAACAGGGTCTCAGTAATTGAGGCTGGCTGTGAACCTGCAATCTTCCTGTTTCAGCCTCCCAAATGCTGGAATTACTATCTTGCACCACCCTGCTCACTTATTTTTTAGTTTGTTTGTTTGTTTGTTTGTTTGTTTGTTGCAGTACTGGGGATGGAACCCAGGGACATTCTTTCTCAAGACCTATTTTTTATTCTTTATTTTGAAACAGGGTCACATTGAGTTACAAAGGGCCTCACTGAGTAGTGGAGGCTTTCCACGAACCGTGATCCTCCTATCCTCCTGTCTCAGCCTCCCAAATGCTGTGATTATAAGTGTGTGCCACCACACCCAGCTTTATCTTCAAACTTTTTTTTTTTTTTTTTTTTTTTTTTTTTTTTGCAGTACTGGGGTTCCTGGAAGCCTTTCTAGCTCCGGGCTACACTCCCAGACCTATTTTATATTTTTTATTTGGAAACAGGGTCTCCTAAGCCAGCAAGTCTGGCTCCGAACCAGCGCAGTTCTCCTGTCTCCGCCTCCCAAGCATGGGGATTACAAGTGTGCGCCACCACGCCTGGCTATCCTCAAACTTTTGATCCTCCTTTCTTAACCTCCCATGTAGCTGGGATTACAGGTGAGTGTTACCATACTCTGCCTCCTTTAGACTTTTTTGGGAAAAAGAAACCCTTCTTAAATCTGGATTTTTTTTTTTTTTTTTTTACCAGTTCTAAAATGTTCATCAAGTGTTATTTTTCCCCCAAATATGTAGAATTAAACCAAGTGTGCCCTACCTTAAGCTAGATTATAGTTTTTTTTTGGGGGGGGGGGGATCTCGTCATTTTGCCCTGTCTGACCTCAAACTTGTACCTCCTGCTTCAGCCCTCTCAGTAGCTAGATTATAGATGTGTGCTGCCACACCAGCTCCACTATTTTTTGTAATTAATGCCTCTGCCCTATTTTTTTCTATTAATCCAGTACTGTTTTCCGTTATTCTTTCCTGTCTCTGCTACTTTACTAATTCATTCTTCTGTTATTCTTATGTGTATATATGGGATGTGTTTGTTTATATATATATATATATATATATATATATATATATATATATATATATAGTCGTGTGTGTGTGTGTGTGTGTACTAGGATTATAGGTGTGGTTACAGGCCTGATCTACCACTCCTTGCTTACTTTTTTTTTTTTTTTTTTTTTTGCAGTACTGGGGATTGAACCCGTGGGCATTCTGCCTCCAAGCTCCATCCCCAGCCCTATTTTTTTATTCTTTATTTTGAAATAGGGTCTCACTAAATTGCAGTGGGCCTCACAAATAGCTGGGGCTGGCCGCCAACCTGTGATCCTCCTGTCTCAGCCTCCCAAGTATTGGGATTACAAGCATGCACCACCATGCCCAGCTTACACCTGGGTTCAGAATGAGAAATTCAATCAATTTAATAAGTGAGAAGGAGCAGAGTGTAGTGGCGCACGCTTGTAATCCCAGCACTTGGGCGGCTGAGACAGAAGGATTGCACAGGTTAAAAGCCAGCCTCAGCTACATAGTGAGGCTTTCAGCAACTTAGTGAGACCCTGTTTCCAAATAAAGTATAAAAATAGGTCTGGGAGTATAGCCCAGAGGTAGAAAAGCCCTTGGGTTCCACCCCCAGTACCACAAAAAAATAATAATAAAATAAAAAGTGAGAAGGAAGCCAGTCATGGTGGTACACACTTATAATCCCACTACTTGGGAGGCTGAGACAGGAGGATCACAGGTTGGCAGCCAGCCTCAGCTATTTATGAGGCCCACGGCAACTTTGTGAGGACCCTGTTTAAAAATAAAGAATATAAAGCCTGGCGTGGTGGCGCACGCTTGTAATCCCAGCATTTGGGAGGCTGAGACCAGAGGATCGTGGTTCGTGGACAGCCTCAGCTACTTAGTGAGGCCCTTCACAACTCAGTGAGACCCTGTTTCAAAATCAAGAATAAAAAATTGGGCAGGGGGTGTAGCTCAGAGGTCGAATGCTTCTGGGTTCCATCCCCCAGACCCACACACACACAAAAAAAAATAAATAAATAAATAAATAAAAAATAAAAATAACAAAAATAAAGAATATAATAGGTCTAGGGATGTAGCTCGGAGGTAGAATGCCCCTGGTTCAATCCCTAGTACCACACATAAAAGAAATGAACCCAGGTGTGGTAGCACATGCCCGTAATCCCACTATTTGAGAGGCTTAGGACAGTAGGATCTCACATTCCTAGTCAGCCTCAGCAATTTAGCAAGGCATTCCACAACTTAGTGAACCCCTGTTTCAAAATTAAAAAAAATAACTGGGTGTGATGGCTCAGGCTTATAATCCCAATATTTGGGAGCCTGAGACAGGAGGATCACAGGTTCAAGGATAGTCTAAGCAAGGAGTGAGGCTTTCGTCAACCAAGTGAGACCCTGTTTCAAAATACAAATAAAAAATAGGACTGGGGGTGTTGCTCGGCGGTAGGATGCCCCTGGGTTCAGTCCCATACCCCAAAATTAAGAAATAAAATAGGACTGGAGGTTTAGCTCAGAGGCAGAATGCTCTTGGTTCAATTCCAAGTACCACCAGGCGAGGAGGGAGTCATTTTGAGATTAAAATAGATTTTAAGAATTGTAAGAACTAAAATTGTAAGAAATAATACAGAGATATCTGGGAGGTTAAGGCAGGAGCAACGAAAGTTTGAGGCCAGCTTGGGTAATTTAATGAGACCCTATCAAAAAATAGAATGAGCTAAACTATATCTCAATGATAAAAGCTCTTGAATAGCAAAGTACAACTCAGGGTTTGATCCCTAGCACCAAAAAGAAAGAAAACAAATTCTCTGTATCTTTCACCTAGTTCCCCATAATCATGTCCCAATTTTTCCTCAATGAAAAGTTAAAACTGTTATAGCCCTAGGTAAAACTGAATATACATTTAAAATAAAATCTTCTGGGGTGTGGTGGTACATGCCTATAATCTTAGTATTTGGGAGGCTGAGACAGGAGGATCTCAGTTTTGAAGCTAGCTTCAGCAAGGCTCTTAGCAACTTAACAAGACCTTGTTTCCAAATGTAAAAAGTTAAATAGGGCTTGGGGTGTAGCTGGGAGGTAGAATGCCCTTGATTCAATCCTCAGCACCACAAAAATAATAATAATAAATAAAATCTAAAAAGCTACATTGAGTAATTTTTCCCTTTTTTCTTTCTCTTTTTTCATTTTCTAGTTGGGTGTCCCTGGTCAGTAAGAATTATGAGATTGAACGGACTATTGTGCAACTAGAAAATGAAATCTTTCAAACTAAGCAACAGCATGGAGAGGCAAATAAAGAAAACATCCGGCAAGACTTCTGAAAAGACTTAATTTGCTGTTGTAGAAAGGAAGAAAAGTTGGGCTTTCACAGAACATAGGACATCTGAACTTTCTCTGAACTATGAAGAACAGCCTCTCACAGAAACCATTAATGGTTAAATGTTTAGGAACCATAGAATGTATATACTGTTTGATTATTTCTACTTGTATATCTTAGCAAAATAAAAATTTTCAATTTGGTATTTTTATAACTGAAAACACTTTAGATTTTCATAATAAGTATGTTTTGAGAATATTTGTTGTGGAAGTAATTTTGAGCTATGTGAACCATGTTGTAGCCAAGGGTTTTTATTTAAGGCTTCCAAAAGGTAAAGAAACTTGGGAAATTTGGTTTATCATTTTGTCAATAAAGTAGAGCCAGGTGTGGTGCACGCTTATAATCCCAGCATTTGGGAGGCTGAGACAGGAGGATCACAGTTCACGGCCAGCCTCAGCTACTTAATAAGGCACTTTGCAACTCAGTGAGACCCTGTTTCAAAATAAAGAATAAAAAATAGGGCTAGGGGTGTATGTAGCACAGAGGTAGAATGCCCCTGGGTTCCATCCCCAGTACTGCAAAAAATTAGTAGCCGGACCTGGTGGCGCACGCTAGTAATTCCAACATTCATGTTCCTGGACAGCCTCAGCTACTTAGTGAGGCCCTCTGCAACTTAGTGAGACCCTGTTTCAAAATAAATAATAAAAAGCCGGGTGTGGTGGCACACGCTTAAAATTCCAGCATTTGGGAAGCTGAGACGGAAGGATCGTGGTTCGCGGACAGCCTCAGATACTTAGTGAGGCCCTGTTTCAAAATAAAGAATAAGGCCGGGCATGATGGCACACGATTGTAATCTCCACACTTGGGAGATGAGACAGGAGGATCATGTAGGTTCAGAGACAACCGCGCTGGCTTAAGAGATCCTGTTTCCAAATAAAAATATAAAATAGGTCTGGGAGTGTAGCCCGGAGGTAGAAGGGTTTCCAGGAACCCCAGTACCACCAAAAAAAAAAAAAAAAAAGAAGAAGAATAAAAAATAGGGTAGGGGTGTAGCTCGGAAGTCAGATGCCCCTGGGCTCCATCCCCAAACCTGCAAAAAAAAAAGTAAAATATTAGGTCAGTGAGTGTGGCTTGGAGGTTGAATGCCCTGGGTTCCATCTCCAAACCTGCAAATAATAATAATAATAATAAAGTAGTCCTGCCAATGTGTGGTGATGGCATACCTGATTTCTAATGACTCAGAAGGCTGAGGCAGTAGAGTTTTGAGTTCAAGGCCAGCCTTGGCAACTTAGACTATGTGTAACCCAGGGGCTTTCTACCCTCGGGCTACACTCCCAGACATTTTATTTGGAAACAGGGTCTCACTAAGTTGCTGAGAGCCTCACTGAGTAGTGAGGCTGGCTTCGAATCTCTTGGATTCGCCTGTCTCAGCCTCCTAAGCGCTGGGATTACTAGCATGCGTCAATACGTGGGAGTATATAGCTCAGAATACCCCTGAATTCTATCCCCAGTACTGCAAAAAAAAAAAAAAAAAAAAAAAGACAAAGGGAGGGGGGAGTAATCCTAAACACGTTTTTGATCACCAAGTGTGGTTAATTTTGGTCATCAATCTAATTAGATTGAGCAATATTTAGAAAATTGACACCAAAAAGTCAAGGTGATTGCAGTGACTGCCTGAGGAGGTGGTTCAGAAGCTTCTGGCCTAGCAGAGAGGAGGGGTACACCTTATGATCCCAGCATTTGAGAAGCCGAGACAGGAGGGTAGCCGGTTAGAATCCAACGTCAGCAACCTAGCAAGACCTTATTTCAAAAAAAAAAAAAAAAAAAATCTGGCTGATGGTGTAGCTTGGAGGTAAGAATGTCCCTGGGTTCAATCTTTAGTACCATATGGGTTGGTGGGGGGAGCTTCTGAATTGGTTTGTGGTAGGAATTTGAAAAAGTTTAAAGAAGCAGGCTAGAGAAAACCTAAAATGCTGAAAGCAGAGCTTATTGTGTGATTCTTTTGAGTGTTTAGAAGATCAGAATGCTGGTAGAAGTAAACTCTTCAAGTTTTAAATGGAAATAAGAACGGTTGGGAATTGGACTACACCATGTCAAGGAATCGAATACATTTTGTGTATGTGTGAGACAGTGGGAAGTTAGGTTTAAAGAAGACAGACTAGCCGGGCCTGGGCGTGTTGCTGCCACGTGTAATCCCAGTATTTGGAAGGCTAAGAGGAGGGTTGCAGGCTTGAAGCCAGCCTTAGGAACGTAGTGAGGCACCCAGCAATTTTGCAAAATCGTTTCCAAATTTTAAAAAATTGGGTAATGACAGACCTAATGTAACTAAATTTCAAGACAGCACAGTCCTCATTTTGTAGCTTGGGTATCACTGGCCACTTTTATCCAGAGTAAGCGTGAAAGTGAACAAAAAGTATAGTGGAAAAATTTGAAAACTTGTAGATTGGCCAGAAAATGAGTGTGTTTAAAGCTGTTTCCAAGGAATGTACAATTACTAAAGAGAGTAAGGCATTAAGAAAAGCAAGTGTTCCTGGGCTCAGTGGCACATGCCTATAATCCTATTACTTGGGAGGCTGAGATAGGTTCAAGGCCTGCCTCACCACTTAGGCTCTCAGCAATTTAGCAAGACCCTATTTCCAAATAAAATAGGGCTGGGGGTGTGGGGAGCCATTAAGTCTTTCCCCTAGATTAGTGTCTTTGACTCAGCTGACTGTCCTTCGCCCAGAGTCAACAAGGTTTGGGAGAAGATCAGGTGGTGATGACACAAGGGTATTGATTGATCTGCCTGTAATATGTGTGTTTTAGATTTGGTCTTTATTGTTTTCTGGTGGTGATAGTGCGATAATGTTGATTGACCTGTAGCTATGTTTACCTCTGGAAAAACAAACCCATCGTTGGCGCAGTAAAGATGAGATTGACCCAGAAGTAGGCATCGGCCAGGAGCGTCGGCACAATAGAGAATACTGACCCAGGCATAGTCGTCGACCAGTAGAAAATACTGACCCAAGAACAGGGATCGGCCAGTAGAAATAGTAGGCTGGCGGCTCCCCCACGTTAGAATTAAAAATTCTTCATCCTCACGCTTCTCTTCAAAACCCGTACTTTTGCCAGCTGGCTCCTGCATGGGGGTATAGCTTGGAGGTAGAATGCCCTGGGTTCAATCCCTAATACCAAAAAAAAAAAAAAAAAGTACTAGCCAAGCATGGTGGCACACACCTTTAATCCCAGTACTTGGGAAGTTTAGACTGTAGGATCATAGGTTCAAGGCCAGCCTCAGCGGCTTAGCAAGATTTGTAGCAACCTTGCAAAACCCTGTTTCAAACAAAATCAGAAGGGCTAGCTTGTATCTTAGAGGTGGAGCACTGCCGGTTTTAATCCCCAATAACATACACCACACATGCACACCAAAAAGTACTAGCTGGGTATGGCATACACCCATAACCCAGTATGTGGGAGGCTGAGACAGGAGGGTTGTAGGTTTGAGACCAGCCTTAGCAAGTTAGACAATGTTTCAGAATTTAAAAAAAAAGTGGGGGGGGGGGCTGGGAGTATTGCTCAAAGTTAGAGTGACTCCTCTGGGTTTAATCCCCAGTACCACCAAAAAAGAAAAAAGGGGGTGGCAGCTGGGCATTTGGCACACACCTGTAATCCCAGTACTTGGAAGGTTGAGACAAGTTCAAAGATAACACAGCAAGTAGTGAGATTCATCAATCTAGTGACACCCTATTTCAAAAATGAGCTGAGAGTGGTGGCGCATGCTTGTAAACCAAGCATTTGGGAGGCTGAGACAGGAGGATCTCAGTTCGAGGACAGCTTCAGCTACTTAGGCCCTGATTCAAAATAAAGAATAAAAAATAGGGTTAGGGGTATAGCTCAGAGGTAAACTGCCCCTGGGTTCCTTCCTCAGTACCACAAAAAATAAACCAAGAATAGTGATGCATACAGTACTTGGGAGACTGGGACAGGAAGATCACAGGTTCATGGCCAGCCTCAGCTACTTAGGCCCTTTGAAACCTAGACTTTGTTTCAAAATAAATAAGAGCCAGGCATGGTGGCACACACTTGTAATCCCAGCATTTGGGAGGCTGAGACCAGAGGATCGTGGTTCATGGACAGCCTCAGTTACTTAATAAGGCCCTCCGCAACTTAGTAAGACCCTGTTTCAAAATAAAGAATAAAAAACAGGGCAGGGGTGTAGCTTGGAGGTTGAATGTCCCTGGGTTCCATCCCTACACCTGTTAAAAAATAAAAATAAAAAAATAAAAGATGGGGCTGGGAAGCCGGGCGTGGTGGCGCACGCTTATAATCCCAGCATTCGGGAGGCTGAGACCTGAGGATCGCAGTTCGTGGACAGCCTCAGCTACTTAGAACCTCTGCAACTCAGTAAGACCCGATTTCAAAATAAAAAATAAAAAAATAGGGCAGGGGTATAGCTCAGAGGTTGAATGCCCCTGGGATCCATCTCAGACCCACAAAAAATAAAACAAAGATGGGGCTGGGGAGCCGGGCATGGTGGTGTATGCTTGTAATCCCAGTACTTGGGAGGCTGGGATGGTAGGAACAAGATTTGTGGCCAGCCTCTGCTACTTAGGCCCTCTACAACTTAGTGAGACCCTGTTTTTAAATAATAAAAAATCAGGCCAGGCATGGTGGCTCACGCTTGTAATCCCAGCATTCGGGAGGCTGAGACCAAAGGATCGTGGTTCGCGGACAGCCTCAGCTACTACTTAGGCCCTCCACAATTAAGTGATACCCTGTTTCAAAATAAAGAATAAAAAAAAAATAGGGCAGGGGGTGTAGCTCAGAAGTCGAATGCCCCTGGATTCTGTCCCCAGACCCGCAAAAAAAAATAAATAAATAAAAAATCAGGCTGGGGGTGTAGTTCGGAGGTAGAATGCCCCTGGGTTCAATCCCCAACACCCCCCAAAAAAGGAAAGGGTTGGGAGTGTGTAGCTCAGAAGTAGAATGCTCCTGAGTTCAATCCTTACTACCACATAAACAAACAAACAAACAAACTAGGGCTGGGATGAAGCTCAGAGGTAGAATGCCCCTAGGTTAAAAAAAAAAAAAAGTAAATTGACCTATTGAACTAGAAACATGTAAATTGGAGACATCAAAATCATTTTATGAGCCCAGTGTGATGGTGCAGGCTTGTAATCCTAGTATTTGGGAGGCTGAGACAGGAGGATCACAGGTTCAAAGCCAGTCTCAGCTACTTAGGCTTGCAGAATCTTAGTGAGACCCTGTTTCCCAATAAAATATAATACAGGTCTGAGAGTGTAGCCTAGAGGCAGAAAGCCCCTGGGTTCCATTCTCAGTACCCCACACACAAATCATTTTGTGATATGTTTTTAGAATGCTGCACCCTGATCTTCCTAAACTAGATAGTTTAACAAGGCAAGTTTCAGACTCTAACCAATCATAGTCACTGAATCAGCATGCCCTTGTGACTAACCTCTTCAGACTAACCTCTTTGATATGGTCACCCAACCACGTGACCTTCATAATGCGATCATCACACACCTGCATGGTTCACTTACCCTGCTTAATTTAACAGATTTAGTCATCAAGTTATTGAGAAAACATCTGTGGTATAAGTGACCTTGGTCTTTAGCAGGGCTGGAGCTATGAGACCTTGGAGACTGCTGGGATGGATGGGTGGGTTTTGCACTGAGACCGACAGGCGCCTCCGGGGGCCAGAGGCGGAGTGCGGGGGTCTTGAACGTCCCCCACGGCCATGTGTGTTGAAGGCTGGGCCCCGACCTGTGGTGCTGTGGAGAGGTGGGGGAGGCTGAGAGGTGAGGCCCAGTAGAAGGAAATCAGGCCACTGGGGGCCTGTCCTTGAAAGACGTGCTGGGCCCTGACCCCTCCTGTCCTTTTCCTGGCTGCCACACGCTCCCACTGCCTTGGGGTCCTGCCTCACCACACACCCCAAAGCAGTGGCCAGTCAGCCCTGGCCTGGACCTGGGGAAACTGTGAGCCAAAATGAGCCTTCTTCTTTTTATAAATTGTTCATCTCAGATTTGTCACAGCGACAGAAAGTCAACTAACACACCAAATGAGATTTCAGAGAGACAGTGGCTCCAGGTATGGTGTCATCGTCATCCACACGGGTAACAGTTCCGTCAGGCTTACTGCGTGCTGACTGCTGTTCTGAGCACTCTGTAGAGATGACCTACGGTGGTCCTGGGGACTAGACCCAGGGACATTCTACCCCTGAGCCCCAGCCCTTTTTATTCTTTGCTTGTAAACAGGTTCTCACTAGGTTGCTGAGAGTCCTTCTGTGTTGCTGAGGCTGTCCTCAAACTTGCAATCCTCCTTTCTTAGCCTCCCAAGTACAGGGATTACCGGCATGAGTCACCATGCCTAGTTGAGCTAGATTTACATGAATAAAAATAAGTTGAGGCCGGGCGTGGTGGCGAACACTTGTGCAGCATTTGGGAGGCTGAGACAGGAGGATCGTGGTTCGTGGACAGCCTCAGCTTCTTCTTTTTTGGGGGGTGGTGGTGGTGGTACTGGGGTTCCTGGAAACCCTTCTACCTCCGGGCTACACTCCCAGACCTATTTTTATATTTTTTTAAATTTGGAAACAGGGTCTGTTTAAGTCAGCGAGGCTGGCTTCAAACCAGCGCAATCCTCCTGTCTCCGCCTCCCAAGTGCAGGGATTACAAGCGTGCGCCACCATGCCCGGCTCTCAGCTACTTATTGAGGCCTTTTGTTACTCAGTGAGACCCTGTTTCAAAAATAAAGAATAAAAAATTAGGGCTGGGGGTGTAGCTCAGAGGTAGAAAGTCCCTGGGTTCCATCTCCAGTACCACACACACACACAAAAAAAAGTATAGTGATAAGGTTAAAATATTTGAAGATCCCCAGTAACAATATTTTTGTGTGTGTGGAACCCAGGGGCTTTTCTACCTCCGGGCTATACTCCCAGACCTATTTTATACTTTATTTGGAAACAGGGTCTCACTAAGCTGCTGAGAGCCTCACTAAGTAGCTAAGGCTGGTTTTGAACCTGTGTGATCCTCCTGTCTCAGCCCCCCAACTCTGGGATTACAAGCATGTGCCACCACGCCCAGCTAAAATATTTTTGAAGATTTAGAATCAGCCAGGTGTGCTGGCTCGTGCTTGTAATCCCAGTAGTAGGGAGGCTGAGACAGGAGGATCCAGATTCATAGCCAGACTCAGCCACTTAGTGAGGCCTCTGCAATTTAGTGAAACCATGTTTCAAAATAAAGAATAAAAAATAAGAGCAGGGCGTATAGCTCAGAGGTAGAATGTCCCTGGGTTCCAACCGCAGTACCGCAAAATAAAAAAGAAAGTGAATTAATTAAAAATAGGGCTGGAGCTGGGCGTGGTGGCGCAGGCTTGTAATCCCCGCGCTTGGGAGGCTGAGACAGGAGGATTGCACAGGTTCGAAGCCAGCCTCAGCTACTTAGTGAGGCTCTCAGCAACTTAGTGAGACCATGTTTCAAAATAAAGAATAAAAAATAGGGCAAAGGGTGTAGCCCGGAGGTCAAATGCCCCTGGGTTCCATCCCCAGACCCGCAAAAAAAAAAAGTTGGTGTAGATTAGATGACATATTTATTAGAGAGGGGAAAAACTGTAGGTCTAGAGCAGTGGCTTAGTGGTAAAATGCTTACCTAGCAAATACAAGCCCTGGGTTTGATTTCCAGCAACACAAAAACAACAGACAATAGCAAACAAACAGTGGGTTGTAATTTAGGAGTTTTTTGTGTTCTAACTTTCTAGAAGGAGCCTTCTTTGTCTCTCCTTTTACTTCTGACTCTATTAAACTTTTTTAGGTGTTCTTTTGTGCTGGGTATCAAACCCAGAAGCCCCACACTCAGTAGAGTACTAGCACTCTACTGGGACACATCCCGAGCCCTCCAAGCTTATTAGAAATTCATATACAAAGGGAAGGAACTTACCCTCATATGGCAATATCTGGAAGGATTGATATTCAACATTTATTTTATTTATTTATTTATTTATTTATTTATTTATTTATTTATATTTTTGCCCAGGGGCATTCTACCTCCTAGCTACACCCCAGCCCTATTTTTTAGTCTTTTTTTTTTCTTTCTGATACTGGGGATTGAACCCAGGGACATTCTACCTCTGAGCTACACCCCCAGCCCTATTTTATTTTGAAACAGGGTCTCTCTAGGTTGACAAGAGTCTCACTACCTGCTGAGGCTGTCCTCAATCCTGTGATCCTCCTGTCTCAGCCTCCCAAGTACTGAGATTACTTACAGGCATAGGCCACCATGCCCAGCTTGTTGGTTTTTATTTATTATATTTTATTTATTTCTTGTCATATTGATCAAGGTGTCTATCCTGTTCATAAATACTACATGTTGTTTAAGACTAGAGCCAGCAAGGCTAAGAGAAAGCAAGTCTTATGACATTGGACAGTTTTTTGTTTTGTTTTGTTTTTGTTTCTATATTGAGAATTGAACCCAGTACATCTCTACCACTGGGCTACATCCCAAGCCTGCCTCTCTTTCTTTCTTTCTTTCTTCCTTCCTTCCTTCCTTCCTTCCTTTCTTTTTTTTTGGGGGGGGGCAGGGATGAAACCCAGGGGCATTCTACCTCTGAGCTACACCCTCAGCCCGATTTTTATTCTTTATTTTGAAACAGGGTCTCACTGAGTTACAAAGGGCCTCACTAAGTAGTTGAGGCTTGCCGTGAACCACAGTCCTCCTGTCTCAGCCTCTCAAATGCTGGGATTACAAGCCTGCACCACCATGCCCAGCTTCATTCCAGCCCTTTTAATTTATTTTATTTTATTTATTTTTTTTGAAACAGGATCTCAATAAATTGTTGAGGCTGGCCTGGAACTTGTGATCCTCCGGCCTCAGCCCCCTGAGTAGCTGGGATCACAGGCGTGCGCCACCGTGCCCAGTGACATTGGATGGTCCCTGCAGCGAGTTAACCAGCCCTGCCATTGGATTACGACAGGTGGCAAATAAAGAGCCGATTCTATTTAAGTCACTTTAAGTTGGGTTTTCTCTCACTGACAACATAAATTCTAACATTTTCAAGATAAAATATCTGAGTTTTTCTGGCATTTTTATGTATGCAACAATGTCACAATATACACTTTGGTGGGGAAAAGGGGATAGAGTGTGTGTGTGTGTGTGTGTGTGTGTGTGTGTGTGTGTGTGTGTTTTACTGGGGATGGAACCCAGGGCATTTTACCTCCTAATGACACCCCGAGCTCAATTTTTTATTCTTTATTTTGAAACAGGGTCTCACTGAGTAGCTGGCCACAAACCTACAATTTTCCTGTCTCCACCTTCCAAGTACCAGGATTAAAAGTGTGTGCCACCACACCTGGCTGTAGTTTTTATTTTTATTTTTTTATTTTTGGAACAGGGTCTCACTAGGCTGATGAGAATCTCACTACTTGCTGAGCTGTCCTTGAACCTGTGATCCTCCTGTCTCAGCCTCCCAAGTACTAGAATTACTAGCATGTACCACCATGCCTGGCTGGTTTAGAATCCTTTTTCTGTACCTCAATAAAAGAAAATATTGGGAAGAAGAGATTAAGAGTGAAATGGCAACCATTATCTAACAGCTTCAAGAAAAATTGAGCTACCACCCCAGATGAAAAGAATTAGTTATCATCAAAATTACTAGTATGTTTGTAATTTGTCTTAAATACTTTAAACTTGTTTGTGTGTGATACTGGGGCTTTTTTTTTTTTTTTTTTTTTTTGCGGGTTTGGGGATGAAACCCAGAGACATTTGACCTCTGAGCTATACCTCCTGCCCTATTTTTTATTCTTTTATTTTGAAACAGGGTCTCACTAAGTTGCAGAGGGCCTCACTAAGTAGCTGAGGCTGGCCATGAACCTGCGATCACAGCCTCTCAAATGCTGGGATTACAGCATGTGTCACCACGCCCGGCTACATAGGGGCATTTTCCCTCCAAGCTACAGACTTTTTTTTTTCTTTAGTTTGAAACAGGGCCTCACTGAGTTGCAAAGGGCCTCACTAAGTAGCTGAGGCTGGTCACAAACCTGCAATTCTCCTGTCTTAGCCTCTCAAATGCTGGGATTACAAGCACGTGTCACCACACCCGGCTTATATATCTATACTTTGTCTTCTGCCCTTCTTTCCCTCTCTTTCTTCACTTTTTTTTTTTTTTTTTTTTGTGGTACTGGGGTTCCTGGAAGCCCTTCTACCTCTGGGATACACTCCCAGACCTATTTTATAGTTTTTATTTGGAAACAGGGTCTCTTAAGCCAGCGAGGCTGGCTCTGAACCTGCGTGATCCTCCTGTCTCCACCTACCTCCCAAGCACGGGGATTACAAGTGTGCGCCACCACGCCCAGCTTCACTTTCCATATTCTCTGTTTCTATGGTTACTGCCACACCAAACTTCCTATTATCTTCATGCACCTGGCTGGCTTGGGCTAAGGTGGACAGCACTCACTCGGTTGTGACCAGATGTTGGCTGGACCTGGAGCCCTCTTGAAGGACTCCACCCATCTGACACCTGAGCTGGAAAGAATTACAGGACTGAAAGGGTTGGGCATCCTGGCATGGCGAGTTCAGGATAATCAGATTTAAGGGACAACTCAGGATTTAAGGTCCATGCCAGAGTCCAGCAGGAGGCATGATACTTTCTATGGGTTGGCCTTGGGGGTCACATTGTTAACTTCTGCTCCATTAAATTTTTTTTTTCGGTAGTCAGATGGAACCCAGGGGCATTCTGCCTCCGAGCTATACCCCCAGCTCTATTTTCTTTTATTCTTTATTTTTTTTTGAAACAGGGTCTCACTGAGTTGCAAAGGGCCTCACTAAGTAGCTGAGGCTGTCCTCAAACTGTGATCCTCCTGTCTCAGCCTCCCAAGTACTGAGATTATAAGCACTGCCTCCATGCCTGGCTCTCCATTTTTTAGCAGCAAGTTAGTCAGTTCAGACCATATTTAAGGGGAAACGAATTAAACTCCACCTCAGATAGAAAGAATCTGTGGTCTTTAAAAATCAAAAAAAGGGCTGGGCATGGTAGCACACGCTTGTAAATCCCAACATTCGGGAGGTAGAGACCGGAGGAACAAGGTTTGTGGACAGCCTCGGCTACTTAGTGAGGTCCCTTGCAACTCAGTGAGACCCTGTTTCAAAAATAAAGAATAAAATATTAGGGCTAGGGGTGTGGCTCAGAGGTAGAATGCCCCTGGGTTCCATCCCCAGTACTGGAAAAGAAAAAAAATCATAAAGGCAGTACTTGGGAGGCTGATACAGGAGGATCACATGTTCTTGGTTAGCCTTAGCTATTTAGGGCCTCCACAACTTAGTGAGACCCTATTTCAAAATAAAGAATTATCAAAAGCCAGCCTCAGCTACTGAGTAAGGCTCTCAGCAACTTAGTGAGACCCCGTTTTCAAATAAAATATAAAATAGGTCTGGGAGTATAGCCTGGAGGTAGAAAGCCTCTAGGTTCCACCCCCAGTACCACCAAAATAAATAAATAATAAAGAATTAAAAAAATAGAGCTGGGGTTGTAGCTCGGAAGTAAAATGGCCCTGGGTTCAATCCCCAGTACCACAAAAAAAAAAGAAAGAAAGAAGGAAAGAAAGAAAGAAAGAAAGAAAGAAAGAAAGAAAGAAAGAAAGACAGACAGACAGACAGACAAAAACAAAAAAACTGGGCATGGTGGCACACACCATAATCCCAATACTTGGGAGGCTTAAGCAGTAGAATCACAGGTTCAAGGCCTGCCTCAACAACTTAGACCCTTCTTGTTTCCAAATAAAAAGGCCTGGGTGTGTAGCTCAGAGAAAGAATGCCCTTGGGTTCACTCTTCAGTACAAAAAGGAAAGAGAGAGAGAGAAATAAGACACACAGAGGAAAGACATTGTAAAGACTTACCGAGGGAAAAATACATGAAGACAGATTGAAATGATGAGTCTATAAGCCAAGGAACACCAAGGATCATTGGCAACTTCCAGAAGCTGGGAGAAAGATGAAGATTCTTTCTAGAACCTTCAGGGAGAACATAGCCCTGCTGACAAACCTTGACTTTGGACCTCTGGCCTACCTAACCCTTAGCATTGTGTGTGTGTGTGTGTGTGTGTGTGTGTGTGTGTGTGTGTGTGTGTGTGTTTTACTGGGGATTGAACCCAGGGACATTCTACCTCTGAGTTACACCCCAGCCCTATTTTTTTTTTTTTTTGAAACAGGGTCTCGCTATGTTGATGAGAGTCTCATTATTTGCCAAAGCTGTCTTTGTTTTTGTTTTTTGTTTTTTGGGTTTTGGGGGTTTTTTTTTGGTGGTACTAAGGGTGGAACCCAGAGGCTTTCTACCTCCGGGCTATACTCCCAGACCTATTTTATATTTTATTTGGAAACAGGGTCTCACTAAGTAGCCGAGACTGGCTTCGAACCTGTGTGATCCTCCTGTCTCAGCCTCCCAAGCGCAGGGATTACAAGCATGCGCCACCACGCCCGGCTCCGAAGCTGTCTTTTTTTTTTTTTTTTTAATTTATTTTTTTTAATATAACAATTTTTTTATTGAACATAAATAGTATACATTTACACTATATTTGGTGCCCTCCCCCCCCCGCCCACATTTCCCCCCACACACACACCAATGGTTGTCCAGGTTAACCATGTCTTATTCATAATTTTACACATGTTCAAGTGTAGACCCTTATTAATCGAGACCGGCCTTCCTCCTCTCCTATCTTACCATCCAAACTTAGCTAGTATTTCCCCTTCAATATCTGGAGTCCCTCTGGTATTCTTTGTGTTTCCTAGTTTGGGCATATTAGAGGAAACATATGTATCTTCTTCTTCTGTGCTTGGCTGATCTCACTTAACATAATGTTCTCCAGGGCTTTCCATCTTCTTTCAAATGATATAATTTTGTTCTTTATGGCTGAATAGAATTCCATTGTGTGTATTTCCCATAGTTTTGCTATCCATTCATCTGTTGATGGTGATCTGGGTTGGTTCCATATTTTGGCTATTACAAATTGTGCTGCTATGAACATAGGTATGCATATGTTGCTGTAGTTCTCTGAATTCAACTCCTTTGGAAAGATACCCAGGAGTGGTATAGCTGGATCATATGGTGGATCTATTCCCACCTTTCTTAGGAATCTCCACACAGATCTCCATAGTGGTTGAACTAGTTTGCATTCCCACCAACAGTGTAAAAGAGTTCCTCTTTCCCCACATCCTCGCCAGCATTTGTTGTTATTTGATTTCTTTATGCTTGCTACTCTGACTGGGGTTAGATGGAATCTCAGTGTAGTTTTGATTTGCATCTCCCTGATGGCCAGTGATGAAGAACATCTTTTCATGTATCTATTAGCCCTTTGTGTCTCTTCTTTTGTGAAGTGTCTATTTAGTTCATTTGCCCATTTCTTGATTGGGTTGTTTGTTTTGCTAGTGTAGAGTCTTTTGAGCTCTTTGTATACTCTGGATATTAGCCCCCTATCAGAATGGTGGCTGGTAAAGATCCTTTCCCATTCTGTAGGCTTCCTCTTTAGGTTATTGATAGTTTCCTTTGATGAGAAGAAACTTTTTAGTTTGATGTTATCCCACTTGTTTATTCTTGCTTTAATTTCCTGAGCTTTGGAGGTTTTGTTGAGAAAGTTACTGCCTGTGCCAATATGTTGTAGTGTTGAACCTATGCTTTCCTCTACTAGCTTCACAGTCTCAGGTCTAATTTCTAAGTCTTTGATCCATCTTGAGTTGATTCCTGTGTTTGGTGAGATATAGGGGTTTAGATTCATCTTTTTACAAATGGTTAGCCAGTTCTCCCAGCACCACTTGTTGAAAAGGCTGTCTTTTCTCCAGCGTATGTGTTTGGCCCCTTTGTCAAAGATTAATTGACTAAAGATGTGTGGGTTTGTTTCTGTATCTTCTATTCTAATCCACTGGTCAGTATATCTGTTTTTGTGCCAGTACCATGCTGTTTTTACTACTATTGCTCTATAGTATAGTTTGAAGTCTGGGATTGTAATGCCTCCTGCGTGTTTCTTGTTATTGAGAATTGCTTTGGCTATTCTAGGTCTTTTCTTTCTCCATATGAAATTCATGATTGATTTTTCTAGGTCTCTGAAGAATGTCACTGGTATTTTAATGGGAATTGCATTGAACCTATAGATCAGTTTTGGCAGAATGGCCATTTTGATGATATTTATTCTGCCTATCCATGAGCACGGGAGATCTTTCCATCTTCCAAGGTCTTCTTCAATTTCTTTCTTTAATGTTTTATAGTTTTTGTTGTAGAGGTCTTTTACATCTTGGGTTAGGTTTATTCCTAGGTATTTTATTGGTTTTGAGGTTATAGTGAATGGAATTGTTGTTTTTATTTCTTTCATTGTGGATTCGTTGTTGGCATAAAGAAAAGCCACTGATTTCTTTAGGTTGATTTTGTAACCTGCGACTTTGCTGAATTTGTCAATCAGGTCCAGAAGTCTTTTGGTTGAGTTCTTTGGGTCTTCCAGATAAAGGATCATGTCATCTGCGAATAAGGATAATTTTAATTCCTCTCTTCCTATGTGAATTCCTTTGATTTCCTTCTCTTGTCTGATTGCTGCAGCAAGAGTCTCAAGGACTATATTGAAAAGGAGTGGTGATAGTGGGCATCCTTGTCTTGTTCCTGACTGTAGCGGAAATTCTTGCAGTTTTTCCCCATTCAATATAATGTTGGCTTTGGGTTTGCAGTATATTGCCTTAATGATGTTGAAGTACTTTCCTTCTATCCCAATTTTTTGCAGTGTTTTTAACATAAATGGGTGTTGGATTTTGTCGAATGCTTTTTCAGCATCTATTGCTATGATGATGTGGTTTTCCGAAGCTGTCTTTGAACCTGTGATACTATTGTCTCAGCCTCTCAAGTACTGGGATTACAGGCGTGCAGAACCATGCCCAGTGGGCCATACAGTTCTACTAGGTCACCTAGTAGTATCATGGGTTGGCTCTTGAATGTCCCCCCAAAGGCTCACATAGTAAAAGGCTTTCTCCCCAGTGCAGCAGCGACCAGGGCTGAGGCTCTGAGGATCGTGAGGGCTGTAGGCTCATCAGTGAATTCATGCATTTGACGGGTTGACAGAACAGATTCTTGGGTGGTGGGACCAAGAGGGAGGAAGCAGGTGATGGGGGCATGCCCTAGGAGGGTTTATCTGGTCCCTGACGCCTCCGTTTTCTCCCCCACCCTTGGCTCCCAGGAGCTGAGCAGCTTTTCTCTGCCACACCTTTCCACCATGATGTTTTTACCTTGGAGCCAGCCAACCATGGACTGACACCTCTGAAACTGAGTCCAAATAAGTCTGTCATGAGAAAACACAATAGTTCCATGGAGAGTCCTGAGAAGTTCCCAGGTTTGGGGAAGAGAAACCCAGGGGCATTATACCTCGAGCTATACCCCTAGCCCTATTTTTTATTTTTTATTTTGAAACATGGTCTCACTAAGTAGCTGAGGCTGGCTGCGAACCTGGATCCTCCTGTCTCAGCCTCCCAACTACTGGGATTACAAACCTGTGCCACCACGCCCGGCTTTAGATTGTTAAATCATATATTTTTTTCCTTCCCAGTCTGTCTCCTTTCTACCTAACGTTTTATTTCTCCTACCCTACCTCAGTTCCTCCTCTAAGTTGTTTTTCTCAGGTATTTGTCACCGTGACACAAAATTGACTAACACACCTACTTTGTGATACTTTGTTATGGCAGCCCTAGGAATTGACAGAGCCCTGTAAAGGAGAGGCACGTCCCCGTGCTGAATACAGGAGTTAGACAGTGAATGCTTATCGAGGGTCCTGAGCCACCCTCCGGCCTCTGCCCTCTCTAGA
>NC_137788.1:103270970-103575970 GCF_963383645.1 Muscardinus avellanarius | reverse complement strand
TTGCTGACAGTGTAAGTTGCTGAGGCTGGCCTCGAGCCTGAGGTCCTCCTTTCTCAGTCTCCCGAGTACTGGGATTATAGGCATGCATCACTATGCTTGCTCCACAGTTTTTATGGGTATTATGTTAAATATTCATTTCTATGCAGATAGTTCTGGTAGGCAGAATAATGCTGCCTAAAGATGACCACGTGCTAACACCGGAACCCATGTGTTGTTTACTGTAGCAGAAAACAACTTGGCAGGCGTGATTAAGGTTCCTGAGATGGAGAGATTATCCTGGATTAGTCTGAGCCCAGACTAATCACAAGGGTCTTCATTAAAGAGAGGTGGAAGGCTGCTGTTGAGAGATGACACTGATGGCTTTGAAAATGAAAGAGGCTCTGAGCACGGGGATGCAGGTGGCCTCTAGGGAACGGGAAAGACAAGTCTCCCAAGTTCTCTAGAAGAAACGCAGCTCTGTAGACCCACTTTAGATTTCTGACTTCCGGAACTGTAAAGCAGTTATTTGTTTTGTTTTAAACTGTTGCCCGCCAGCATGGTGGCGCACGCCTGTAATCCCAGTATTTGGGAGGCTGAGACAGGAGGATTGAAGATTCAAGGCCAGCCTTAGCAATTTAGCAAAATGAAAAATAAGTTGTTGAGGCTGGCTGCTCATAATAAAAAATAAAGTAGGGATGGAGGTGTAGCTCAGAGGCAGAATGCACCTTGGCCCAGTACATAAAAATAAATACATAATATATACATACTTACATAGATACATAAACAAATAATGATAAAAGGAATTTCAGTTTAAGATCAAACTAGAGGGAGGGATTGAAGTGGAAATTGGGGAAGGGCTAAATGAGTGATGTGTGCATGTATGCCTCTAGCATCTTGTACTCCATTAAGATGTATGACTACAGGGTATTATGTTACCCTTCTACCTCCGGGCTACACTCCCAGACCTATTTTTACATTTTTTTATTTGGAAACAGGATCTCCTGAGCCAGCGCGCGTGGCTGGCTTCGAACCTGCGCGATCCTCCTGTCTCTGCCTCCCAAGTGCGGGGATTACAAGCGTGCGCCACCACGCCCGGCTAAATATTCATTTCTATGCGTGGTGGCACACACTTGTAATCCCAGCATTCGGGAGGCTGAGACCTGAGGATCATGGTTCGCAGCCAGCCTCAGCTACTTAGTGAGGCCCTCCGCAACTTAGTGAGACTGTTTCAAAATAAAGAATAAAAAATAGGGCAGGAGGTATAGCTTAGAGATCAAATGCCCCTGGGTTCCATGCCTAGACCCTCAAAAAAAAAAAAAATAGATGTATGACTATAATGCACCAATTTAAAAAAGAGATTAGAGATAATTCAATCTACTCATTGATAGCTTAAAACAAAGATTATACAGCAGCCAGGTGTGGTGTAGCACACTTTTAACCCCAGTATTTGGGAGGCTGAGATAGGAGGATCACATGTTCAAGACCAGCCTTAGCAAATTAGGGGACCCCTGGCAACTTAGCAAGAACTTGTTTCTAAATAAATAAATAAATAAATAAATAAATAAATAGGTCTTTGGCTGTAGCTCAGAGGTACAATGTCCCCGGGTTTAATTCCCAATACCAAAAAACAAAAACAAAAACAAACAAACAAAAAAAAAAAACAGGGCTGAGTGTGGTGGTACACGCTTGTAATCATAGTACTTGGGGGACTGAGACAAGAGGAAATTAAAAACAAAAAAACTCGGGAGCCATAGCTGGTTTGATTCTCTGGTCCCACAAAATCAGTTACTATTAATTAATTAATTTATTTATTTATTTTTCTGGCACTGGGGATTGAACTGAAGGGCATTCTACCTCTAAGCTACACCCCCAAGCCTATTTTATTTTATTTTTCTCCTAGTTTGATAAGAGTTTCACTGTTGGTTGGTTGGTTGGTTGGTTGGTACTAAGAGTGGAACCCAGAGGCTATCTCCAGGCTATACCCCCATCCCTATTTTATATTTTATTTGGAAACAGGGTCTCACTAAGTTGCTGAGAGCCTCACTCAGTAGCTGAGGCTGGCTTCGAACCTGCACGATCCTCCTGTCTCAGCCTCCCAAGCGGGGATGGGGGGATTAGAAGCGTGCGCCACCACGCCCGGCTCACTACTCTCTGAGGCTGTTCTTGAATCCGCAATCCTCCTTTCTCAGCCTCCCAAGTACTGGGATACAGATAGGCATCCCCCACAACGGGCTAGCAGTTACAATTTATAGAAACAAAAGTCAGATGATGTACATAAGTATTTTTAGGTTGGCTATGTTAATTAGAAACTTGCCATTCACTAATTCCTGCTAAACAGATTTTAGGGAAGCTGCAAATAAAAACTCATGAAACCAAAAGTAACAACAAGAAACTCTCTGTGCGCTGCCGGGCGGGCAGTCCACTGGGCCTTCGCTCTCCCAACGAGAAGGGCCACTGTGCTCCCCGCCGGAGGGCGGCTTCTAAATCTGATGCAGTCGGCTAGTTTTCACTTTACAAAAAGTTTTCACTTTTACAAAAGGGGAACAGTAAACCCGTACATTTGGGAGTAGAACACAGAGACGTGGTACAAAAGTCACAAAGTGGATTCCTGGGCTTCATTTACGGAATGGTAGCCTGCCAGTTTCTACATGATCGGGCGACTTCACAGAAAAGATTGCCTTCCCTTTTTGTACTGCATTGCCTCGGGCCTTTCTTGGTAGGGGGACAGGCCCTTAGCCACTCTCAGGATGAGGAAATACTGGTTCACCAAAAGCAGTTATCAGGAAGCTGCTTTCTCTTTTCTTTCTTTTCTTTCTTTCTTTCTTTCTTTCTTTCTTTTTCTGGTACTGGGTATGGAACCCAGGGGCATTCTACTTCCAGGCTATACTCCCAGACCTATTTTATTCTTTATTTGGAAACAGGGTCTCACTGAGTTGCTGAGAGCCTCACTAAGTAGCTGAGGGTGGCTTTGAACCTGTGCCAGTTTTGTGAGCATCCAAAATATATGTCAAAAATGTTGTGAGTATATGAAATATATGTCAGGATATAGGTATAGTGTAGGGACAGATGGACTGGCCAGATATGCAAAAGGAAATGGGGCAGAGGAAGGATGGAACTGACATCCCAGGAACACATCTGCAGGATGGAACAGCTGGGAAAAAAAGATAAGGGTCAAAGCCGGGCGTGGTGGCGTATGCTTGTAATCCCAGTGCTTGGGAGGCTGAGACAGGAGGGTCATGGTTCATGGACAGCCTCAGCTACTTAGTGAGGCCCTCTGCAACTCAGTGAGACCCTGCTTCAAAATAAAGAAGTCGGGCGTGGTGGTGCACGCTTGTAATCCCAGCATTTGGGAGGCTGAGACCTGAGGATCGCAGTTCACGGATAGCCTCAGCTACTTAGTGAGGCCCTCTGCAACTTAGTGAGACCCTGTTTCAAAATTAAGAATAAAAAATAGGGTAGGGGGTGTAGCTCGGAGGTCAAATGCCCCTGGGTTCCATCCCCAGACCCGCAAAAATAAATAAATAAATAAAAATTTTAAAAAATACACACATACACACACAGAGAGACAAAAAATAAGTCATTTTTGTTGATATTTGGGACACTTTTAATACTTTTATTAACATTTGTGGGATATAATTTTATAATTTACGAGACTAAAGATATTAAAAAGAGCAGACATCTTACAAATATTTTAAAAAGAAATAATCTCACCAGACGTGGTGGCACACACTTTTAATCCCAGCACTTGGGAGGCTGAAGCAGGAGGATCGCACAGGTTCAAAGCCAGCCTCAGGTATTAGTGAGGCTCTCAGCAGCTTAGTGAGACCCTGTTTCCAAATAAAGTATGAAATAGGTCTGGGAGTATAGCCCGGAGGTAGGAAGCCCCTGGGCTCCACCCCCAGTACCACACAAGCAAGAAAACAAACAAACAAACAAACAAACAAAAGAACAAGATAACAGTTGAAGTAATGGACCTACAAAATCGGTGACCTCAATTCAGGGTATATCTGACCTGGCAAGAGGCCAGACAGCAGCTCCAACCTGCCATCTGTGAGGCTGAATGTGGACTCGGCCAGGGCATCCCCGTGGTAGCTGTCAGTCTATGCCTCTAGATGACAGTCCGGCTCATCCCCGACTGACTCCCCAGACCTGGAGCATCTGCACCTCGACCATTGACAACTGCTGTGACCGTGACCCTGAACCTAAGGTAACCAAATGCTATCTGGCCAGTGGCTTAGTTAGAGAAGGACAGGGGTGTTATGAGCAGTGTATGAATTAATAAACAGTATTTGTGAAAGCCATTAAGTGTGACCTGTCATTCTCGCCACTGTGTCCATAAGATTCATAACAATCAGCCTCCCAAATGCTGGGATCATAAGCGTGTGCCACAATACCCAGCTAGGAAGTTTTTTTGTTTTGTTTGTTTTTGTTTTTTGGGGTTTTTTTTGGGGGGGGGTTGGTGGGACTGGGGTTCCTGGAAGCCCTTCTACCTCCGGCTACACTCCCACGGGCTACACTCCCAGACCTATTTTTATACTTTTTTATGTGGAAACAGGGGCTCCTAAACCAGCGTGGCTGGCTTTGAACCTGCGTGATCCTCCTGTCTCTGCCTCCCAAGCGCGGGGATTACAAGCGTGCGCCACCACGTCTGGCTAGGAAGTTGTTTTTAATTTCAAGGCTGGGTCCATTTCAAAGCTAC
This sequence comes from Muscardinus avellanarius, assembly GCF_963383645.1. Classification (NCBI taxonomy): domain Eukaryota; kingdom Metazoa; phylum Chordata; class Mammalia; order Rodentia; family Gliridae; genus Muscardinus; species Muscardinus avellanarius. The sequence goes on along the minus strand of NC_137788.1, from coordinate 103,571,292 downwards.
TTACTGTACAGTAATTTGTTATAGCAGGAATAGGAAACTAATACGATACTTGGTAAATAATAAAAATTTTACTTAAACAGTAAAAAACTGCTGGACATGGCAGTGCACCCCTGTAACTCCAATTCTTTTTTTTTTTTTTTTTTTTTTTTTTTGCCGGGTATGGGGATGGAACCCAGTCCGAGCTACACCCCCTGTCCTATTTCTTCCTCCTCCTCCTCCTCCTCCTCCTCCTCCTCCTCCTCCTCCTCCTCCTCCTCCTCCTCTTCCTTCTTTTTGGTGGTACTGGGGTGGAACCCAGAGGCTTTCTATCTCCAGGCTATACTCCCAGACCTATTTTATACTTTATTTGGAAACAGGGTCTCACTAAGTTGCTGAGAGCCTCACTAAGTAGCTGAGGCTGGCTTCGAACTTGTGCTATTCTCCTGTCGCATCCTCCCAAGCGCTGGGATTACAAGCGTGCGCTACCACGCCCGGCTTTATTCTTTATTTTGAAACAGGGTCTCACTGAGTTGCAAAGGGCCTCCTTAAGTAGCTGAGGCTGGCTGCGAACCCCAATCCTCTGGTCTCTACACCCTGAATGCTGGGATTACAAGCGTGCACCACAATGCGAGGCTTGCCTCCAGTTCTTGGGAGGCTATGAAAGGAGGGTTGTAGGTTCAAGGACAAAGGGGGCAATTTAGCAAAACCTTGTTTCAAAATAAAATAGGGCTGGAGCCGGGCATGGTGGCGCACGCTTGTAATCCCAGCATTTGGGAGACTGAGACCTGGAGGATCGCGGTTCGCGGACAGCCTCAGCTACTTATTGAGGCCCTCTGCCACTCAGTGAGACCCGGTTTCAAAAGTAAAGAATAAAAAATAGGGCAGGGGCTGTAGCTCGGGGGTCAAATGCCCTTGGGTTCCATCCCCAGACCCACACAAAAAAAATAAATTAATTAAATAAATAAATAAATAAATAAATAAATAAATGAAATGAAATGAAATAGGGCTGGGGATGCAGGTCACAGGTAGAATGCCCCTGGGTTTGAATCTCCAGTACCAAAAGAAAACAAAAAAGATTGCCATTTTGTGTGTCAGAGGGTACTATTTTTATTTAATTACATAGTTGCAGATAGAAACCCTACATTTTATGTCATTTCAATACAAATTTGTTGAATACCATGAAAGCAGAGATAAGCTAACTGGGTCTGGGCACTTAGCTCAGTAGTAGAGCACTTGCTTGGCCAGCATATGTGAGACCCTGGATTCCTTCTCCAGCACTCTAAAATAAGTGAATAAAATGGCCCATCATGGTGGCGCATGCTTATTATCCCAACTGCGTGGGAGGCTGAAGCAGGAGGATCCCAAATATGAGGCCAGCCTGAGCAAGTTGGTAAGATCCTGCCTCAAAATAAAAACGGCTGGAGCTCAGTGTGGTGGCACAAGCTTGTCATCCCAGCACCGAGAGCCAGGAGGAGCGCGGATGTGCAGCCAGGAGCAGCTACTTAGGCCCTCCACAAGTGAGACCCTGTTTCAAAAATAAAGAAAAAAAAAAAGGGCTAGGGGTACTGCTTGGAGGTAGAATGCCCCTGGGTTCCAACCCTAGTACTACAAACAATAAAATAAAAAGGGTTAGGGCATGCCTTGATGATAGAGCTTTTGCCTGGCATGTACAAGGTTCTGGGTTTAATCCCCAGTACCACAAAACAAATAAGATGAGCACCTTGTGAATGTACCTATGAATGGAAGTTTATATTCCTGTTTTACCTTGCTTTCTACTCTCAGGGCAAACATTTACTTATTATTTTATTTAATTAATTTATTTATTGTTTTGGCAGTACTGAGGATGAAACCCAGGGAAATTCTACCTCTGAGCTATACCCCCTGCCCTATTTTTTATTCTTTATTTTGAAGTAAGAAGTAAGGTCTCACTGACTTGGCAAAGGGCCTAAGTAGCCGAGACTGTCCAAAAACCGCGATCCTCCAGTCTCAGCCTGGCAAGCATATAGTATATTAGATCCTTTTGTATTCCTCTACCTTTGGAATGTGTTTCCACATACCTAGAACTCCTATTTGAGCCAGACATGGTGGCACACTGCTGTAATCCCAGCATTCGGGAGGCTGAGACAGGAGGATCACAGTTCACAGACAGCCTCAGCTACTTAGTGAGGCCCTCTGCAACTCAGTGAGACCCTGTTTCAAAATAAAAATAAAAAATAGGGCAGGGGATGTAGCTCAGAGATAGAATGCCCCTGGGTTCCATCCTTAGTACCACAAAAATATTTATTTATTTATTTATTTATTTATTTATTTATTTATTTATTTATGCTACTGGGGATTGAACTGAGAGGCATTCTACCTCTGAGCTACATGCCCAGCCCTGTTATTTATTTATTTATTTACTTATATTTTTTGTGGTACTGGGGATGGAACCCTAGGGCATTCTACCTCTGTGCTACATCCAACCCTCTTTCTTTCTTTCTTTCTTTCTTTCTTTCTTTCTTTCTTTCTTTCTTCCTTCCTTCCTTTCTTTCTTTCTTTCTTTCTTTCTTTCTTTCTTCTTTCTTTCTTCTTTTCTTTCTTTCTTCTTTCTTATTTGTGGTAATGGGGGTGGAACCCAGGGACTTTTCTACCTCCGGGCTATACTCCCAGACTTATTTTTATATATTTTATTTGGAAACAGGGTCTCACTAGTCGCTGAGAGCCTCACCAAGTAGCTGAGGCTGGCTTCGAACCTGTGCAATCCTCCTGTCTCAGCCTCCCAAGCGCTGGGATTACAAGTGTACGCCATCACGCCCAGCTCTATTCTTTATTTTAAAACAGAATCTCACTAAGTTGTGGAGTTCCTCACTAAGTTGTTGAGGCTGGTCTAAAACTTGCAATCTTCCTATCCTCCAAGTACTGGGATTACAAGCGTGCACTACCACACCCAACCAAGCTTTTTTTTTTTTGGTATCCAGGATGGACCCCAGGGCATTCTACCTTCAAGTGACACCCCCAACCCTATTTTTTATTCTTTATTTTGAAACAGGGTCTCACTGAATTGTAAAGGGCCTCACTAAGTAGCTGAGGATGTCTGCGAACCGTGATCCTCCTGTCTCAGCCTCCCAAATGCTGGGATTACAAGTTTGCACCACCATGCCTGGCTAAGCCATTTGTTTTGAGACAGAGTTTTGCTTAATTGCTGAGGGTTTCACTGAGTTATTGAGGCTGGTCTTGAACCTGCAATTCTCCTCTCTCAGCCTCCCAAGTCCTGAGATTATAGGTGTGAACAACCACATCCAGTATTTTAAATTTTATTTTGAGGCAGGTCTAACTAAATTGTACAGGTTGACCTAGAACTTGTGACCCTCCTACCTCAGCCTCCTGAGTGGCTGTGACTACAGGTGTGTGGACCTTGCCTGGCATAAAAAGGGATTACATATATATATAATTATTGTGTGTGTGTGTGTGTGTGTGTGTGTGTGTGTGTGTGTGTGTGTGGTGGTGGTGGTACTGGGGTTCCTGGAAGCCCTTCTACCTCTGAGATACACTCCCAGACCTATTTTATATTTTTATTTGGAAACAGGGTCTCTTAAGCCAGTGAGGCTGGCTCCGAACCAGGACGATCCTCCTGTCTCTGCCTCCCAAGCGTGGGGATTACAAGCGTGCGCCACCGCGCCCGGCTTATAAAAAAGGATTTTAAAGGGGAATCAAGCTGGATGTGGTGGCACATACTTGTAATCCCAGTACTTGGGAGTCTGAGACAGGATCGCAGGTTTGAAGCCAGCCTTAGGAATTTAGTGAGGCTTTCAGCAACCTAGCAAGACCCTGTTTTCAAATAAAAAATAAAATGGGAGCCAGGTGTGGTGGTGCATGCTTGTAATCCCAGCATTTGGGAACTGAGACGGGTGGATCACGGTTCACAGACAGCCTCAGCTAATTATGAGGCCTTTGCAACTCTGTGAGACCCTTTTCAAAATAAAGAATAAAAAATATGGCTAGGGGTGTAGCTCAGAGGTAGAATGCCCCTGGGCTCCATCCCCAGTACCACAAAAATAATAAATAAATAAATAAATAAATCATAAATAAATAAAATAAAATGGGGCTGCAGGTATAGCATGGAGGTAGAATGCCCTTGGATTCCATTCCCAGCACCACAAAAATAAATAAATAAATAAAAGAGGAATTGAATATTTTAATACATCAGAGCCTTCTTGTGGAGTCATAGAGTATCATACAAGGAACACATCTTTTTATGTTAATACCTACTAATCAATTGTAATTGGTATAACTACTACTTTGCTATTTTCTCTTCATAGTCATTATTGCTGAATACATAATTACAGCACAGGATGTAATTTATTCTTTGGCAATATGTCAATTGCAGTCCTAGAATTTTTAATATATGTTTCCTTTACAGAATTGTATGTATTATAAAGAATGCAGAATAAAATCATCTATTCTGGTGTTAGGAACTTGATAATTAGCTGGATATGGAGGCACAGGACTGTAATCCCAGTACTTGGAAGGCTGAAACAAGAGGATTCCAGGTTCGAGGACAGCCTCAACAGCATCGCAAGATTCAACAACAAGACCCTGTTTCAAAACAAAAAAAAAATAGAGCTGGGCGTGGTGGCGCACGCTTGTAATCACAGCACTTGGGAGGCTGAGACAGGAGGATTGTGCAGGTTCAAAGCCAGCCTCAGCTACTTAGTGAGGCTCTGAGACCCTGTTTCCGGACAAAATATAAAATAGGTCTGGGAGTATAGCCCGGAGGTAGAGGGTCCCTGGGTTCTACCCCCAGTACCACACACACACACACACACACACACACACACAATTTGCAGCCAAGCACGTAACTGTAATTCCAGCACTTGGGAGCCTAAAAAAGGAGGACTGAGGTTCCAGACCAGACTCAGCTCTTTAGGGAGACCCTGTTTCAAAATAAAACTAAGTCAAGCACGGTGGTGCACGTCTGTAATCCCAATGCTTGGGAGGCTGAGACAGGATTGCAGGTTCAAGATCATCAGCCTCAGCAATTTAGCAAGGAGATCCTCTTTCAAAATAAAAAAACAGAGCCAGGCGTGGTGGTGCACTTCTGTAATCCCGGTACCTGGGAGGCCGAAATAGAAGGATTGCAGGCTTGAAACCAGCCTCAGCTACTTAACAAGGCCCTCTGCAACTTAGTGAGACCCTGTTTCAAAATAAAGAATAAAAAATAGAGCTGGGGATCTATCTCAGAGGCAGAATGTCCCTGGGTTCAATCCCCAGTACTGCAAAAATAAATAAATAAATAAATAAATAAATAAATAAATAAAATAAGGCTGGGGTGTAGCTCAGAGGTAAAATTACCCTAAGTTCAATCCTCTGTATCACACACACACACACAAAAACTCAGCTGCTTTAGTGAGGCACACTGTAACTTATTGAGACCCTGTTTCAAAATAAAAAAATAAGCTGGGAGTGGTGGCGCACGCTTGTAATCCCCGCGCTTGGGAGGCAGAGACAGGAGGATCACGCAGGTTCGTAGTCAGCCTCGCTGGTTTAAGAGACCCTGTTTCCAAATAAATAAAAAAAGGTCTGGGAGTGTAGACCCGAGGGAGAAGGGCTTCCAGGAACCCCAGTACCACACACACACACAAAAAAATAATAAAATTAAATAAATAAAAATAAATAAATAAATAAAAAATAGGACTTGAGGTGTAACTCAGAGGTAGAATTCCCCTGGAATCTATCCTCAATACCTCAAAAAATTAAATAAATATAATAAAATAGGGATGGGAGTATACCTCAGAAGTAGAATACCCCTGAGTTCAGTCCCCAGTACATACATACATTCATACATATATTTTTATTATATTTAATGTCTTATATAATATTATATAAAATATATTGCATTATAAGTATGTTTATTATGTTTAATAATTTATTATATAATGAAATATATTATGTATTATAATATAAAATGCATTTTACTATATTTAATATATTTTATTATATTCAATATATATATTTCTCCCTCCACATTGATACCTGGGTGCTGTCAACACTTGGAGGTACCCATTTTAATAATGCTAATCACATCACTACCACCAACATTAAAATGGCAAAGCTCTGTTACTAGGTGTGTGTGTGTGTGTCTTGTGTTACTGGAGATTGAACCCAGGGGCATTCTACCTGCTGGATACACCCCCAATCCTATTTGATTGATTGATTGATTGATTGATTTTGCGGGTCTGGAGATGGAACCCAGGGGCATTTGACCTCCGAGCTACACCCCCTGCCCTATTTTTTATTTTTTATTTTGAAACCGGGTCTCACTGAGTTGCGGAGGGCCTCACTAAGTAGCTGAGGCTGTCTGCGAACCGCGATCCTCTGGTCTCAGCCTCCTGAATACTGGGATTACAAGCATGCACCACGATGCCCGGCCCTATTTTATTTTTATTTATTTAAATTTTTTTGGTGGCTCTAGGGATTGAATTAATGGGAATTCTACCTCCGAGCTACACCCCAACCTGACTTCATTTTTATTTAGAAACAAGGTCTCACTAGATTACTGAAAGTCTCACTATTTGCTGAGGTTATCCTGGAACCTCGAATCCTCCTGTCTCAGCCTCCTAAGTACTGGGGTTACAGGCATGCGCCACCACACACACACAGCTTTTATTTTTATTTTTGAAACAGAGTCTCACTAAGTTGATGAGGGTCAACTCATCCACTCAGCGCTTGCTGAGGCGATCCTCGAACCTACGCTCCTCCTGTCTCAGACTCCCAAGTGCTGAGATTATAGGCACGCACCACCATGCCAGCTCTCAAAGTTTTATTTTTTTTTTTGTTACTTTTTAAATAGGACTTTTTATTTGTCACTATTAAAAATCCGGACTTTTAAACAGATTCTTGGCCCGGTGGTCCATATCCTTCAGCTCACTTGACTTTAGCGCCCGTCTCATCCCCAGTCGCTCTTCCAGAACCTTCACCAGGAAGCTCCGTGAGTTTTCCCCATTCAAACTTGGGCTTCTTCAGCATTTTTACTTTTCTAACGAAGACATCGCGAAGAGGATAAATAGCCTGGCAAGCTTTTCTATGTCTTCCTCAATGCTATCTGGAATCAACTTATTGACTACTTCTTTTAAGTCATTTGTCTTCACCCTTGGGTCATGATTTCCATCTTCTTCCGGATTTGGCGGACCTGTTGGTGCTGAGCTAAGAGGTCTTCCGTATTTGACTGTTGTGCTTTTTAGTAAAACCCACACAGAAGAGACGCGGCAAATAACCACCGGTAGTCTTGACATCAACATGAGCTTCAATCCTGGCCTGCCAGTTTTTGACCATGGAACACATCTGTCCCACGTAAGCTTCACGCCATGCAACTGAGGCAGGCAGTTTTCATCCTGAACGTCCTCAGTGATTCGCTTGAATTTCCTAAGTGCGACTTCATTATCCCGCAGCTCTGCAAGGCTCACTTCAAACAACGACCCCTGAGGCCAGCGGATGCGATTTTAGTTCCTTGAGTCCTGCTGACTAGGGTTTTCCAATATTTCTTTCATTGAACATGGCCGGGGCTTTCATATCATACCAGTCTTTCTTAGAAAATGGACCAACCACAGCCGGGCATGGTGGCGCACGCTTGTAATCCCTGCGCTTGGGAGGCAGAGACAGGAGGATCATGCAGGTTCGAAGCCAGCCACGCTGGCTTGAGACCCTGTTTCCAAATTTTAAAAAAAATGTAAAAATAGGTCTGGGAGTGTATCCCGGAGGTAGAAGGGCTTCCAGGAACCCCAGTACCACCAAAAAAGAAAAGAAAAGAAAATGGATCAACCACTTTCTTCTTGGCTCCCTTCTTGCCGCCTATAGTAAGGCGCTTGTGCTTGCCGACCGCCATGGTGCCACTCTGAGAGCCAAAGGGTCAAAGTTTTCATTTCTGAACTTTGTTTTTGAAATTTTTTGTGTGTATGGGGACAAAGTATTGAATCCAGGGACATCTTACCTCTGAGCTACACCCACAGCTCTTTTTATTTTGTGTTATTTGTCTTTATTTTATTCTATTTATTTGAGGAGTGCTAGGGATTGACCCCATGAGGTTCTGCCTCTGAGCTTACATCTCAGCCCTTTTTATTTTGAAATAGGGTCTCGCTGTGTTGCTGAGGCTGGCCTCAAACCTGTGATCCTCCTGCCTCAGCCTCCCAAGTACTGGAATTACAGGAATGTACTACCATAACTGGAAAATAAACTATTTTATTTTAGTGTAACGGGGATCCAACTCAGGAGCACACCACCACTGAGTTATATCCCCAGCCTTCCCCCCTTTTATTTTTCTTTTTTTTCATACTGGGGATTGAACCCAGGGGCATTTTACTTCTGAACTATATTCCCAACACCTTTTATATTTTTTTTATTTTCAAATAGCATCTTGGTAGGTTGCAGAGTCTCACTATACTGCTGAGGCTGGCCTCAAAACTTCAGTCTTCTTTTCTCAGCCAGCTCTCCAGTCCCTTTTACTTTTTATTTTGAGATAGAGTTTTGCTGAGTTGCCGAGGCTGGCTTCAAACCTGCTATCCTGCCTCAGTCTCTAGTCCTAGGAAAGGTCTGTGCTACTGTGCACAGCTCCTCTTATTCCTTTTTTTTTTTTTTTTTTTTTTTTGCGGTACTGGGGGATTGAACCCAGGAGCATTCTACCTCTGAGCTACACCCCAGCTCAATTTTTTAATCTTTATTCTGAAACAGGGTCGGTCTCACAAGTTGCAAAGGGCCTCACTAAGTAGCTGAGGCTGGCTGAGAACCTGTGATCTTCCTGTCTCAGCCTCTCAAGTACTGAGATTACAAGCGTCTATCACAGGTGGCATTAAGGATTGACCTTGCTAAGAAGTCCTGGGTTGTGTCCTAGCGCTGCAAAATAAAGAAAAGTAAATGTTGACATCCTATTTTACACCTGTTGAAATTATTGAGAAACGAGGCTTTGTGGTTCACGCTTATAATCCCAGCATTTGGGAGGCAGAGACCGGAGGATCGCGGTTCACGGACAGCCTCAGCTACTTAGTGAGGCCCTCTGCAACTCAGTGAGACCCTGTTTCAAAATTAAGAATAAAAAATTGGGCGGGGGGTGTAGCTCGGAGGTCAAATGACTCTGGGTTCCATCCCCAATCCCGCAAAAAAAAAAAAAAAAAAAAAAAGGACTAAAAATAGGGCTGAGAGTGTAGCTCAGAGGCAGAATGCCCCTGGGTTCCATCCCCAGAACCGAAAAAAAAAAAAAAATTATTGAGGAACATTACTTAAACCTAGGGTTCACAAAAAAAATTGGGGGGTACTGGGGATAGAACCCAGAGGCATTCTATCTCTAAGATACCCTCAAACTGATTTTTTTTCTTTTCTTTTCTTTTCTTTTTTTTCTTTTTTTTTCTTTTTTTCTTTTTTTTGGTGGTACTGGGGGTGGAACCCAGAGGCTTTCTACCTCTAGGCTATACTCCCAGACATTTTTTATATTTTATTTGGAAACAGGTTCTCACTAAGTTGCTGGAAGCCTCACTGAGTAGCTGAGGCTGGCTTCGAACCCGTGCGATCCTCCTGTCTCATCCTCCCAAGCACGGAGATTACAAGCATGCGCCACTATGCCCAGCTTTCTTTCTTATTTTGAAATGGTCTCACTAAGTTGTAAAAGGCTTTGATAATTTGCCAAGGCTGGCTTTGAACCTGTCATCCTCCTGTCTCAGATTCCCAAGGACTGGGATTATAAAGGTGTGCTATCACGCCTGGCCATAAAATTTTTCTAAATTATTAAGTAGCATAGGTGGAAAGTGACTGAAAACGGCAATTATCAGTTTGGTTACCTGGGAAACAAACCTTGAGATGGAAATTAGCATGCAAGAGGCTTATTAGGTAGCACTCAGCCAGGCGTGGTGGTGCAGCTGCTAGTCCCGGTACTTGGGAAGCTGAGACAGGAGGAGAGAAGGTCCAAGACCAACCTCAATGTAGCAAGACTCTCAGCGGCCTAGTGAGACCCTATTTTATTTTATTCTATTTATTTTTTATTTTTAATTTTTTGGTGGCACTGGGGGTGGAACCCAGAGGCTTTCTACCTCCGGGCTATACTCCCAGACCTATTTTATATTTTATTTGGAAACAGGGTCTCACTAAGTTGCTGAGAGCCTCACTCAGTAGCTGAGGCTGGCTTCGAACCTGCGCGATCCTCCTGTCTCAGCCTCCCAAGTGCTGGGATTACAAGCGTGCGCCACCACGCCCGGCTAGTGAGACCCTCTTTTAGAATAAAAAATAAAATAGGGCTGGGGATGTAGTTTGGAGGTAGGATGTCCCTGGGTTCAATCCCCAGTACCAAAAAAAAAAAAAAAGAGAGAAATCATAATAAAAATTAAAAATATTTGTTAGGGAGCACTTTTGGAGTCCACACTTGTGGGAGTGCTGAGGAAGTAAGATTGACCAAAAGATAAACTGTGCCACGTTTGCAAGAAAGTCCTCTGTCATAGGCAGTCTTGGAGCTGGGAGGACACTTTACTTATCTTTACTGTTATTGCTATTGTTATGACTCTGGTATTGGGGGTTTCATCCAGAGCCTGTCCGTGAACTGAGATCCTCCCGTCTCAGCCTCCCAAGCACTGGGATTGCAAGCATGCGCCAGCGTGCCAGATGCATGACACTTTAAAGGTTTTCTGAATTGGGGTGAAGAGGCCTTTGCACACCCCATCAACAGTCAGTGGACATGGGATGTTCCTAGTATGGTGGCTGAAAGATGGACAAGGTGGTGCTCTTTTGCTCAGGGCAAGTCCCAGGGAGGGACTTAGTTGCGAGTTGCCAGCTTTGGGCGTGAGCCGACCCACAGTAACTACTACAGTGTAAATATAGCATTGGAAAAGGTGTAACCAGCATAGCCATTTTGTGCACTAAAAATAGCTGTGGCTGGGGGTGGAGCTCAGGGTCAGGAGCTTGCCTGGGAAGTGTGCCTGTGGTTAGACGCCTGGAAACCCAGCACTTGGGAGGCTGAGCCAGATGATTGCAAGTTCAAGGCCAGACTCAGCAATTTATTGGGACTCTTAGCAACTTAGTAAAACTGAGCTGCGGGTATAGCTCAAGGTAGAATGCCCTTGGGTTCAATCACCATTACCACACAAAATAATAAAATAAATAAATGCATAAATAAATAAATAAATATTTAAAAATAAACACAACCTTATTTCCCACTGGGCACAGTGGCACATACCTGTAGTCCCAGTGATTGTAGCAGCTGTGGCAAGAAGATCACAAGTTGGAGGCCAGCCCGGACAATGTGGAAAGACCCTGCCCCAAAATAAAAAATAACAAGGGCTGGGAGTGTACATCAGTGGCAGAGTGTCCCCGGGTTCAATCCATAGTACCCCTCCCCCCCAAATTGAAAAACACTTGCTTCCCATGAATTCCCAGCTAAGGCCTCCAAGGCCGGTCAGGTAGGTAAACTCAGACCTTTATTTATGCCTACATGATCTTTCTTTCTTTTTCTTTTTTTTTTCTTTTCTTTTTTTTTTCTTTTTGTGGTACTGGGGTTCCTGGAAGCCCTTCTACCTCCGGGCTACACTCCCAGACCTATTTTTATTTGGAAACAGGGTCTCCTAAGCCAGCGCGCGCGGCTGGCTCGAACCTGCGCAATCCTCCTGTCTCTGCCTCCCAAGCGCGGGGATTACAAGCGTGTGCCACCACGCCCGGCAACCCTACATGATCTTTCTTTTTTGTCCATCCTAGGCCTCCGTGTCTTCCTCCATGAAGCTTCTTTATTGGATATTTTTCTTCTCACAGAGCACTGGCCATGCCAAAAACTGTAACCTCTTGGTTCTGCATGACCTCCGTCCCCAGGTCTGTGTGTGTGTGCGCAAGTGCTTAACCGTGGCTCAGCTGTGCTCCCTGAGGATCAAAAGCTCCTCTAGAGAACAGGTTGTGCCTTGTCCCGGCCCATAGCATCTTCCAGTTTAATGGGCACATGACAGGCCTTAAATAGATTCAAAGATCTAGAGACAAAGGCGACTTCAGAGATCACTTCGTCCAACTTAATTTTTACAAATGAGTTCACAGCTCAGAAAGATAAAACTGCAATCCCCCTCTGAATCCCCACATTACTTTGTGTCTCTTTTATATATTTATTGCTTTCTAGTTCCTCTTTTAATTGTCTTCCTACCTGTCTCACCGGTCTTTCTCTGTTTCTATAGGTTACTTTTCCTTGTCCCAGGGTTGCATGGGGCACTCCCTGAGGCTGCCTTGGGTCAGCCAGCCTGCACGGCCCATTACAGGAATATTTAGCGGCCCCCAGTGGGGTGGGCGACCCACTGATCCGCATCCGTAACTCAGCAGAATCACAAGTGAGCGCTCTACCAGATTGTCTTACAAGATTCTCAGACTCCACCAAGCGTGCCGGCGCACACCTGTAATCCCAGTACTCGGGAGACTGAGGCAGGAGGATCACAGGTTCCAGGTCAGCCTCAGCAACTCAGTGAGACTCGGTTCCCAAGTAAAAAAATAAAAAGGGCTGGGTGTAGCTTGGAGGTAGATCCCCTCTGGGTTCAATACCCAGAACGAAAAAGAAAAAAAAAAGATCAGACTCAACTTGTCTTTGACTCCTCTCTAATCCTTGTTCCTGTACTTGGGAAATGCTACATGGTTCCTGTCTTGTTTTTGTTTTCCTTATTAGGGATTGTACCACTGAGGTTGCTCTACCACTAAGCTGCACCCCCAGGCCTTTTTATTTTTTATTCTGAAGCAAAGTCTCACTAAGTTGCCCAGGCTGGCCTTAAATTTTTTGTGTGTGGCTTTGAACCTGTGGTCCTCCTATCTCAGACTCCCAAGTAATAAGATTACAGGCGTGCGCCACCATATCTGGCTAAGACCCTGTTTCAAATTAAAACAATAAAAAGGACTAGGGGTTGCCAGGCATGGTGGCGCACGCTTGTAATCCCAGCATTCGGGAGGCTAAGACAGGAGGATCATGGTTCACGGACAGCCTCAGCTCCTTAGGCCCTTTGCAACTCCGTGAGATCCTGTTTCAAAATAAAGAATAAAAAGTAGGACTTGGGCTGTAGCTCGGAGGTAGAGTGCCCCATGTTTCCATCTCCTGTACCACACACACACACACACACACACACACACACACACACACACACACACACACAGGAACTGGAGGTGTAACTTGGAGGTAAAATGCCCTTGGTTTCAATTCCCAGGAGCAAAAATGGTTGGGGGTGTAGCTCAGTAGTAGAGCATGTACCTAGCATGCATGAGGCCTGGGTTCAATTTCCAATACAAAAAAAAAAGAAAAGAAAAAGAAAAAGTGAAGGTGAGATATACACTGACAGATTTTTTTCCGTGTGTGTGTGTGTGTGTGTGTGTGTGTGTGTGTGTGTGTGTTACTGGAAATGATCCCAGGGTTATTCTACCTCTGATCTATACTCCCAGTCTTTTCTTTTTATTAGTGTGTGTGTGTGTGTGTGTGTGTGTGTGTGTGTGTGTGTTATTTTGGTACTAAGGATTGAACCCAAAGGCATTCTACCTCCAAGTTATACCCCCAGCCCAATTTTATTTCTTATTTGGAAACAGTCTCACTAAGTTGCAGAGGGCCTCACTAAGTTTCTGAGATTGGCTTCGAACTTTTGATTCTCCTGTCTCAGCCTCCCAAGTACTGAGATTACAAATGGTTTTTTTTTTTTTTTTTTTTTTTTTCAGGTCTGGGGATGGAACCCAGGGGCATTCTACCTCTGAGCTACACCCCCAGCCCTATTTTTTTTATTCTTTATTTTGAAACAGGGTCTTACAGAGTTGCAAAGAGCCTCGTAAGTAGCTGAGGCTGTCCACGAACCGCGATCCTTGGGTCTCAGCCTCCCGAATGCTGGGTTTACAAGTGTGTACCACCAAACCCAGCTGAGAGTGTCACTTCTGAAATTAGACTACGAAAGGCTGCCTTCTGCCTTCATTCTCTCTGGCTGTGTTGGTTTCTTCTGATGAACCAAACTGCCATGTGAAGAGTTGGCCTGTGGACAAGTCCGTGGGGCAAGGACCTGCGGCTGGCCTCAGGAAAGAGACGGGGCAGCCTGCAGCCTTCAGTCCAACAGCCTGGGGGAACGAGCTGCCCGAGGGGATTCGCAGAGATAGTGAGAGACCCAGGGAAGACACACTCAGAGACTCCTGACCCATTGAAACATTGTGCTTTAAAATTTTCATATATATTTTTTATTTATATATACATAATAAATAAATACATTTTATTTATGTTTTTATACATTTATTTAAATACACTTTATTTATCTGTTTATTTACTTAGGTGCTGAGGATGGAACCCAGGGACATTCTACCTCTCAGCTACACCCCCAGCCCTATTTTATTTTTTAATTTTTTAAATTTTATTTATTTTTTATTTTTAGGTTGGTTTTTTTGTTTTTTTTTTTTTTTGCATTACTGGGGATTGAACCCAGAGGCATTCTACCTCCAAGCTTACCCACAGCCTTTTTTTTATTCTTTATTTTGAAACAGGGTCTCACTAAATTATGAAGGGTCTCACTAAGTAGCTGAAGCTGGCTGCGAACCTGTGATCCTCCTGTATCGGCCTCCCAAGTGCTGGGATTACAAACGTGTGCCACCACGCCCAGTTTACTTTGTATTTTGAAACAGGATCTCACTGAATTGCTGAGAGCCTAAGTTTCGGAAGCTGGCCTCAAAACTGTGATCCTCTTGTCTCAGCCTCCCAAGCACTGGGCATATAAGTGTGCACCACCACATCCAGCTAGAAACATTGTTTTAAACTGTCAAGGTCTGGAGGATTTGTTACGGAGTAATAGGTAAGTAGTAACAATATGATATACAGTTGAATGGAGTAAAACAGGTTGTAAAATAGCATAGGCTTATGCTATACATGGTGTCACTGCATTTGCACATAAAACAGATACACATGGTTCTTCAGTACAGTCACTTCTCTTACTTTTCACACAACTAAGATGCTATTTGTCCTTATACCAGTTATCTAGAGTAGTCAAATTCAAAGAGACAGAAAATATTGGGAGAGAGGATGGAGGTGGGAATTGGAGAGTGAGTGATGTGTGCATGTATGCCTCTACCATATTGGACCCCATTAAGATGTATAACTACAATGCACCAATGAAAAATTAATAATAATTGTAATCCCAGCATTTGGGAGGCTGAGACCAGAGGATCACCATTTGCAGACAGCCTCAGCTACTTAGTGAGGCCCTCTGCAACTTAGTGAGACCCTGTTTCAAAATAAAGAATAAAAACTAGGGCAGGGATATAGCTTGGAGGTCGAATGCCCCTGGGTTTCATCCCCAGACCCCCCCACACAAATTAATAATAATAATAATAATAATAATAATAATAATAATAAGAAGAAGAAGAAGAAGAAGAAGAAGAAGAAGAAGAAGCCGGGTGTGGTGGTACACGCTTAGTCAACCACTAAGCCAAGCAAGGGAAGGAGGGATAGGGAGGGAATGGGGTGGGAATTGGGTAGGGGTTAAATTGGTGATGTGTGCATGTCTGTACACACAAGATTTTTACTCCAATATGATGTATGAATATAATGCACCAATAAAAAAAATAAAAAAGAAAAGAAGAAACAAAATAAAGTCTAAAATTTAGGTGTAAAAAAATAAAATAATAGTTAGCAATTTTTTTGTGTGTGTGGGTTTGGGAATGGAACCCGGGGGCATTCGACCTCTGAGCTACACCCCCTGCCCTAGTTTTTATTCTTTAATTTGAAACAAGGTCTCACTAAGTTGCGGAGGGTCTCACTAAGTAGCTGAGGCTGTCCGCGAACCGTAATCCTGCGGTCTCAGACTCCTGAATGCTGGGATTACAAGTGTGCACCACCACACCCAGTTATATACATATTTAGATAGTTATTAGTGGTGGAGGTCAATCAAATCCAGGGAATGCTGCATTCTAGGCAATCACTCTACCACTAAGCGACCACTCCCCAGCCTAGTTAACAAAGTGTGTGTGTATGTGTGTGAGTGGAGGGGCGGGTATTGGGGATTGAATTCAGGGACATTTTACCTATTCTACCTGAGCTACTCCTCAGCCCTACTTTATTATTATTATTATTATTATTATTATTATTATTATTATTAATTATTATTATTATTTGCAGTACTGGGGATGGAACCCAGGAGCATTTTACCTCTGAGCTATACCCCCAGCCCTATTTTTTAATCTTTATTTGAAACAGGGTCTCACTAAGTTGCAGAGGGCATCACTAAATAGCTGAGGCTGTCGCTGAACCTTGAGCCTCCTGTTTCTGGACCCCACATACTAGGATTACAGGTGTGTAATAATAATTTAATTTTATTAAAATTGTTAACACATTTTAGCCAGGTGTGGTGGGCCACGCTTATCATCCCAGCATTTGGGAGGCTGAGACAGGAGGATCGCAGTTTGCAGACAGTCTCAGCTACTTAGGGAGGCCCTCTGCAACTTAGTGAGACCCTGTTTCAAAATAAAGAATAAAAAATAGGGCTGGGTGTGTCGCTCGGAGGTAGAATGCCCCTGGGTCTATTCCAGGTACCTCAAAAAAAATTGTTAACACATTTTAATTTAAAAAAAGTGAAATTGGCTCAAAGAGTGCAGATTCTAAAGTAATTTAGTGGAAGTCTTTGTGAAATGCAAGCAGAGAAAGATGGTGTAAGTTTCCCTGGATAGTTCCCAGCTCACCCTTGGGGCAAGAGCACAGGAATTTTGTGGCTTGGAGTGGAACGACTCCGATTTCATGGAATGTGTCCACTCAGACCTTGGTTTCAGGCGGTTTGGCACAGCAGGCTGGAAAAATGAAAATATTGAACGAGCTCTAAAATATTATCTGCTGGGCAGTTTGATCCACTCTGGCAAGAATAGCCGAACTTCCAAATGTCTTCCTGAGATATTGAAGGTTTTCTAGACAAATTAACTAGGCTTTTTGTTATATTTATTTTTTGGTGGTACTAGGAATGGAACCCAGAGGCATTCTAACTCCAAGCTACACCCCCAGCCCTATTTTATTTTTATTTTTTGGTACTGGGAATAGAACCCAGGGGCTTTCTACCTGTATGCTCCACCCCTAGTCCTTTTTATGTTTTACTTGGAGACAGGGTCTCCCTAAGTTGTTGAAAGGCTCACTAAGTTGCTGAGGCTGGCTTCGAACCTGTGATCCTCCTGTCTCAGCCAAGTACAAGGATTATAGGTGTGCACCACCATGCCTGGTTCTCTTAATCTTTTTATACTGGGGATTGAATCCCTGAGCCTTCTACCTTCAAGCTATACCAACCCCTTTAAGTTTTTGTTTTGAAACAGAACAGGGCTTCTTTAAATTGCCAAGAGTAGCCGGGCGTGGTGGCGCACGCTTGTAATCCCTGCACTTGGGAGGCGGAGACAGGAGGATCACGCTAGTTCGAAGCCAGCCTCACTGGCTTAAGAGACCCTGTTTCCAAATAAAAATATAAAATAGGTCTGGGAGTGTAGCCCGGAAGTAGAAGGGTTTCCAGGAACCCCAGTACCACCAAAAAAAAAAAAAAAAAAAAAAAAAAAATTGCCAAGAGTCTCAGTAAAACTTCAGAAGATGATCTCAAACCCGTAATTCTCCTGAGGTGGAACCCAGGGGCTTTCTACCTCCGGGCTATACTCCCAGACCTATTTTCTATTTTATTTGGAAACAGGGTCTCACTAAGTTGCTGAGAGCCTCACTAAGTAGCTGAGGCTGGCTTCGAACCTGTGCGATCCTCTTGTCTCAGCCTCCCAAGCACTGGGATTACAAGCGTGTGCCACCACGCCTGGCACTATTTTATTATTTTTATGTTGAAACAGGGTCTCACTAGATTGATAAGTCTCACTAGTTGCTGAGGCTGTCCTCCAACCTGCGATCCTCCTGTTACAGCCTCGAAAGTACTGGGATTACAAGCATGCGCCCCCACTCCTGGCTTGCCTGATTTTTTTTTTTAATTGACACATAATATTTCAAGTATTTGTTGGGTATTGTTTGATAAGTCAGCATGTGTATACAATGTGTGATGATCAAGTCAGGGTGATTACCACTTCTGTCTCTTCAGATGTTTATCATTTCTATGTGTTAGGAAGATTCAGATTCTTCCTTTTAGGTATTTTGAATATATGATAAATTCTTGTAGACTATGACTATCTTACTGTGCTATAGAACACTGAAGTTAAGTTATCCGGTCTGACTACACGTGTGTGTGTGTGTGTGGGGGGGGTACTGGGGTGGAACCCAGGGGCTTTTCTACCTCCGGGCTATACTCCCAGACCTATTTTATACTTTATTTAGAAACAGGGTATCACTAAGTTGCTGAGAGCCTCACTCAGTAGCTAAGGCTGGCTTCCAACCTGTGCGATCCTTCTGTCCCAGCCTCCCAAGTCCTGGGATTACAAGCGTGCGCCACCATGCCTGGCCTCTAACTGTACTTTGGTGCCTGTTATCTGCCTCTCTCTACCCCGCCTGGCCCACCTGCCCTTCCTAGCCCCTAAAGCCCAGCGAGCCTCTGCTGTCTTACTTCCACGGCATTGACTTCTTTAGCTTCTACAACTGAGTGCCAACATACAGAAATTGTCTTTCTGTGCCTGGTTTATTTCACTTAACATGATGTCCTCCAGTTCCATCCATATTGCTGCAAATGTCAGGATTTCATTCTTTCTCATGGCTAATATTCCATGTTGTATATATAACATTTTAAAATTTTATTTTATTTATTTATTGCGGGTCTGGGGATGGAACCCAGGGACATTCGACCCCCAAGCTACACCCCCTGCTCTATTTTTTATTCTTTATTTTGAAACAGGGTCTCACTGAGTTGCAGAGGTCCTCACTAAGTAGCTGAGACTGTCCACAAACCACGTTCCTCCTGTCTCAGCCTCCCAAGTACTGGGATTGCAAGTGTGCACCATCATGCCCAGCTTCATATCTCCTGCTTTTTAAAATTTTTATTTTACTTATTATTTTTGTGGTACTGGGGATGAAACCCAGGGGCATTGTACCTCCAAGCTACACCCTCAGCCCTATATTTTAGTCTTTTTTTTTTTGTTTTTTGCAGTATTTGAAATGGAGCCCAGGGGCAATTCTACCTCCGAGCTACACCCCCTGACCTTTATTTTATTCTTTATTTTGAAACAGGGTCTCACTGAACCACAGAGGGCCACACAAAGTAGCTGAGGCTGTCCGGGAACCATGGTCCTCCTGTCTCTGTCTGTCTGTCTGTCTGTCTGTCTGTCTGTCTGTCTGTCTCTCTCTCTCTTTCTGTTTTTCTTTCTTTCTTTCTACCATGGGCCTGGGGATGGAACCTAGGGGTGTTCGACCTCTGAGCTACACTCCTGCCCTATTTTTTATTCTTTATTTTGAACCGTGGTTCTTCGGTCTCAGCCTCCCAAATGCTGGGAATGTCTATTCAGTTCAGTTGCCCATTTCTTGATTGGGGTATTTGTTTTGCTAGTGTAGAGTCTTTTGAACTCTTTGTATTACTCCTGGGTATTCCGAAGGGGTTGAAATCAGAGAACTACAGTAACATATGCATACCTATGTTCATAGCAGCACAATTCGTAATAGCCAAAATATGGAACCAACCCAGGTCTCCATCAACAGATGAATGGATTGCAAAATTATGGGGAAATACACACAATGTAATTTTATTCAGCTATAAAGAAGAACAAAATCATGACATTCGCAAGAAGATGGAAAGATCTGGAGAACATTATGTTCTCCATTATGTTAAGTGAGATCAGCCAAGCACAGAAAGAGAAGGCACATATGTTTTCTCTAATATGCCCAAACTAGGGAGCATTGGGGATACCAGAAGGACTCCAGATAATGGAGGGAAAATCTCAGCAAAGCTAGAATGGAAGGATAGGAGAGGAAGAAGACTGGGGTGGATTAATGGAGCAGCTGCATCCGAATATGTGTAAAAGTATGAACATAGCATGGTCAACCTGGACACTCATTGTTGGGAGGGAGGAAGGGGGCCTGGGGGGGGGGAGAGGGCACCAAGCACAGTCTAAATGTATACCATTTTCAATATGTTCCACTTATTAATAAAAGCAAAAAATATATAGCAAAACAAAAAACAAAAAGGACTAGGGAAAGCTGGGCGTGGGGGTGCACACTTGTAATCCCAGCATTCGGGAGGCTGAGACAGGAGGATCATAGGTTCATGGACAGCTTCAGCTACTTAGTGAGGCCGTCTGCAATCAGTAAGACCTTGTTTCAAAATAAAGAATAAAAAATAGGTCTGGGGGTGTAGCTTGGAGGTTGAATGCCTCTGGGTTCCATTGCTAGTACTGAAAAAAAAAAAAAAAAAAAAGGACTGGGGATGTAGTTTGGCAATAGAATGCCCCTGGGTTCCATCTCTAGTACTAAACATACACACACATAGACACACACACACCCCAAAACAAAAAGGGCTGGGGGTTGGTTGTAGCTCAGTGGTAGAGCACCCTGGATTTAATCCTCAGAACTGCAAACAAACCGGGCGTGGTGCCGCATGTTTGTAATCCCAAGGCTTAGGAGGCTGAGACAGGAAATTGCACAGGTTCAAAGCCAGCCTCAGCTACTTAGTGAGGCTCTCAGCAACTTAGTGAGACCCTGTTTCCAAATAAAGTATAAAATAGGTCTGGGAATCTATCCTGGAGGTAGAAAAGCCCCTGGGTTCCACCTCCAGTACCACACACAAACACACAAAAAAAGAACTGCAAACAAATAAAACAACCAACCAACCTTCTCAGCCTGCCTGGCTCATCTGAACACTTACTACAGAGAGAGAGAGAGAGAGAGAGAGAGAGAGAGAGAGAGAGAGAGAGAGAGATACTGGGGATCAAACCCAGAAACATTCTACATCTGAGCTATACTCCCAGCCTGCATTTATTTTTATTTTTTACTTTGAAATATGGTCTAAATTGCAGTGGGGATGGAACCCAGGGGCATTCTACCTCCAAGCCACACCTCCAGCCCTATTTTTTATTTTTATTTATTTATTTTTTTAATTTGTTTTGGTGGTACTAGGGGTGGAACCCAGAGGCTTTCTACCTCTGGGCTATACTCCCAGCTATTTTTTTATTTTTAAACAGGGTCTCATTGTGTTGCAAAGGACCTCACTAAGTAGCTGAGACTGTCCACAGACCACCATCCTTCAGTCTCAGCCTCCAAATGCTGGGACTACAAGGGTGTAATCCTGGCTTCAATTTTAATTTTTTTTGTGTGTGTGTGTGGGAGGGGGTCTGGGGATGGAACCCAGGGGCATTCTACCTCCTAACTATACCACCAGCCCTGTTTTTTATTTTTTTTAAATTTTTAAATTTTTTATTTTTTGGTGGTACTAGGGTTCCTGGAAGCCCTTCTACCTCCGGCCTACACTCCCAGACCTATTTTATATTTTTGAAACAGGGTCTCTTAAGCCAGCGCGGCTGGCTTCGAACTTGCGCGATCCTCCTGTCTCCGCCTCCCAAGTGCAGGGATTACAAGCATGCGCTTTATTTTTTATTCTGAAACAGGGTCTCACTGAGTTGCAGAGGGCCTCACTAAGTAGTTGAGGCTGTCCACAAACCCAGATCCTCCTGTCTCAGCCTCCCAATGCTGGGATTACGGCTTAAATTTTAGTTTTGAAAGAGTCTTGCCAGATTGTTGAGAGTCTTTCTAAATTGATGAGGCTGGCCTGGAACCTATGATCAATACTTCTGTGTCAGCCTCCTATGTACTGAGATTACTGGCATGAGCCACCACAGCCCACCGATTTTTCTATTTTATAAAATGAAATGTTGCCTGATTCTAGAATTGAAAATAGAGACAATTAGCCAGGCATGTTGGCACAAGCTTGTAATCCCAACATTGAGAGGCTGAGACCAGAGAATCACGGTTCAAGGACAGCCTCAGCTACTTAGTGAGGCCCTCCCCAACTTCGTAAGACCCTGTTTCAAAATAAAGAATAAAGCCCGGCGTGGTGGCGCACGCTTGTAATCCCCGCGCTTGGGAGGCAGAGACAGGAGGATCGCGCAGGTTCGAAGCCAGCCGCGCACGCTGGTTTAGGAGACCCTGTTTCCAAATAAAAATGTAAAAATAGGTCTGGGCGTGTAGCCCGGAGGTAGAAGGGCTTCCAGGAACCCTAGTACCATAAATAAATAAATAAATAAATAAATAAATAAATAAATAAGGCAGGGGGGTGTAGCTCAGAGGTCCAATGCCCCTGGGTTCCATCCCCAGGCCCTCAAAAAGAAAAGAAAAGAATGACAATCTCTTTACATTGCTGCAATTGTGTCTTTGAATATAAGACATGTGGGGCTTCCTTGGCCTCTCTGTGGAGTCACGTTCGCTTCCAGCATTGGTGTGTGACGGTGTACGTGGTGGTGTATGCGGAGGTTTGGCCACCGGGCACTCACCCAAGCCTCAGTGTTCAGTTTCCCTGGGAGTTGATTGTGTAGATAAGAATGGTTGCTGATGGTTGATCTCTGCCTCCAGGTCATCTAATGGCACCCAAAGCCTCACCCTACCTAATACTCTTGGTGAGCCCCTGCCCTACGCGGCAGGCACTGCTAGGGTACCCAGGAGGACGCTGGGCCCCAGGCCAAGACTCCTCTAGCAGGCTCACAGTCAAGTGTCTGACCGACAGACGCCCTTCATTTAGCCTAAGGCAAAGGCCAGACGGACCTCTTGGGGCAATGTCAATTTTTTCTTCTTGCGGTACTGGAGATTGAACCCAGGACCTCATGCAAGTGCGCCACTACTGAGCTACACGTCAAGCCCTTTTCATTCTATTTTAAGACAAGAACTCTAAATTATTCAGGCTGGCCTTGAACCTGCAAGCCTTTTGCCTCAATCTCCCCAGGAGCTGGGATTACAGGGATAGGCCACCTCACCTGATCCACATTCTTTTCTTTTTTTCTCCTTGGTACTATTTTGTTTTATTTACTTACTTATTTTGTAGTACTAGGGATGAAGCCCAGGGATGTTCTACCTCTGGGCTAGGCACCATTTTATTTTTTCTTAGGAAACCGGGTCTCACTAAGGTATTTATTTATTTTTATTTATTTATTTATTTATTTTTGTGCGTGGTACTAGGGATTGAACCCAGGAGCATTCTACCTCCGAGCTACACCTCTGCCCTATTTTATTTATTTATTTATTTATTTATTTATTTATTTATTTTTGTGGTAGTGGGGATGAAACCCAGGGGCATTGTACCTCTGAGCTACACCCCCAGCCCTATTTTTTAGTCTTCTTATTTATTTTTATATTTATTTATTTTTGTGGTACTGGGGATGGAACCCAGGGGCCTTCTACCTCCGGGCTTACTCCCAGACCTATTTTATATTTTATTTGGAAACAGGGTCTCACTAAGTTGCTGAAAGCCTCACTAAGTAGCTTAGGCTGGCTTCAAACCTGCATAATTCTCCTGTCTCAGCCTCCCAAGCATGGGGATTACAAGGATGCGCCACCACACCTGGCAATTATATATATATATATATATATATATATATATATATATATATATATATATATATATATATATATATATATATATATATATATATATATATATATTGCTGTACTGGGGATGGAACCCAGGGGCATTCTACCTTTGAGCTATACCCCCAGCCCTATCTTTCTTTCTTTCTTTCTTTCTTTCTTTCTTTCTTTCTTTCTTTCTATTTTTTGGTGGTACTGGGGGTGGAACCCATTGACTTTATACCTCTGGGCTATACTCCCAGACCTTTTTTATATTTTATTTGGAAACAGGGTCTTACTAAGTTGCTGAAAGCCTCTCTAAGCAGCTGAGGCTGGCTTCGAACCCGTGCGATCCTCCTGTCTCAGCCTGGCTTATTCTTTATTTTGAAACAGGGTTTCACTGAGTTTCAGAGGGCCTCACTAAGTAGTAGTTGAGGCTGGTTTCGAACTGTGATTCTCCTGTCTCAGATTCCCAAATGCTGGGATAACAAGCATGCGCCACCACACCCAGCTTAGTCTTTTTATTTTTTTAAATAGGATCTCACTGAGTTGTGAAGGGCCTCGCTAAATAGCTGAGGCTGTCCACAAACCACAATCCTCCGGTCTCAGCCTTCCGAATGCTGAGATTACAAGCCTGTGCCACCACGCCTGGTTTACCTCTGTCCTATTTTTTTTTGGTGGTACTGAGGAAGGAACCCAGGGGCTTTCTACCTCCGGGTTAGATATACTCCCAGACCTATTTTTATATTTTATTTGGAAACAGGGTCTCACTAAGTTGCTGAGAGCCTCACTCAGTAGCTGAGGCTGGCTTCGAACCTGTGCGGTCCTCTTGTCTCAGCCTCCTAAACTCAGGGATTACAAGCGTGCGCCACCACGCCTGGCTCTATTCTTTATTTTTAAACAGGATCTCACTAGGTAGCTGAGGCTAGCTGTGAACCTGTGGTTCCTCTTGTCTCAGCCTCTCAGCCTCCCAAATACTGGGATCACAAACGTGCGCCATCATGCTCATCTCACAAAGTTGCTGAGAGCCTCAATAAACTACTGAGGCTGGTTTCAAACCTGCATTTCTCTTGTCTCTGATAGGTCGGGTCCCTCAGCCTTAACATCTTGAAATTACAGGTGTGTGCCACCATGCCTGGCTTATTTTTATTTTTAATTCATTATTTTAATTTAATTAATTAATTTATTTGTTAGTTTATTTTTTGTCGTACTGGGGATTGAACACAGGGGCAGTCTGTTTTTATTTATTTAATTTATTTTTTTGGTGGTACTGGGGGTGGGACCCAGAGGCTTTCTACCTCCGGGCTATACTCCCAGTCTTATTTTTTATATTTTATTTGGAAACAGGGTCTCACTAAGTTGCTGAGAGCCTCACTAAGTAGCTGAGGCTGGCTTTGAACCTGTGCGATCCTCCTGTCTCAGCCTCCCAAGCGCAGGGATTACAAGCGTGCGCCACCACGCCCGGCTCAAACACAGGGGCATTCTGGATTGAAAAGACAAAAAGTTAATCGGGGCATGGTGGCGCATGCTTGTAATCCCAGCATTTGAGAGGTGGAGACAGGAGGATCACGGTTCAAGGACAGCCTCAGCTACTTCATGAGGCCCTTTGCAACTCGGTGAGACCCTGTTTCAAAATAAAGAATAAAAAATAGGGATGGGGGTGTAGCTCAAAGGTAGAATGCCCCTGGGTTTTATCCCCAGTGTCACAAAAAAAAAAAAAAGAAAAAAAAGAAAAGAAAAAGTCAAAAAGTTGTTGGAAGTCTACATAGGGAATAGTTAGACCCATAAGATCCTTCTGTACATGGGTGTAGACAAACACGGCCCTCTCCAGAGAGATGATACCGGACAGAATCTAGCCTACCAAGGTACTCCAGATGACAGGCTTTATCTTGGGGCTGAAAATGGAGCAGTCAGTGAAAGTATGGTTCTGTCCTTCAGCTCTGGCCCCTGAACTCAGGTAGCTAGTAATAGGCTCTTAAGGAGATTACCAAGTTCTTCTACAAAGAAATTAAGTGTAGAAAAAAGACCCCAGTGTTTGTGAATACTTAATACATGGGTCCACCAGCTCCTACCTAACAGCCCAGAGTGTAACAAATTACTCCAGAAAACAGCATAAACCAGCCGGGCATGATGGCGCACGCTTGTAATCCCCGTGCTTGGGAGGCGGAGACAGGAGGATCGCACAGGTTCGAAGCCAGCCTTGCTGGTTTAAGAGACCTGTTTCCAAATAAATAGTATAAAATAGGCCTGGGAGTGTAGCCCGGAGGTAGAAGGGTTTCCAGGAACTCCAGTACCACCAAAAATTAAATTAAATTAAATAAACAGCATAAACCAGGTGTGGTAGTACATGCCTGTAATCCCAGCTACTCCAGAATTGAGGCAGGAGCTCCAGGTAGTAATGGGAGTGATTCTGACCCTGGCAGCTAACAAATGGTCTTTCTTTCTTTCTTTCTTTCTTTCTTTCTTTCTTTCTTTCTTTCTTTCTTTCTTTCTTTTTCTTTCTTGTGTGTTAGTGGGAATTGAGCCCAGAGGCGTTCTATCTCCAAGCTATACCCCCTAGCCCTATTTTATTTTATTTTTTGAAACAGGGTCTCACTACTTGCGGAGGCTGTCCTCAAACCTGCGATCCTCCTGTCTCAGCCTCCTGAGTACTGTGATTACAAACCTCTGCAGCCACACACAGCTCAGATGACCTGTTTGAAAGCTGACATTTCCCCTCCTTTGTTCCTCCCCTGTCCTTCACCCCCTGGTATCCAATAACATGTTCTTATCTGCACCTGTGGATCTGAACTGACTCAAGGAAGACTCAGACATGAACCGTGTCCCTTCTGATAAACATGCCGCATGACCCTGGCCTGGAGATCTGAAGAACTGACTCAGGGAAGAATTAAATATGAATTGTGTTCCTTCTGGTAAGACATCAGCATGACCCTTAAAAGGGATTTGATTCTTTGGTTCAGAGAGAATTTCAGGGCTTTTATTTGAATGTGTAAGTTCATTGGTTTCTCTGATTTTCCAGAAAATCAATAAATTTATTTTTTCCCTTCTTCCCAAAGGCTTGTGCCAGTTATTTGATTCAGCAAATTGGGACAAAGAAGAAGACCAGAGTAGGTATTTTAGAGAGACTATGTTGTCTTGGCTTGGATGTGGTTGGAAGGGAATTTCCAAGCCAGGCACAAGGGCACTTGCCTCTAATCCCAGCATCTGGGAGGCTGAGACAGGAGGGTCGCAGGTTTCAGGACAGTTTCAGCAATTTAGTGAGACTGTTTCAAAACAAGCAATAAAGCCAGGCATTTGTGGTGCATGCCTGTAATGCTAGTACTCGGGAAGCTGAGACAGGAGGATCGCAGGTTCTTGGCCAGCCTCAGCTACTTAGCAAGGCTCTCAGAAATTTAGCAAGACTCTATTTCAAAACAAAAAAATAAAATAAGGCTGGGAGTGTAGCTCAGAGATAGAACGCTCCTGAGTTAAGGTAGGATGCTCCTGAGCCGAGAGTGTAGCTCAGAGGTAGAAATGCACCTGAGTTCAATCTTGAGTACCAAAAAAAAAAAAAAAGGGACTATTCAAGGGGAATGCAAGCCATCTGCAGAATGAGGGGGCAGGGAGCATGAGAGCTAGAAGGGCACGGAGAGAAAGGGAGCGAGGTGGAGAGGCCTCTGAGGGAGCATGGCTCTTCTTTTAGAAGAAGCATGGTAAATAGTGAGCAAACAGGATGAGCAAGTGGTGAGCACGAGCACGAGAGGTGGGATGGTGGTGTCTGCAGAGCAGGCATCTGGTTCTCAGAATCTTCAGGCTGCCATTATCTGGTATCACTGGGCTGTGTGTGTCTATAACCAGGAATTGAACCCAGGGGCATTCTACCTCCGAGCTATTTTTAGTGTGAAACGGGGTCTCTCTAGGTTGATGAGTTTTCACTGTTTGCAGAGACTGTCCTCAAACCTGTGATCCTCCTATCTCAGTCTCTTAAATACTTTTCTGTGGTGTTATAAAACAAGATATGCAGCTGGGCGTGGTAGTGTATGCTTGTAATCCCAGCATTTGTGAGGCTGAGATGGGAGGATCGCAGTCCGTGGACAGGCTCAGTTACTTAGTGAGGTCCTCTGCTACTCAGTGAGACCCTGTTTCAAAATAAAGGATAAAAAATAGGGCTGGGGGTGTAGCTCGGAGGTCGAATGCCTCTGGGTTCCATCCCCAGTACTACACACACACACACACACACACACACACACACACACATACAATTGAAAATGGTTCATCAAGGTGATTTTGCCTTTTACAAAAAGGGTTTTGTCATTGGACTAAAAGCCCCGTCAGGTTTTTATATTCTTCACGCAAATTTGCGCACCACACTCTTGACTGATGGGAGTGTTACATGACTGGCTAGTTTATGTAGAATGGGATACTGGGGGAAGGGGTGGCATTTGCAATTTTAAAGAAATGCTATTTCAAGACAAAAATAATAAATAGGGCTCGAAGAATAGCTTGGAGGTAGAATGCCTCTAAGTTCAATCCTCAGTACCATAAAAAATTAATTAATTAAAATTAAATAATTAGACTTCTGGGAAGATGGCGACAGAGAAAAGCGGGGCTTACAAGCCCCGCTAACAATCAATCTCTATTACCACAAAATCAGCGCCTTTCATAGCCAGAAAACACCATCAGCAGAGAAACAAAAATTGTAATTTCAAGGGACAGAGAAAAAGAGGGCTGGAAAAATGAGACACCAGAAACCAGACTGCAGTGCTGCAGCCGGAGCCGCGGCGTGAAGTGCCAATTTCAATGTTGTGAGGTTTTATGACCCAGATTTTCTTCTAAAAGTTTATAGTATTAAGATATATATTTAGGTCTTTTATCTATTTTGAGTTAATATTTGTATATGTGTTAGGTAAGGGCCCAATTTTATTCTTTTTCATGTAATTATTATTTTTCAACAATATTTAGTTAAAAGATAATTATTTCCTCCACCAAATGTTCGTGGAAACCTTGTCAAAAATAACTTGACAATATATGGAAGAATTTATCTCTAGGCTTTTATTGAACTCCAATGGTTTATATAATCTGCCTTTAGAACAGTACTACACTGTTTCAATTATTGTAGCTTTATATGGTTTGAAATCAGAAAATATACATCTTCTAGCTTTGTTCTTCTTCGAGATTGTTTTGGGTATCTAGAGTCCATATTCCATATCAGGATAGATTTTTTCTGAAAAATAAATAAATAAATGTATGATAGTTTCACCTAAAAAAAAAAAAGAAAAAAATATTCTCTGGTAAGAAAGAAAGCAAAAAGAAATATTGAAATGTTATCTTTAAATCATCAAAAGCTTGGTATCAGACAAATGAAATTGTTATGTGAGATTATCATCGTTAATATTGGATAAATCACTATAAAACTAGATGTCAACCACTAAGCCAAGCATGGGAAGGAGAGATGGGGAGGGAATGGGGTGGGGATTGGGTAGGGGCTAACTGGGCGATGTGTGCATGTATGTCTACAAAAGTATTTTCTTTATACCATTATGATGTATGAATACATTGCACCAATAAAAAATAAATTAAAAAAATTAAATAATTAAGCTGGGCGTGGTGGCACATGCTTGTAATCCCCGCGCTTGGGAGGCTGAGACAGGAGGATCACACAGGTTCAAAGCCAGCCTCAGCTACTTAGTGAGGCTCTAGGCTACTTTAGTGAGACTCTGTTTCCAAATAAAATATAAAAAAAATCGGTCTGGGAGTATAGCCCGGAGGTAGAAAGCCTCTGGGTTCTACCCCCAGTACCACACAAAAAATTTAATTAATTAATTAATTTAATTTAATTAAATAATTAAGCTGGGCGTGGTGGCACATGCTTGTAATCCCTGCACTTGGGAGGCTGAGACAGGAGGATCACGCAGGTTCGAAGCCAGCCTCGGCTGGCTTAAGAGACCCTGCTTCCAAATAAAATATAAAAAATAAGTCTGGGAGTGTTGCCCGGAGGTAAAAGGCCCCTGGGTTCCATCCCCAGTACCAACAACAAAAAATAATAATTAATTCATTAAATAATTAAAAAGGCAGTGGATGTAACTCATGGATAGCGTCTCCCAGGTTCAATCCCTAGTACTGAAAAAAAAAAAAAAATCATGGCATGGCCTAGCTGGGAACCTCTGGTTCATGGTCTCTCATGAGACTGCAGTCAAGGAAGGCTGAAATCTCACATGAAGACTCAGGTGGGTTAGAACTCACTCCATGCTCATGCGCGTGGCTATGAGTCTGCAGATAAGCCTGCATCTCTGTGTAACTGCTTCAGGACACTCCAGTTATCATCTTCCTGGCAATACAAAGCAATACAAAAGAATACAAGCAATGCAAAGCTACAAGCAATACCAAAGACACACCCAGGACTGAAAGCTCAGCTTATTCATAATGTAATCTCAGGACTGACATCCTACCACTTCTGTCTTCCTTTCTAGTACGATTTGTTTGTTTGTTTAGTTTTTGTGGTACTGGGGATTGAACCGAGGGTCACACCCCAGCCCTATTTTATTTTTTATTTTGAAGCAAGTAAATTGCAGAGGCCCTTGCTAAGTTGTTGAGGCTGGCAGAAGCCTGTGATCCTTCTGTCTCAGCTCCCCCAAGTACTGGGATTACAGGCATACACCACCACGCTCAGCTTCTGAGCCACATTAATGGTTGGAAGAAGGTTAGTAAATTCAGCCTACTTTCAAGAAGGGATGATTACACAAAAGCACTGCGCATTTTGGAAATCCTAATACCACCCTCATTTTTATTTTGGGGGGAATCTAGGGATTGAACCCAGGGACATTCGACCTCTGAGCTACACCCCTTGCCCTATTTTTTATTCTTTATTTTGAAACAGGGTCTCGCTGAATTGCAAAGGCCCTCACTAAGTAGCTGAGGCTGTCTGTGAACCGCGATCCTCTTATTTCAGCCTCCCGAATGCTGGATACAAGTGTGTGGCACCACGCCTGGCTTTACCACCCTCATTTTGGATGCTAACTGTAAGTTCGGGTTCCCTGAGTTCACCCTCAGATTTGACTATCTGATATGACTCACATATCACAGAACTCATTGTAAGTTGCTATTACACTCATAGTTATAGTTTATTAAAAAGGCTTAGCAGAAGAAACTGGGCATTGTGGTGCACACCTGTAATCCCAGTACTTGGAAAACTGAGACATGAAGATTGGGGGTTAAAGGCTCACCTTAGCAACTTAGAGCTCTTCCTTCCTTTTTGCCTTCTGTCTTTCTCTTTCCTTCTTTCTTTCTCTTTCTTTCTTTCTTTCTTTCTTTCTTTCTTTCTTTCTTTCTTTCTTTCTTTCTTTCTTTCTGTGGTATTGGGGATGGAACCCAGGGGCTTTCTACCTCCGGGCTATACTCCCAGACCTATTTTATATTTTTATTTGGAAACAGGGTCTAAGTAGCTGAGGCTGGCTTCGAACCTGTATGATCCTCCTTTCTCAGCCTCCCAAGTACTGGGATCACTAGCATGTGCCACCACACCCGCTCAAGAGCTTGTCTTTCAAAAGAAAAAATAAAATAGATCTGGGGGGATATAGCTTGGTGCTAGAATGCCTCTGGGTCCAATCCCAGTCCCTACTAACACACACACACACACACACACACACACACACACACACACACATGCCTCACTCACAGGCAGGGTCTGTGAGAAGTTTAGGCACAGAGTACTCACCTAGCCTCTCCCACGGAGCTTGCAGACACTTGTGACTTCTTCTTTTTTTTCTTTTTTGTGGTACTGGGGATGGAACCCAGGGGCATTCTACCTCCGAGCTATAAATCCAGCCCTATTTTTTTTTTTTATTCTTTATTTGGAAACAGGGTCTCACTGAATTGTGAAGGGCCTCAGTAGCTGAGGCTTTCTGCGAACTGCGATCCTCCTGTCTCAGCCTCCCGAATGCTGGGATTACAAATGTGCGCCACCACGCCCGGCACTTGTGCTTCTTGAAGCAATGGTGTGTGACAATATACATTGGAGTACCATCAACCAGGAAGCTCCCCTGAGCCTGAGTCTCCGAAAATTTATCGGGGCTCAGCCACACTGACTGGATGCACAGCCTGTGTGGCTGACGCTGCTTGTTTAAAGCCTGTCTACCTTCATAAACCATATATCATGGACCATCCCTCAGCCTAAGGCCCCTGCCCCCCAGTTAAAGACACCCTTATCAGGCAGAACACTCTAAGAGTTTAGAGAGGAGCTTTCTTGGGGCAGAGTGAATGCTTTACTGCGCAGGCATGAATACCAGGAGGTGAGGGTCTCTGGGAGCATGTTAGTGGCTGCCTACCACAGCCATCATTGAGATGACTTTTTTTTTTTTGGTGGTGGTACTGAGGATTGAGCCCAGGGACATTCTATCTGCCCCCAGCCCCCCCACTTTATTTTTTTGTTTGTTTATTTATTTTGAAACAGGGTCTCACTGGGCTACCGAGAGTTCTGCTACATTACTGAGGCTAGTCTCAAACTTGTGGCTTTCTGTATCGGCCTCCCGGGCACGAGGATTACAAGTGTCACCACACAGAGCTCTGAACGCGTCATCCGTAAACGTGACTGGACTGCTGTCTACTTAAGAGAAAGTCTCCACTATGAGAAGGAGGCCGACACAAGCCAGAAGGAAGAGGGAACTTATTTATTATTTCTAGAATACTAGGGACTGAACCTAGGGGCATTCTACCTCCAAGCTACACCCCCCAGTCCAATTTTATTTTTATTTTGAAACAGGGTCTTACTAGGTTGATGAGAGTCTTACTATTTGCTGAGACGATCCTCAAACCTGCAATCCTCCTGTCTCAGGCTCCCAAGTACTGGCATTATAAGCATGTGCCACCACATCTAACCAGAGAGAATTTATTTTATTTGTAGTATTGGGGACTTGGACCCAGGGACATTCTGTTTCTGAGCTGCACCCTCAGTCCTTTTTATTTTTTATTTTGGAATGGAGTCTCACTAAGTTGTGGAGGGCCTCACTAGGTAGCTGAGGCTGGCCACAAATCTGCAATCCTCCTATCTCAGCCTCCCAAGTACTCAGATTACAAGCGTACACTACCACGCTTTGTGTGTGTGTGTGGGGGGGGGGGGTCTGGGGATGGAACCCAGGGGCATTCGACCTCTGAGCTACACTCCCTGCCCCTATTTTTTTATTTTTTACTTTGAAACCAGGTCTCACTGGGTTGCAGAGGGCCTCTCTAAGTAGCTGAGGCTGTCCACGAACCACAATCCTCTGGTCTCAGCCTCCCAACCACCACACTTATAAGAAAGAGATACTTTAAGAAATAAAACTAGACTAAAAACCACGCCAACCAAAACAAAACAAAACAAAACAAACCTCAAACCCACAAAACAAGAATGGGATAATGCGGTTAAGATATGGCAAGCTAACATTTGAATTATTTATCTTTTTTGTGTGGTACTGCGGATTGAGCCAAGGGGCATTCTACCTCTGAACCATACCCTCAGCCCTATTTTATTCTTTATTTTGAAATAGGGTCTCACTAAGTTGCGGGAGCCTCACTAAAGTTGCTGAGGCTGGCCATGAACCTGTGATCCTCCTGTCTCAGCCTCCCAAGTACTAGGATTACAAGCGTGTGTCACCATGCCCGACTACTAACTAGCATTTTAAAGGCTTGATAATATTGGGGGGGCTGGGGAGGGGACATGCGTGCTGGTGTGTGCTGGCCAGGATGGGAGGGTGTAAGTCAGCTATGTCTTTACTGTACTGAGCGGGTGGTGCTCAGGGCTGTGGAGGGCAGGCTGCGCCTGGCGCTGAGTTGCCCCGTGAGGAATGGAGCAGGAGTCTTCGGGCTGCGCCTAACTCTGAACTATTCCCTCTTATCACACAGTAGTTTGAGCTCAGTGTTGTGGCACACACTTGTAATCCCAAGTACTTGGGAGGCTGAGACAGGAGGGTCGCAGGTTCAAGGCCAGCTCTGGCAATTTAGAAGGACCTCTACAACTTGGTGAATGCTGTTTCGAAATAAAAAATTTAATAGAGCTGAGATGTAGCTTGGAGGTAGACGCCTCTGGGTTCCATCCCAGCACCCTGACTGTGAGTGCAAGTGCTGGGGTGGCATGGCTCCGCACCTTGTCTGTCCAAGTCAACAACTGCCCAGCGCCGCACAGCTGAGGCTAAGACTGCTCAGAGAATTGTGCTAATGAACAAGGACCACCTGTGAACTTATCAAATCAGAAGGACACAGACACACAGACATCCCAAATCATATCAGGAACACCAGACACAGGACTTAATCCATCACACCAGACCACGCAGGAAGCAGCCCCTCACTGCAGACAGGCGGCATCCAGAGCTGTCACCTGGTGATGGGAGCCTTGCCAGGAAGTGACGCAAGCTCAGCAAGGTGCCTGCTGCCCGTGGCAAGGCGAGACCCACTTCAAGCTGACACTGTTCTTCATCAAGACCCTGGTTTTGACGATTCGCCAGGACTGGTTCCTTAAAAACGCTTATCTGAGGCGCAGTGTAGTGGTGCATGCCTGTAATCTCAGTTCTTGGGAGGCTGAGACAGGAGGATCATAGGTTTGAGGCCAGCCTCAGTAACTTAGTGAGATTCTTGGCAACTTAGCGAGACCCTGTTTCAAAAATAAAATAAATTAAATTAAAAAGAGTTGGGGGTGTAGCTGGAGGTAGAACCCCCTGAGTTCAATCCCCAGCAAAAACAACAAAAGTCTTATCTGACCAACCACGACTCTCTGCATCCCTATCTGCTCTTTGCACTTGCTAGAGCCTCCTGAACCCACCACAACACTCCCACTATTCCTTAGTCTGTGTGTGTGTGTGTGTGTGTGTGTGTGTGTGTGTGTGTGTGGTGCTGGGGGTGGAACCCCGGGGCTTCCTACCTCTGGGCTATACTCCCATCCCTATTTTATATTTTATTTGGAAACAGGGTCTCACTAAGTTGCTGAGAGCCTCACTAAGTAGCTGAGGCTGGCTTCGAGCCTGCGGATCCTCCTGTCTCCGCCTCCCAAGCGCGGGGATTACAGGCGTGCGCCACCACGCCCGGTTTATACTTTTTTTTTTAAACAGGTCTCGCTGGGCGTGGTGGCCCATGCTTGTAATCCCCGCGCTTGGGAGGTGGAGACAGGAGGATCTGTCGAGCAGGTTCGAAGCCAGCCATGCTGGCTTAAGAGACCCTGTTTCCAAATTAAAAAAAAGTATAAAATAGGTCTGGGAGTGTAGCCCGGATGTAGAAGGGCTTCCAGGAACCCCAGTACCACCAAAAAAATAAATAAATAAATTAAATAATAAAACAGGGTCTCACTGAGTTGCAAAGGACCTCACTTAAGTAGCTGAGGCTGTCCTCAAACCACGATCCTCTTGTCTCAGCATCCCAAATGCTAGGATTACAAGTGTGCACCACCAAGCTCGGCTTCTTTCTTTCTTTCTTTCTTTCTTTCTTTCTTTCTTTCTTTCTTTCTTTCTTTCTTTCTTATACTGTGGATGGAACTCAGGGGCATTCTTCCTCTGAGTGACACCCCCAGCCCTATTTTTTTATTCTTTATTTTGAAATAGGGTCTCACTATGTTGCAAAGGGCCTCACTAAGTATTTGAGGCTGCCCTTGAACCCACATCATTCTGTCTCAGCCCCAAATGCTGGGATTAAAAGCGTGTGCCACCATGCACAGCTTGGCCCTCTGCAATTTAGTGAGACCTTGTTTCAAAACAAAAAACGAAATTGGGGTGAGGGAGCCGGGCGTGGTGGTGCACACTTGTAATCCCAGTTGGGAGGCTGAGACAGGAGGATTGCAGTTCATGGTCAGCCTCAGCTACTTAGTGAGAACCTGTTTCAAAATAAAATAAGCCGGGCGTGGTGGCGCACACTTGTAATCCCCGCACTTGAGAGGCGGAGACAGGAGGATCACGCTGGTTCAGAGCCAGCTGGCTTAAGAGACCCTGTTTCCAAATTTAAAAAATATAAAATAGGTCTGGGAGTGTAGCCCGGAGGTAGAAGGGCTTCCAGGAAACCCAGTACGACAAAAAAAAAAAATAAATAAATAAAAATAAAAATAAAAAATATGGCTGGGGATACAGCTCAAAGGTAGAATGTCCCTGGGTTCCATCTCCTGTACAGAAGAAAAAAAAAATTGGGCTGGGGGTGTAGCTCAGAGGTAGAATGTCCCCAGGCTCAATTCCCAGTTCTACACACACACACACACACACACACACACACACACACACACACAACTTTGCACTTGCCTCTGTTAGAAATGGATTTTAGGGAATCCACAAATAAAAACTCACAACGTCAAAGGGAGTGCAAGCACGGGGTGGGGGGCAGTCTGCTCGCCTTTTATCTCTGGACAAAGGTGAAGGTCGCTACACGGCTCTCCATTGGCTGGAGGGTGGCTTTTAGTCTATTGTAGCTGGTTAGTTTTCACTGAGCAGATTCCACAAAAGGAGAAACACTAAACCAAACGCTAAACTGATACATCTGGGAGTAGGACACATAGACACCTGTACAAAAGTTACAAAGTGGGTGCCTGAGCTGCAGGTACAAAATGCCTGCCAGTTTCTTTTTTGTTGTTTTTTTGCGGGTCTAGAGATGGAACCCAGGGGCATTTGACTTCCCAACTACACCCCCTGCCCTATTTTTTATTCTTTATTTTGAAACCGGGTCTCACTGAATTGCAAAGGGCCTCACTAAGTAGCTGAGGCTGTCCGCGAACCCTCCAGTCTCAGCCTCCTGAATGCTGGGATTAAAAGTGTGTGCCACCACGCCCGGCATGAAGCCTGCCAGTTTCTATGAGATCTTGTAACTTTGATAGAAAAAGATTGCTTTGCTTTCTTACACCTTCATTAAGACACCAAGCGAATCATGAGTATTTTCAGTGAATTGCCACCAGTGAAAGTGGTGTAGTTTGTGAATTTATTGTTAATAAATTTGGAAACCGGGCATGATGGTGTATGCTTGTAATCCTAGTACTTGGGAGGCTGAGACAGGAGGATCACGGGTTAGCAGCTAGCCTTAGCAACTTTAGTGAGGCCCTCTCTAACTCAGTGAGAACCTACTTCAAAATAAAAAATAAGTGCTGGGCGTGGTGGCGCATGCTTGTAATACCCGTGCTTGGGAGGCAGAGACAGGAGGATCGCGCTGGTTCAGAGCCAGCATCGCTGGCTTAATAGACCCTGTTTCCAAATATAAAAAAAGTATAAAATAGGTCTGGGAGTGTAGCCCAGAGGTAGAAGGGCTTCCAGGAACCCAAGTATCACCAAAATAAATAAATAAATAAATAAATAAAAAATAATAAAATAGGGCTGGGGGTGTAGCTCAGAGATAGAATGTCCCTTGGTTCAATCCCCATGACCCCTACACACACACACACACACACACACACACACACACACACACACACACACACACATACAAGAAAAAGAAAAAAGAAAGACCAGCACTTGGGAGGCTGAGACAGGAGGATCACAGGTTCAAAGCCAGCTTCAGCATTTTAGTGAGGCTTTCAGCAACTTAGTGAGAATCTGTTTCCAAATAAAATATAAAATTGGGCCAGGCGTGGTGGTGCACGCTTATAATCCCAGCATTTGGGAGGCTGAGACAGGAGGATCACGGTTCGCGGATAGCCTCTGCTACTACTTAATGAGGCCCTTTGCTACCTAGTGAGAACTTGTTTCAAAATAAAGAATAAGAATAAAAAATAGGGCTGGGGGCGAAACTTGGAGGTTGAATATCCCTGGATTCCATCCCCAGTACCGCAAAAAGAAAAAAAAAAATATATATATATATATATATACCTATATATATTTTTTTTTCCCTTTATTTTGAAACAGGGTCTCACTAAGTAGCTGAGTCTGTCTGCGAACCACGATCCTCCAGTCTCAGCCTCCTGAATGCTGGGATTACAAGCATGTGCCACCATGCCCGGCATGAAGCCTGCCAGTTTCTATGAGATCTTGTAACTTTAATATAAAAAGATTGCTTTGCTTTCTTACACCTTCATTAAAACACTATGAGGTATCTGGCCAGTCCATCTGTCCCTGCACTATACCTATATCCTGACATATATTTCATATACTCACAACATTTTTGACATATATTTTGTATGATCACAAAATTGGGATTACAAATGTGTGCCACCATGCCCAGCTAGTATTTTATTTATTTATTTATTTGTGGGTCTAGGACTGGAATCCAGGGGCATTCGACCTTTGAGTCACACCCCTAGCCCTATTTTTTATTCTTTATTTTTGAAACCTGCTCTCACTGAATTGCAGAGGGCCTCTCTAAGTAGCTGAGGCTGTCTGTGAACTGCGATCCTCGGGTCTCAGCCTCCCAAATGCTGGGATTACAAGACTGTGCTGTACTAGTATTGGGAAGAGGTTTTAAAATGTATTAATGTACCAGTATTGAGAAAGATTTCCAATTTTAAAAATATATCCTTTATACTAAGAAAGCCAGGGCTAACAGCAAAGAGGGACTTGTAATTTACATTTCTAAAGAAAAGGGAAGAAAGCTGGAGCCAGAGATGAGAGGAAATCCCAGATCCTGGAGAAACAATTTCACACATATTGGGGGATGGAACAAAAGGTGTTCGGAGATGGAGCTGCCCTCCCCCTTCCAGGGCAAATCCGCTTGGAGACAGCAGAGACTCTGACGGGGCTAGAGATACAGATGGGGCTAGAGATAGGGGCTAGCAGATCTACAGATCAAAGGACCTGCTACGGATTTGGGCAGGTTTAAGACACTCAGTAAACTGGAGTTCTTTGGAATTTTCATTCGAATTGCCCCCCTGGCACAGGGCTGTAACTATGTCTTGTATTTCTATCTTTTTAATAAACTTCTTTAAATCTTCAGCAACTGTCCAAGCTATGCATATTTATTCTTAGCTTAGGACAAGTATCCACGGTTGTTTTTTTTCTTTTTCTGTTTGGGGTCATTTTGGGTTTTGTTATGGGTTGGGGGAAAGTGTGTCTGGGACCCTAGTAGGGGTTCCCGGGGAACAGTTTCCCCAAACCATATTCTCCCAATTTGTAACATGTGCCACCAAGTTTGGCTTAGTATTTTTATTTTTTGAGTTTTGAAGGGCCTCGCTAAGTAGCTGAGGCTGTCCTCAAACCGAAGTCCTCTAGTCTCCCCCATCCCAAATTCTGAGATTACAAGTGTGTGCCACCATGGCTGGCCCAGGAAACAGGGTCTCACTAAGTTGCTGAGAGCCTCACTAAGTAGCTGAGGCTGGCTTCAAACCTGTGTGATCCTCCTGTCTCAACTTCCCTAGCACGGGGATTACAAGTGTGCGCCACCACACCTGGCCAGCCACAGCTTCTTAATGAGGCCCCTCGAAACTCAGTGAGATCCTATTAAAAAAAAAAAAAAAAAAAGAATAAAAAATAGGGCTGGGGTTGTTACCTGAAGGTAGAATGTCCCTGGGTTCCATCCCCAGTATTACAAAATAAATAAATAAATAAATAAATAAATAAATAAATAAATAAATAAAATAGCAATGAAAGAGAGAAATATAGCTGATTTTTGTATAATGATCTTTTATCCTGCAACTTTACTTTTTTTTTGTGGACTAGAGATTGAACTCAAGAGCATTTTCTACCTCAAAGCTATACCCAAGCCATATTTTATTTTATTTTTATTTATTTATTTTTTGTGGGTCTGGGGATGAAACCCAGAGGCATTTAACCTCTGAGCTACACTATACCTATATCCTGACATATATTTCATATACTCACAACATTTTTGACATATATTTTGTATGCTCATAACAGTGAGGCCCTCTGCAACTTAGTGAGACCCTGTTTCAAATAAAATAAAGAATACAAAATAGGGCATGGGGTGTAGCTCGGAGGTCGAATGCCCCTGGGTTCCAACCCTGGTACTGAAAAAACAACAAAAAAAAGAAGCTGCGATCCTCTAGTCTCTGCCTCCCAAATGCTGGGATTACAAGGATGTGCCACTACGCCTGGCTTGGTTTTTGGTTTTTGGTTTTTTGCTGTACTGGGGATGGAACCCAGGGGACATTCTACCTCTGAGTAACAACCCCAGCCCCAAGTAATGACATTCAGGCTTGCACCACCATGCCTGGCTTCTATATACTATCATTGACTAATCCAAAAAGGAAATTAGGAAAAACTATTCTAGCCGGGTGGCATGGCACACATGTACTTGAGGGTTGAAGCATGAGAAATGCAGGTTCGAGGTCAGCTTCAGTAATTTAGTGAGACTCTCAGCAACTTAGCAAGACCCTGTTTCAAAATAAAAAAATCAAAAGAGCTGGGGTGTAGCTCAGAGATAGAATGCACCTGGGTTCAATCCTCAGTACCAAGAAAGAAAATAAACAGAAAGAAAA
The DNA here is from genome assembly GCF_963383645.1 of Muscardinus avellanarius. Taxonomy (NCBI): domain Eukaryota; kingdom Metazoa; phylum Chordata; class Mammalia; order Rodentia; family Gliridae; genus Muscardinus; species Muscardinus avellanarius. Next base: position 103,531,558 of record NC_137788.1, on the reverse strand, counting down.
GAAAATGATTCTATTTATTAAATGATTCTATTTATTTGTGTGTGTGTGTGTGTGTGTGTGTGTGTGTGTGTGTGTGTGTGTGTGTGTGTGGTACTGGGGGTGGAACCCAACCTCTGGGCTATACTCCCAGACCTATTTTATACTTTATTTGGAAACAGGGTCTCACTAAGTAGCTGAGGCTGGCTTCGAACCTGTGCGATCCTCCTGTCTCAGCCTCCCAAGCGTGGGGATTACAAGCGTGCGCCAAAACACCTGGCTAGAAAATGATTTTATTTACAATAGCACCCAAAAGAATAAAATTCCTAGAAATAAATTTAGCTAAGGACATAAAAGATTTGTACACTGGCAACTGCACAGCCTTGCCCAATACAGCCTCCTCTGTAGGCCTCTTCCCCTTCCTTGTTCAAGTTTCCGGATAGTTTCTATATCAGTCTTATGCGTTATATATTTAATCATTTTTTGTTTCTCTCCACCTCAGGTAAATTCCACAAGAGCAAGAGTTCTTTGTCTATTTTATTTACTGCTGGAAACAGTTGTATTTACTGCCAGAACAAATATTTATTGAATTCGAAGAAATGAGTGGTTATGAACTACTTTTAACTTGTTTCATCATTTTATGAGGGTAACATGTTCCTATATTATTAGTCAACAAATACAATTTTAAGAAAAAGGAAGGCACGTGATGAAGATTTCAGCACCTGGTATCTTAGGAAGAGCTCTTGTTTCCTAGTAGATATGCAGGAAGATGACCAGCAGGCCGGAAGAGCAGAGAAAAGGAAGTGGAAGGTGGCCAAGGGCCCGGGTAGCACAACCTGGAGCCACAGCGCTGACTGTCTTCTGCAGCAGAAACAATGGCCCGGCTAAGGGCTCTGTAGGAAGAACTCAGATTTCACTGCAGATATGCTTTTCTTCCTTTTCCGTTTTTTTTTTTTTTTTTTTTTTTTTAGTCCTGAAGATGGAAACCAGGGGCCTCATACATGCTAGGAAAGCCCTTTTCTATGTACTTATAGAGCCACATGTCCAGCCCGCCCTTCCTTCTTTCCTTTTCTTTCTTTCTTTCTTTCTCTTTCTTTCTTTCTTTCTTTCTTTCTTTCTTTCTTTCTTTCTTTCTTTCTTTCTTTCTCTTTCTTTCGGGTCTGGGGATGGAACCCAGGGGCATTCGACCTCCAAGCTACACTCCCTGCCCTATTTTTTATTCTTTATTTTGAAACCGGGTCTCACTAGTTGCAGAGGGCCTCACTAAGTAGCTGAGGCTGTCCGCAAACCGTGATCCTCCTGTCTCAGCCTCCCGAATATTGGGATTACAAGTGTGCGCCACCATGCTCAGCTTTCTTTCTTTCCTTCTTTCTCTCTTTCTTTTCTTTCTTTTCTTTTCTTTCTCTCTCTCTCTCTCTTTCTTTCTTTCTTTCTTTCTTTCTTTCTTTCTTTCTTTCTTTCTTTCTTTCTTTCTTTCTGTAGTACTGGGGATGGAACCCAGGGGCACTCTACCTCTGAGCTACACCCCCAGCCCTATTTTTTATTCTTTATTGAAACAGGATTTCCCTTAATTGTAGAAGGACTCACTAAGTAGCTGAGTCTGGCTGTCAACTTGTGATCCTCCAAGTACTGGAGTTACAAGTGTGGGCCGCCATGCCTGGCTTCCAGCCCTTTACATTTTTTTTTTTCTTTTTGGTGGTACTGAGAATTGAACTCAGGGCATTCTACTTCCAAGTTATATCCCCAGCTTTTTTTTTTTAATTTTTATTTACTTATTTTATTTTTTTTTGTGGTACTGGGGATTGAACCTAGGGACATTCTACCTCTAAGCTATACTCCTAGTCCTACTTTTTTATTTTTTTAACAGGGTCTCACTAGGTTGATGAGAATCTCACTGCTGAGGCTGTTCTTGAACTTGTGCTCCTCCTGACTGAGCCTCCCAAGCACTGGGATTACAGTTGTGTACCACCATGCCTGGTTTTTATTATTTATTTATTTTATCTTATTTTTGAGGTACTAGAGATTGAAACCAGGGGCATTCTACCTCTGAGCTATACTCCAAGCCCTATTTTATCTTTATTCTGAAACAGGGGCTTGCTAAGATGGCTAAGATGAGAGCATCAGTACTTGCTGAGGCTTGTTCTTAAACCTAAGATCCTCCTGTCTCAGTCTCAAAGCACTGGGATTACAGGCCTGTGCCACTACACCCAGCTTAAAAATGCTTTCTTTCAGCCGGGCATGGTGGCACATGCTTGTAATCCCAGTACTTGGGAGGCAGAGACAGGAGGGTCACAGGTTCAAAGCCAGCCGTAGCAATTTAGCAAGGTTCTTAGGAACTTAGTGAGCACTTTTTTTCCAAGTAAGATATAAAAAAAATTGGGCTGGGGGTGTAGCTTGGAGTCAGAATGTCCCTGGGTTCAATCCCCAGTACCAAACCAAACCAAACCAACACAACCCAAAATAAAAAAATTGTTTATTTCTATACTTACTGGGGATTGACTCCAGGGTATTCTAATTCTGAGCTATACCCTCAGCCCTTTTTATTTTGGAACGGGGTCTCCCTAAATTGCAAAGATTGACCTCCAACCTGAAATTTTCCTGTCTGAGCTTCCCAAGTACTAGTACTATAGGCATGTACTATTGTGCCCGGCCAAAAATTATTTAAGTTATTATCGTTATTAAGCTGGGCGTGGTGGTGCATCCTTGTTATCCCAGTCCTTGGGATAGCAAGTTCTCAGCCAACCTAGTAATGTCCTCCACAACTTAGACTGTTTAAAATAAAATAGGGTTGGGGGTGTACTCAGAGCTCTACCTCTAACTCAGAGGTAGAAGGCCAAAAAAATAAAAAAATCTTAAAACAAAGCTAGTTGTCATGGCCCGTGCCTGTAATCCCAGTATTTAGGAGATGTGAGAGATAGTCCCAGTACTTGGGAGACTAAAGCAAGATTACAGGTTCAAGGCAATTTTGGGAGGTTGAGGCAGGAGGCACAGCGGTTGGAGGCCAGCCTCTGCAACACAGCAAGACTCAACAACTTGTTTCAAAACAGAACAAAACAAAAACAAAAACAAAAGGTCAGGGGTATAGCTTGGAGATAGAATGCTCCTGGGTTCAATTTCCAGTTCTACCAAAAAAAAAAAAAAAAAAAAAAAAAACCAAAAAAAAACCTATTTATTTATTTATTTATTTATTTATTTATTTATTTATTTTTGTAGTACTGAGGATTCTAACCTCCAAGCTCTACACCCAGCTCTATTTTTTATTCTTTTTTTTTTTTTTTTTTTTTTTTGCAGCACTGGGGATGGAACCCAGGGGCATTCTACCTGTGAGCTACACCCCCAGCCCTATTTTTTATTTTTTTATTTATTTTGTGTGTGTGTGTGTGTGTGGAACTGGGGTTCCTGGAAGCCCTTCTACCTCCGGGCTACACTCCCAGACCTATTTTTACATTTTTATTTGGAAACAGGGTCTCCTAAGCCAGCACACGCGGCTGGCTTCGAACCTGCGTGATCCTCCTGTCTCTGCCTCCCAAGCGCCGGGATTACAAGCGCGCGCCACCACCACGCCTGGCCTATTTTTGATTTTGAAACAGGGTCTCACTGAGTTGCAAGGGGCTTCACTAAGTAATAGCTGAGCCTGTTCACAAACCGCGATTCTCTTGTCTCAGCCTCCCAAATGCTGGGATTAAAAGTGTGTGCCACTACGCCTGACTTAGTCTTTATTTTGAAACAGGGTCTCACTAAATTGTAGAGGGCCTCACTAAATAGCTGAGGCTGGCCTTGAACCTGGATCCTCCTGTCTCAGCCTCCCAAGTACTAGGATTACAAGCATGCGCCACCACATCCAGCTTTCCAAGCCCTAGTTTTTATTTTTTATTTTGAAATAGGGTCTAAATTGCAGAGAGCCTCACTAAGTAGCTGAGGCTGGCCACAAACCTGTAATCCTCCTGTCTTAGCCTCCCAAGTACTGGGATTATAAATGTGTGCCACAAAGCCCGGTTCTTTATTTATTGGCACTGAGGATTGGACCCAGGGACATTCTACCTTTGACCTACACCTCAACCCTAATTTATTTTTATTTTCAAACAAGGTCTTGCTAGATTCCTGAGAGTCTCAGTATTTGCTGCCCCTGTCCTTGAATCTGTAATCCTCCTGTCTCAGCCTCCCAAACACTGGGATTATAAACATGCATGACCATGCCCAGCTCAAGCACCCCCTTCCCCTTTTTGGGGCACTAGGGATAGAACCCAGGGGCATTCTACCTCTGAGAAACACCCTCATCCCTATTTTTTTATTCTTTATTTTGAAACAGGGTCTGAGTTGCAGTGGGCCTCACTAAGTAGCTGAGGCTGGTCTTGAATTGCGATCCTCTTATCTTAGCCTCCCAAATGCTGGGATTACAAGCATGTGCCACCATGTCTGGCTCAAAACCTTTTTTTTTGGTGGTATTGGGGATGGAACCCAGGGGCCTTCTACCTCCGGGCTACACTCCCAGACCTACTTTTTATATTTTTTATTTGGAAACAGGGTCTCTTAAGCCAGCAGAGACTGGCTTCGAACCTGCGCGATCCTCCTGTCTCTGCCTCTCAAGCGTGGGGATTACAAGTGTGCACCACCACGCCCGGCTGGCTCAAACCCTTTTAAAAAAGTAAAGGAGATGAAGAAGGTGGGGGATTGAACCCAGAAGGATTATAAGTGTGTGCCACCACACCTGCATTTTTTTTTTAATAGAGTCTAGCTAAGTGGCTGAGGGTCTTCCTAAGTTACTGAAGCTGGCTTCAAACTTGCCACCCCCTGTATCAGCCTCCTAAGTACCGGGGTTACAAGAATGTACCCCATGCCTGGCTTTCATTAGTTTTATTTATTTTTTTATTTTTTATTTTTTTTGTTTATTTTTTTTGTTTTTTTTTTTTTTTTTGGTGGAACTGGGGTTCCTGGAAGCCCTTCTACCTCCGGGCTATACTCCCAGACCTATTTTTACATTTTTATTTGGAAACAGGGTCTCTTAACCCAGCAAGGCTGGCTTCGAACCTGCGCGATCCTCCTGTCTCCGCCTCCCAAGCGCGGGGATTACAAGCGTGCGCCACCACGCCCGGCTTTCATTAGTTTTAAAAATGACACAGTAGCTGGGCTTGGTGCCATGAGCCTGTTATCCTGGCATCTGGGACGCTGAGACAGGAGGGTGGCAGATTCTAGCACAGTGTTAACAACTTAGCAAGACTCTCAGCTAACTAGTAAGACCCTGTTTCAAAATAAAAAAATTAAAAGGGCTGGGAATATAGATTGGAGGTAGAATGCACCTCGTAGTCCAATCTCTAGAACCCCCCCCACACACACATAAAGAATAGCAACACAACTAAAAATTGTATCACAAAATGTTAGTAATTACAATATAACTTTTTTTTTTTTTTCAGTACTGGGGATGGAACCCAGGGGCATTCGAACTCTGAGCTACATCTCCACCCTATTTTATTTTATTTTATTTTACTTTTTTTTTTTTTTTTTTTTTTTTGCAGGTGTGGGGATAGAACCCAGGGACATTAGACCTTTGACCTATACCCCCAGCACTATTTTTTTTTTTTTTTTTTTTGTGGGTCTGTGGATAGAACCCAAGGGGCATTTGACCTCTGAGCAACACTCCCTGCCCTATTTGCCCTATTTTTTATTCTTTATTTTTGAAACAGGGTCTCACTAAGTTGTGAAGGCCTCGCTAAGTAGCATGCACCACCGGCTCCCAGCATTATTTTGTATTCTTTATTGATTTCTTTTTTTTTTTTTTGCTTTTTTTCTTCGTCTTTTGGTGGTACTGGGGTTCCTGGAAACCCTTCTACCTCTGGGCTACACTCCCAGACCTATTTTTATATTTTTTATTTGGAAACAGGGTCTCTTAAGCCAGCCTGGCTGGCTTTGAACCTGCCTGATCCTCCTGTCTCCGCCTCCCAAGCATGGGGATTACAAGCGTGCGCCACCATGCCCGGCCTTGTATTCTTTATTTTGAACCAGGGCCTCACTAAGTTGTGGAGGGCCTCACTAAGTAGCTGAGGCTGTCTGTGAACTGCAATCCTTTGGTCTCAGCCTCCCGAGTGCTGGGATTATAAGCGTGCAGCCAGTACAATATAAATTTTTTAATTTATGAAAATTAATTATGTACAGGGGACTGAACCCAAGGGCATTCTACTTCTGAGCTATACCATTAGTCCTAATTTTTTGCAGTACTGGGGAGCTACACACCCAGCCCTATCTATGTTTTATTATTTTTATTTTGTATAGTTTTTATACTTTTACCATTTTTTTTTTTTTTCAGGTCTGAGGATGGAACCCAGAGGCATTTGACATCCGAGCTACACCCCCCACCCAATTTTCTTTTATTCTTTATTTTATTCTCACTGAGTTGTGGAGGGCCTCACTAAGTAGCTCAGTCTGTCTGTGAACCACGATCCTCTGGTCTCAGCCTTCCAAATGCTGGGATTACAAGCGTGCACCACCACGCCTGGCTTTTTTCCATTGTTTTTATCAGGGCCAAGGGTTGAACCCAGAGCTTTGTGCATGCTAGGCAAGGGCTCTGCCACTGAGCCAAATCCCCAACCCCTTATTTTGAAACAGGGTCTCACTGAGTAGCAAAGGGCCTAAGTAGCTGAGGCTGTCTGTGAACAGCGATACTCCTGTCTCAGCCTCATGAATGCTGGGATTACAAGCGTGCGCCACCACGCCTGGCTTCTATTTTATTTGAAATAAAGGGCCTTGTTATTAGAGTCTAAATACTTACCGAGATTGTCATTGAACCTACAGTTCTTCTGTCTCAGCTTCCCAAGACTGAGATTACAGGTGTGTGCCACATTCCTTATGTCTATTTTGTTTCCCCTTTTTTTTGGGGGGTGGTACTGGAGATTAAACCAAGAGGCATTCTACCTCTGCGCTACATCCTCAGTGTACCAGTATTGGGAATGGCCTAGGAAGATTTGAGAAAGCTCTGATTATTAATATATTTCAAAAATTGGATGAGGGGCAAATCTGTGAAAGGACTTGGTTTCTGCCAAAAAAAAAAAAAAAAAAAAAAAAACCAGGCAACTATTCCAATGTAAATTAACCTAGTTAAAGGTAATTAGCAAGTCTATAGGAGAGGGGAACTAGGACTTCCTCATCCTCATTCTAAAGACAGGTTTACATAATTGGATAATCTAGCTAAGGTGGGAGGAGAGGGTCAACCTTCGACCATGTACTTCCTGAAAAGAGACCTTGGCAGGAAAGTAAGGGGAGGTACCTTACAGGGTTTTTACTACATCAGAATTATGTGAACAAGATGGAGGGTGTCCTGTATAAAAAGTCTATTCTGTATTTTGTAGTTTGGTGAATTCGTTCGAACCATCCCCTCATGTTACCCTTGGGTACGTGAGGCTGTAACTGTCTTCTGTATTTCTATCTTTTTAATAAACGTCTTTAAATCTTCAGTCCGGGATATTGCATAGTTATCCTTAGCTCAGGACAAGAACCCATGCCTTTTATCTTTTTTTGTGTTTTTAGGGAAATTATTCCCAGGGGTCTAACAAAGGTCCCTGGGGACAGTTTCCCCCAAATGGTAACCCTCACCCCCAAACCATAACACTCAGCACTATTTTATTTTGTGGTACTGGAGATGGAACCCAGGGGCATTGTACCTCTGAGCTACACCGCCAGCCCTATTTTTTGTTTTTTTTTTTATTTTTGTAACAGGGTCTCAGTGAGTTGCAAAGGGCCTACGTAGCTGAGGCTGTTTGCGAACCGCGATCTTCCAGTCTCAGCCTCCCAAATGCTGGTATTACAAGCATGTGCCACCACAACTGGCTATTTATTTTTTCTTCTAGTACTGGGGATTGAACCCAGGGGCATTCTACCTCTAAGCTACACCCCTAGCCCTATTTTTTTATTCTTTATTTTGAAACAGGGTCTCACTGAGTTGCAAAAGGCCTAAGTAGCTGAATCCGTCTGTGAACTCAGATTCTTCTGTCTCAGCCTTTCAAATGCTGGGATTACAAGTGTGTGCCACCATGCCTGGACCCAGCCCTTTTTTAATTCTTTATTTTGAAACAGGGTCTTGCTAAGTTGCAGAGGGCCTTACTAAGTAGCTGAGGCTGGTTACAAACCTGTGATCCTTCTGTCTAAGCCTCCCAAGTACTGGGATTACAAGCGTGTGCCACCACACTTGGCTAATTTTTATTTTGAAACAGGGTCTCACTAAATTGCTGAATCTATGTCTTTGAACCTGTGCTCTTCCTGTCTCAGCCTCCCCAATTTTAGGATTGCAGGTGAGCACCACTACACCTGTCTTATATTTATTTTCAGTCTTCCAGCTAATGAGCCAAGAATCTGCCTCAGGCCCTTTACACTTGCTACTCATTCCTTCCCTGGAACACTCCTCTGCAGGCCAGGTTCCTTTAGCTTATCAGCAGAGGCTTTCCTCAACCATGCTAATCCCTTTCACTCTGCTTCACTGTGTGTGTGTTACTGAGGATTGAGCCCAGGGGCATTTTAATTCTGAGCTACATCCCCAGTCCTATTTTATGTGTGTTTTTTTTTAATTTTTATTTTTGCGTTACTGGGGATGGAACCCAGGGGCATTCTACCTCCGAGCTACACCTCCAGCCCTATTTTGTATTCTTTATTTTGAAAAAGGGTTTTACTGAGTCGCAAAGGGCCTAAGTAGCTGAGGCTGTCTGAGAACTGCAGTCCTCCTGTCTCAGCCTCCCAAGTGCTGGGATTACAAGCGTGTGCCACCATGCCTGGCTCCATTTTATGTTTATTTTTAAACAAGTTCTCACTAGGTTGATGACAGTCCCTCCTCAAACCTGTGATACTCCTGTCTCAGCCTCCCAAATAATGAGATTACAAGCCTGTGCCACCACACCAGGCTTTCTGCTTCACTTTCTATCCTTGGCAGATTTACTGTACAGCTTCCTCCCTTGCTTTGTAAACCCCTGGAAGGCTAGGAGGTCCTTTGTTTTGTATTTTTTGTAATACTAGTTATCTGACACTATCTGACTAATAAGGAAGTTAGTATTTTTAAAAAAGAAAAGAGCCAGTCACCTCGCCTGTATTGTTTTCTTTCACTTTTTAATTGGTCCACTATTAAATGCAGCAGTGGGCAGGGTGTGGTGGCAAGCTCACAATCCCAGGATTAGGGAGGCCAAGACCGGAGGATCGTGGTTTGCAGACAGCCTCAGCTACTACTTAGTGAGGCCCTTTGCAACTCAGTGAGACCCTGTTTCAAAATAAAGAATAAGCCGGGCGTGGTGGTGCACGCTTGTAATCCCAGCATTCGGGAGGCTGAGACTGGAGGATGCAGTTTGAGGACAGCCTCAGCTACTTAGTGAGGCCCTCTACAACTCAGTGAAACCCGGTTTCAAAATAAAGAATAAAAAACAGGGCAGGAGGTGTAGCTCGGAGGTCGAATGACCCTGGGTTCCATGCCCAGACCCGCAAAAAAAAACAACACCAAAACATATATATATACATATGTATGAATGTATGTTTGTTCAAGGCCAGCTTCAGATACTTAGTGAGGCCCTTTGCAACTCAGTGAGACTCTGTTTCAAAATAAAAAGTACAAAATAATGCTGGGGGTGTAGCTAGGAGGTAGAATGCCCCTGGGTTCCATCCGCAGTACTGCAAAAAAAAAAAAAAAAAAAAAAAAAAAAAAAAAAAAAAAGAAAAAAAAAGAAAGAAAAAAAAATATTGCCGCAAATGGCTTTTCTTTCTTTTTTTGTGTGTGGGGTTACAGATCTGGGTCTTTACCCTCTGGCCTTGTCTTCTAATTTAGTATCCTTTTGCCTCAGCTCCCAGTAGGCAGGATTACAGACATGTGCGAGTTTTACGTGGTTAAAGGTTTATTTATTTTGTGGTACTGGAGTTTAGCTGGACATTCTATCTGAGCTACATCCCCTGTCTTATTTTTATTCGGAAAAAGAGAGTCTCACTGCTTGCTGAGGCTTTCCTTCAAACCTGTGATCTCCTTTCTCAGCCTTCCAAGTACTAGATCACCATGCCCGAAGGTTTGAGAATTTATTCTTTTGAGGTGGTGGGGATGGGCATTCTACCTCTGAGCGACACGCCCAGCCCTATTTTTTATTCTTTATTTTGAAACAGGGTCTCACTGAGTTGCAAAGGGCCTACGTAGCTGAGGCTGTCTTCAAACCTGCACCATCCTCCTGTCTCAGCCTCCCAAATGCTGGGATTTACAAGCGTGCGCGCCACGCCTGGCTAGGTTTAAGGATTTGAATCTGCACAGAGATAAACTTTTTGGGAACACTGTGTAAGAACAAAGAATTTATGAGCCTGACGCTCAATAACGCTACTGCACTCTATGACGGCCTCCCCAAATGCTTTTTCACACAAGGACAACTCTTGCTGGGGCTCGGCCCCGGGCGGTCACTGCGGGCGGCCGTCCGGCCACTTCCTCGTCGTCTGGGCGTGGCGGAGGCGCCTACAGCTGCCGGGTTTCGAACCTAGCGACGACTGAGAATCATTTTTCGAAGCTAAAAATAGACGTGAAAGATTCTTCCTCACCGGTGTTTTTAGGCTATTCCTGATTGACAGCTAGTTCAAAGAAAAACGAAAAACCCCAACCACGCGCCTCCCTGCTCCCGCTCCCCGCGGCCGCTCGGGGGAGGCGCGGCCCGGCAGGTGAGGCGCGGCCCCGGCGCCGCCTCCCGCCGCTCCCCGCGCTTCTCCGCCGGGTCCGAGCTGGGAACGCGCAGGCCGCAGGCCAGCCCGCGCCAGAGGCCTCGGGCGCTCAGCTCCCCCGGGGCAGAACTGCGGCCCCGGCCCCGGCGCCCGCCCGCCCGCCAGCGGCTGGCGTCGGGGAGGCCGCGCGCGCCGGCTCCCGCGTCCCCGCGACGCCGCGTGCGTGCGCGCCCCCGGCGGCGCGGCGCGAGGGCGGGGCGGCGTGCGCGCGCGCTCCCGAGGCTCGCTCGCCTGCTCGCTCTCGGCGGCCGCTCTCGCTGCGGCTGCGGCTGGGGCTGGGGGCGGCGGCGGCGGCGACGCGGGCGGCGGGCGGCGCGGGGCGGTCCGGCGGGTTCAAAGAGGAAAACATGGCGGAAAACAAAGGCGGCGGCGAGGCCGAGAGCGGCGGCGGGGGCAGCGGCAGCGCGCCGGTAACTGCCGGGCCCGCCGGGCCCGCGGCGCAGGAGGCGGAGCCGCCTCTCGCCGCGGTGCTGGTGGAGGAGGAGGAGGAGGAAGGCGGCCGGGCGGGCGCGGAGGGCGGCGCGGCCGGGCCCGACGACGGAGGGGTGGCCGCGGCCTCCTCGGGCTCGGCCCCGGCGGCCTCGGCCCCGGCGGCCCCGGCGGGCCCCGGCGGCCCCGGGGGGACCGTGTCGACGCCGGCCCCGGCGGCGGCGGCGGCGGCCCCGGCCCCGGGCCCGTCCTCGGGGCCGCCCCCGGGCCCGCCGGCCTCGCTCCTGGACACCTGCGCCGTGTGTCAGCAGAGCCTGCAGAGCCGGCGCGAGGCGGAGCCCAAGCTGCTGCCCTGCCTGCACTCCTTCTGCCTGCGCTGCCTGCCCGAGCCCGAGCGCCAGCTCAGCGTGCCCATCCCGGGGGGCAGCAACGGCGACATCCAGCAAGGTGAGCCCGAGGCCCCGCCGCGCCGCGGGGGCGCCGGGCCGGAGGAGGGGCGAGGGGCCGGGGCGCCGGGCGGCGCGGTGCGGGCGCGCGGAGGGCGGGCTGGAGGAGGGTGCGGGCCGCGAGGCTCGGGGGAGGGGACGCGGGCTGCGAGGGGTTAGAGAGGTGTGCGGGCTCGGACCGGAGAGGCGACTGCGAAACCCGCTGTGAGAGTGGGGCGGGAAGGCCTGTGCCCGGAGAGGGGCTGTTGAGGGGAGTGAGCAGAGGGTAAGGGCTGCGGGGATGGGTTGCTCCGGAGGCAGGGCCCTTGACCCGTTCTGGGTTAGGGGAAAGGGCTACGGATTGAATACAGGTGGGTAGAAGACATTGGAGACCCCCGCACTGAAAGGCGCCTATTAGAATATAATGTTAAGATTGCATTGGGGAGGAGGAACTAGGAAAGTGATAATAGCTGTGGAAGGCTTTACGTGGTTAGGGGAAAATTCTGACGTTTGAGGATGAAGGAGAAATTTAAGTTTGAAGAGAAATAGGAGTTAGGAAAAGCTGGGCATGTGTTTGTTTCATTGTAGTATTTGTTCTCGAGCCCCTCTTCTGGGCACTATGCGAGGATTGAATAAATTAATCAATGAGGCTCTTAGAGTTTAAGAGGGGAAACAAGTATATAATGTGCAGCAGTGGAGGCAGTTACTTAGGACCATGGTTGTGACACAGTGGCAGAAAGGTCAAGGAAACTTCCCAGTAAAGGAAATCTTTGAGCAGTTTTATGAAGGGTACTTTTCTGGGCTAGAGGGTATTCAGGGTATGTGACACCTTTTACATCCCTGGAAACTGGAGGATGTATGTGTAAGGTGATTGCTGGAAGTTAGATTGGATTGATGGGCTGAATACACATGGGTTTGCAATCCCTTTTCTGAAGCTCTTGGGCCTAGATGAGCTTTGGACTTCACAATGCAGCATTTGGAATTTTCCTTTTTCCTAGTAAGGTCTCTTAGGTAGTACTCTAGTGGGGTCTGGGTTAACATTTCATTATCAAACACATTAATGTTTCTGCAGTGAAACACATGAATATCACACTAGTGGGATAAATAGACAGGTAAGGGTTTCAGGTAAGGGTTTTTGCACACTTTTTTTTTTTGTTGTTATGCTGGAGATTAAACCCAGGAACATTCTACCTCTGACCTATACCCCAGCCTTTTTTATCTCTTTTTTTTTTTTTTTTTTTTTTTGAGGTACTAGGGATGAAACCTAGGGGCTTTCTACCTCCAGGCTACACTTTCAGACAGACCTATTTTTTTGGAAACAGGGTCTCAATAAGTTGCTGAGAGCCTCACTAAGTTGCTGAGGCTGGCTTTGAACCTGCGTGATCCTCCTCTTGTCTCAGCCTTCCAAGTACTGGGATTACAAGCGTGTACCACCACCACACCACACTTTTTATCTTTTGTTTTGAAATACGGTCTCACTTGGGAGGCTGAGATAGGAGGATGGTGGTTTGTGAACAGCCTCAGCTTCTTAGGCTGTATGCAACTCATTGAGACCCTGTTTCAAAATAAGGAATATCAAATAAGGCTGGGGGGTGTAGCTCAGAGGTAGAATGGCCCTGGGTTCCATCTCCAGTACCGCAAAAAAAAAAAAAAAAAAAAAAAAGGTCTAACTAGGTTGCTGAGAATCTCCCTATGTTGCTGAGACTGTCCTTGAACCTGTAGTCCTTCTGTTTCAGTCTCCCAAGTACTGGGGTTACAGGCATGCGTCATCACACCTGGTTTGTTGCAAACTGAAAAAACTAAAATTTCAGAGCTTTTGAATTTTGGAACTGTAGGGAAGGGATTGTGAACCTGTAGTAATGGGTCCACATTTACCCTGTAGAGTAAGTATATCCTGTAAATAGGATCTTCCTGAAGAGCATTTATATCATGAGGGAAAAGGGATCAGACTTGTTATACAGAAAGATCACTAGAGAGATGAAGGAAAGGCTGGAGGTAAGGAGACAAGTTAGAATCTTGGCAGTAATCTAGGTGAGAAATTATCATCAGGAATGTGTAATAAAGGGCTGGTCGGAGGTGTTGCAGAAGGAAGCGTTTTGTTATGGGGGAATGGTAGGGGCTTTGTGAGACATAGTGAGTTTGGATGTTTGTCTCCTTTGCTATTTCTTAAGACTTGGTAGATTAATTTTTCTTTATTTTTGGTACTCAGGATTGAACCCAGGGGTGTTCTACCTCCAAGCCACACCCCAGCCAATTTTTTATTATTTATTTGGAAACAGGGTCTCTTGAGTTGCAAAGGGCCTCCTTAAGTAGCTGAGGCTGTCTGAGAACCGCGATCCTCATATCTCAGCCTCCCAAGTACTGGGATTATTACGAGCATGTGCCACCATACCTGGCTCCTATTTTAGTTTTTATTTTGAAACAGGGTCTTGCTAATTTGCTGAGGCTGGTTTTGAACATGTGATCCTCCTGTTTCAGTCTCCTAAGTACTGGAATTACACGTGTATGCCACAATGCCTAGCATTCTATTTTATTTTTTATTTTGAAACAGAATCTCCCTAAATTGCAAGGGGCTTCACTAAGTTGCTGAAGTTGGCCATGAACCTACAAACCTTCTGTGTCAGCCTCCCAAGTACTTGCGTTATAGGCATGTGCCAACACTCCCAGCTCTTAGCACTCTTGATGAAAAAAAAAAAAATCAGGCACAAAAGGAGGTGTGTGTGTGGTGGAAGGAGAATATAATTTCAGTTTGGGGCAGTTTTGGTTTTGAGATATTATTGGAACATGTAGGTAAGAATGTTAAGCATAAGGTTTTAGTGGTGGAGAAGATACTAGGTGGTAATTGGGAGTGTAGATAATTGCTCATGGCCCCATGAGCATAGTTAAGACACTTGGGATTCAGTGTTCTTATGAAAACCTAGATTAGGTGAGATATAGTGGGAACCCAAGATGCAAACTGTGTTTGACTGATGTGGCTTAGGGACTGAGGTTATAAAATTGGCTCTCTGAAATGTATGTAATAAAGAGATGATGATTCTGTAAATTCCCTCTTTAGGTCTCCATTTTTTGTTCTAGAACTAGAATAAATAAGAGTAAATACTGTCAATCTTAAGTAATATTGCTTTCTAATCAGGATCTAAAATAACAGAGTATGGATTTTAGCATGCTTTTTTGGTAGGAAGTTTAGAAAATACTTTTTCAGTAGTAACCCTAATAAGTACCTCTTGCTTTGTTCTTAAAGGAGAGCAAGCCATGCTGGTAAGAACGCTGGATTTGGAGTTAGGGACATAGTTTTGCCACTTAATTGTTTTACTCTTGGAGGAGCTTCATGCTGTTTCTGTCCTCTACTTTTTTTTTTTTTTGGTAGTTAGGACTGAACCTGAGGATATTCTTCCTCCAAGTTAACACCCCCAGCCCTTTGTTAAATTTTGAAATGGTCTCTTAAATTGCTGAGGCTGTCCTGGAACTTGAAATCCTTCAGTCTCAGCCTCCCAAACACTGATGTGCTTCACTGGATCCAGTTCAGTTTCTTTGTTTCTATAATGTAGCTAATAGTAATTCCCTTTTATTGTAAGTCTGTGTGTGTGTGTGTGTGTGTGTGTGTGTGTGTGTGTGTGTGTGTAGTAGGTAGGGGGCGTTTCTGGGGATTGAACTCAAAGGCATTCTACCTCTGAGCTATGCTCCCAGTCTAATATATTTTTTCTGGGGGGGGGGGGGAGTACTGGGGATAGAATCCAGGGGCATTCTACCTCTGAGCAATACTTCTAGCCCTATTTTTTATTCTTTATTTGAAACAGGATCTCACTGAGTTACAAAGGGCCTTACAAGTAGCTGAGGCTGTCCTTGAACTGAGATCCTCCTGTCTCAGCCTCCCAAGTGCTGGTATTAGAAGCATGTACCACCATGCCTGGCTCCCCAGCCCTATTTTATTTTTATTTTGAGACTGGGTTTCACTAGGTTGATGAGTCTCACTATTATATGCTGAGGTGGTCCTCGAACCTTTGATCCTCCTGTCTCAGCCCCCCAAGTACTGGGATTACAAGTGTGTACTACCATGCTTAATTCTAAGTCACATTAAATTGTGAATATGAAAATGTCATTTATTTAGCAGTACTGCGATTGAACTCAGTGGCATTCTATCTCTGAGCTACAGCCCCAGCTCTATTTTTTATTCTTTATTTTGGAACAGCGTCTCACTAAGTTGCAGAGGGCCTCACTAAGTAGCTGAGGCTGGCCATAACCCTGGACCCTCCTGTCTCAGCCTCCCAAGTACTATGATTACAAGTGTGTGCCACTACACCCAGCTTGAAAATGCTATTTATGATATGCTTTTTTTTCTTTTCCTGTCTTAGCATTCCAAATACTGGGATTACAAGAGGGTACCACCATGCTCAGTCTGATATGTTTTGTCAAATAGATATAATAAAAAGTACATACTTCATAAGGTTTTTATGAGAATTAAGAGAAAGTGTGTAAAGTGACAAGTACATGGTAGGTACTAATGAGATGGCAGTTAGTTTATTAGTAGCTGATTGTAAGTGGCCATTGGAATGGAGGTGTAAGATCATTGGGATTGAGATTGGTGTGAGGGAGATAGACACATGTTGGATGAGTTCCAGGTATCTTATTTTGTGGCTGTTTAGCTTTGTTAACTCCAATAAGAATTCAGGCACAGATAATATTATGAATGTGAATGCTTCAGAATGCAAGTTGTTACTGAACAATCTGTGATTTTGTCTTTGGCTAGAGACCCATAGCTGGTAGTTAATTCACCATCTTTCTCAAGTGGTTCTGAAACAATGATAAGTATATTACTTTTTTACTCTTAGGTAGGCTTTTTCTCTCTTTTGATAAACTTACCCACAGTTTTGCTGTTTCTCTGGATAATTATCATTAGGAATAGAAATTCTTGGGCCCCGCTCTAGACTAGCAGTCTTTTTTTTTTTTTTTTTTTTTTTTTTTGTAGTACTGGGGATTGAACCCAGGGGGATTCAATAGCTTTGAGCTAAACACCCAGGCCTATTTTAATCTGTGTGTGTGTGTGTGTGTGTGTGTGTGTGTGTGTGTGTGTGTGTTGCTGGGTGTGGAACCCAGAGACTTTCTACCTTTGGGCTACACTCCCAGACCTCCTATTTTCTATTTTATTTGGAAGCAGGGTCTAACTAAGCTGCTGAGATTCCCCCTCACTAAGTAGCTGAGGCTGGCTTCGAACCTGTCCAATTCTCCTGTCTCAGCCTCCCAATTCTCCTTGTAATCCCAGACTACTGGGATTACAAGCATGTGCCACCACGCCTGGCTTTTTATTTATTTTTAATTTATTTTATTTTATTTTTTGCTGTACTAGGGATGGAACCCCGGGGGCATTTTACCTCTGAGCTACACCCCCAGCCCAATTTTTTATTCTTTACTTGGGAAAAGGGCATTACCGAGTTGCAAAGGGCTTAAGTACTGGGATCACAAATGTACACCACCACGCTCAGCATGATATGCTCTGTCAAAAGCTGAGGCTGTCTGCAAATCACAATCCTGTCTCAGCCTCCTAAATGTTGGGATTACAAGCGTGTGTCACCATGTGGGACTTAATTTTTTATTTTGAAACAGGATCTCACTGAGTTGCAGAGGACCTCACTAAGTAACTGAGGCTGGCCGTGAACCACCATCTATTCTTTATTTTGAAACAGGTCTCACTAAGTTGCTGAGGTGGGCCTCAAACTGGCGATCCTCCTACCTTGGCCTCTTCAAGTATAAGTACTGGGATTATAAGTGTGCACAACCATGCCTGGCTCATCAATCAGTTTTAAGAAATCTGCTAGATGATTCTGATGTATAATTAAGTTTGTGAACCACATTCTTGAATGAAGTGTTTCTGACATCAAGTGTCTACTCAGAAAGGCTTTTTTTTTTTTTTTTTTTTTTGTGGGTCTGGGGATGGAACTCAGGAGCATTCAACCTCTGAGCTACAGCCCCTGCCCTATTTTTTATTCTGTATTTTGAAACCGGGTCTCTCTGAGTTGCAGAGGGTCTCACTAAGTAGCTGAGGCTGTTCACGAACCACAATCCTCCTGTCTCAGCCTCCCAAATGCTGGGATTACAAGCGTGTGCATCTATGCCCGACTTTTCAGAAAGGCTGTGTGTGTGTGTGTGTGTGTGTGTGTGAGAGAGAGAGAGAGAGAGAGAGAGAGAGAGAGAGAGAGACAGACAGACAGACAGACAGACAGACACTGAGGATGGAACCCAGGGGCATTCTACCCCTAAGTTATACCCCAGCCCTATTCTTTATTCTTTATTTTGAAACAGTTTCTCATTGAGTTGCAAAGGGCCTCGCTGAGTACCTCTGGCTGTCTGTGAACCTCGATCCTACTGTCTCAGCCTCCCAAATGCTGAGATTAGAAGAGTACCTGGCAACCTCCCCCCCCCCCCCAACTGGGGATTGAACTCAGGGGCTACACCCCTAGCCCTATTTTATTCTTTATTTTGAAACAGTGTCTCACTAAGTTGTGGAAGGCCTTACAAAATGCTGAGATTGGCCGTGAACCTGTGATTCTCCTGTTTTAGCCTCCCAAATACTGGGGTTATAAGTATATATCTAGGCCTGGCCTAGAAAAACTCTTTTTGTAGTCATTTTAAAGTAGTCCTCCATGTCACACTTTCTGACATACCTACCTTCCCTTCCTTCCTTCCCTCCCTCCATCTCTCCATCCTTCCCTTTTCTTTTTCTCTTTCTTTTGCTAGGAATTGAACCTGGGACATTCTATCTCCAAGCTACACCCCAGTCATATTTTATTTTGTTTTGAAACCAGATCTTGTTAAGTTGCTGAGGCTGCTGGCTTTTAACCTGTGATCCCTTTAACTCAGCCTCCCAAGTACTGGGATTACAGGCATGTGCCACCACACCCAGCTGACATATCTTTATTTGCACAACACAGCTAAAATCTAAAATATTTATTTTTGTTTACTTGTCTCATTTTCTGCTAGAATATTGTACAATGTACGTTCAATAAATAGCTTTTCAATAAATAACAGTTACCTGGAGAGTTTTTTGAAATGCTGATTTAGAATTTCTTCACAAACTGATTCAGTTTATTTAGGGGTTGACTCCACTTATCTGCCTTTTTTTTTTTTTTTTTTTGGGTGAACTCAGGTCCTTGTGTATGCTAAGCTAGATACATTCCTACCCCTTCTTAATTTTATTTTGAATCAGGGTCTTGCTAAGGTTGTCTAGCCTAGTCTCCAACTTGTGATTCTCTTGCCTCAGCCTCCCATGTACCAGGATTACAAATTTGTGCCATTTGTACCTTTTTTATTTGTGGTATTAGGATTGAACCCAGGGGCATTCCATCTCTTAGCTACACCCTCAGTCCTATTTTATGAAACAGGGTTTTACTAGGTTGATGAAACTCTCAGTCCTTGCTGAGGCTGTCCTTAAACCTGAGATACTCCAGTCTCCACTGGTCAAGTATTGGGATTATTGCATGAGCCACCACACCTGGTTTCATTTACACTTTTAACAAGTACTTCATATGATTCTGGTGCAGGTGATACCTACCACACTTTAAGGAACTTGTATTTAAGTATTTTGAGGAGAAAGTCAAAACAAAATAGTTCATGTATGTTGAATCTCAGTAGTGAACTGTGTGTGTGTGTGTGTGTGAGATACTGGAGATTATACTTAGGAGTGCTCTACCACTGGAGCAACATCTCCAGCAACTTTTCACTATTTTGTTTTAAATATTTTATTAGAAACAGGGTCTTACTAAGTTGCTGAGAGCCTCACTAAGTAGCTGAGTTTGGCTTTGGACCTGTGCGATCCTTCTGTCTCAACCTCCCAAGTACTTGGATTATAAGCATGCATGACCATGCCTGGCTATTTTTTTTTTTTTGTTTTGTTTTTGAAACAGTGTCTCCTTCTGTTGCTGAAGCTATCCTTGAGTCTGTGATCTTCCTGTCTCAGCCTCCCAAGTATGAGGATTACAGGTGTGTGCTTTCACACACAGCTGGGCTAAAAATTTATATTCATGGTGAAGAATCAGTAATGAATAAAACTGTTTGCACCTTAACATGAGTTAAGATAGTGGCTTCAAACCAGAATCATGGTGTCTGTACTGTCACACTGATCGAGCTTTTGCTTGGTGTGGAAGCCAGATGCCAAGGTGGCCCTTGTTCTTTGTTTCCTGGTGTTTACTACCTTCCGGATTTCTGCCCACAGATTCTCAGGGCTGATTTCTGTGACCAAGAGTCCAACAATTAATAGTGATGTCTGAGGCATGTAGCTTTTTCTTTGCTCCTTGAATCCCATGTTCTTAGGGAAAAAAAAATAGCTGCCATTTAAAAAAAATTATATTTGGTACATTGTAATTTTACATCATATCGGGGTATAGAATGTCACACAGATGGCATGTATGTACTTCTTCGTGCCCTCCCCACCAGGTCCCTTACCTTCTACCTCCTAGCTGCCATTTTTGAGGACAGTTCAGTAGTCCTTTAGAGATGCCCATGTGTAGAAGAATTGAGGTGTTTTGCCAACATTCAGTGCTAACAGCCATGTGAAAGAGTGTCTTGGGAGGTGGGTTCTCTAGCCTGGTCAGACTTTCACTTGATTTTAGCCCTGACCTACGTCTGACTTGCTTCATTAGAAGCACTGAGTTAGAACTGCTAGCTAAGGCTCCCCCAAATTCCTGTTTAAAGGAAGCTTTTAGAAATAATCATTGTTGGGAATACAGCTCCGTGGTAGAGTGCATGCCTAGCGTGCATGAGCATGAGGCCCTGGGTTCAATCCTTAGTATTGCGCCCCCCCCCCCAAAAAAAAAAGCAAGTCACTTAAGTTTTGTTACACAGTAGATAACTGACAGACTTGACTTGTTTATAAAGAGTTGTCTTTTTTTTTTTTTTGGTGGTTCTAGGGGTGGAACCCAGAGGCTTTCTACCTCTGGCTCTACTCCCAGACCTATTTATTTATATTTTATTTGGAAATAGGGTCTCAAGTTGCTGTGAGCCTTACTAAGTAGTTGAGACTGGCTTTGAACCTGTGCGATCCTCCTGTCTCAGTCTCCCAAGTGCAGGGATTACAAGCGTGCGCCACCACGCCCAGCTTAAAAAAATTTTTTATTTAGTTATGGTGGATGCCTGTAGTACTTGGGATGCTGAGACAGGAGGATCACAGGCTAGAAATCCAGCCTTAGTAACTTAATGAGATCTTCAGCAACTTAGACCTTGTTGAAAAAATAAAAATAAAAAAGGACTGAGAGAGTAGTTCAGAGCAATGCCCCTGGATTCAATCCCCAGTACAAAACATTTTTGTTTTAATGTTATTTCTTTATTGAGCAAGGCAGGAGTGGTCCATGTGCGCCATGCACCTGTGATTTGAAGAAGGAGTTGGGGAAAGCAGCTTAGGTGTTGTAGTAGACCTGCCTGGATGAGCCTTCTCCAGTGGTTTGTTGGTGCTGTTACACCGAGGAGATTTCTGCCAGGGCTGGGGACCCATCTAAGGGTTGTGGGCACTACAGGAGGTGGAAGTACAGGGAGGTAGATCAGCAGCCCAGTCTGGCACCAAAACTTAGGCATTCTGATGGCTGTATTTTCTCATGAACATTGTCTGCAGCCAGGTTACATTGTAGACCTTAAAATAGCAGAGTACTTTCTTCTGCTCATTTGACTGGTCATTGAGGGGACAGTTGTCTGCTATGGGCTGGTACTTGATACACATGGTATGTCCAAGAAGTAGTTATCTTCAGCCACAACTATACTCGGTACTTGATAAACCAAGTATACTAAACTTGGTGTACCAAGTTTAGACACACTGAGGAAATTTTTATGTGAACTGCCATTTTTTTATTTTTTGGTGGTACTGGGGTTCCTGGAAACCCTTCTACCTCCGGGCTACACTCCCAGACCTATTTTATATGTTTATTTGGAAATAGGGTCTCAAACCTGTGCGATCCTCCTGTCTCCCCTTCCCAAGCGTGGGGATTATAAGCACTGTCATCTTAATGTTGCATGTGTTGCACTTGGCATCACTGGAGGTCATATTATCCCTGCGGGGAGGGAAGAGGAAGACAATAAAAAGTTTTTATTTAATCAGTTTTTCCTCTCCTCCCCCCCGCTGTGATTCCTATAGCTTTGGTATTCATTGGAATAATATTACTGCCCTGTACACATACCTTGATCTTGAAGATGATCTTGAATTCTGTGTGTGTGTGTTACACTAAGGATCAAATCAATAGATGTTCTTCCTCTGAGCTGCACTCCAGCCCTATTTTGTGTTATTTAATTTTTTTTAACGGGTCTGGGGATAGAACCCAGGGGCATCCAACCTCTGAGCTACACCCCCAGTCCTATTTTTTTATTCTTTGTTTTGAAGCAGGGTCTCAGTAAGTTACGGAGGGCCTCACTAAGTAGCTGAAGGCTGTCTGTGAACCGAGATCCTCGGGTCTCAGCCTCCCAAATGCTGGGATTACAAGGGTGCGCCACCTTGCCCGACAGTAAATTTTATTTTTAAGTCAGCTAAAAAATTAAATAAGTATACAAAGTTAAATAGGGAAAAGCCTTTCTCCCACTACTTTGTTCTCATCCAGTTCCTAGCTTCCTAACGCGTAGCGTGTATTAACAGTTTGTTTTGTCCTTTAGCACATCTATAAGAGTGCCAAATCCATTCAAGGGTGGAGAGAATAGTTTATTCAAGAAATAGTGTAGGAACAATAGATTTCTAGTACAAAAGAATGAAGTTGACCTCTCCCACTAATATGCAAAAATTATCTTAAAGTAGCTAAGAACCTGAATATAAAAGCTAAAATCATAAAAGTTTTAGAAAGCATAGTAGTAAATCTTCATGATTTTGGATTTTGTAGTGGATTCTTAGAAATGACATTAAAATCCTGAGCAACAAAAGAAAACAGATAAATTGGACTTCATCAAAATTAAAAACTTTGATGCATCAAAGGTTATTATCAGAGCAAGGTGTGGTGGTGCATGCTTGTAATCTCAATACTTGGGAGACAGGATGCTCACAGGTTCAAGGACAGCTTCAGCAAATAGATGCTCATCAACCAACCTATCAAGACCCTGTTTCAAAATAAAAATGAAATAAACCCGGGCGTGGTGGCGCACACTTGTAATCCCAGCATTCGGGAGGCTGAAACCAGGGACAGCCTCAGCTACTTAGTGAGGCCCTCTGCAATTTAATGAGACCCTGTTTCAAAATAAAGAATAAAGAATAGGGCAGGGGTGTAGCTCGGAGGTTGAATGCCCCTGGGTTCAATCCCCAGTACTACCAAAAAAAAAAAAAAAAAAAAAAAATCAGTAAAGTGGTAAAACAACTTACAAATGTGAGAAAATATCTGTAAGTCATATATTGGATAAGAATGTAGTATTTAGAATATGTAAAGAACTCTTACAAGCTAAAAATAAAGGCACCTAATCAAATTGAAAATTTGGCTAAACATCTGAATAGAAAATTTTCAATAGAAATGTGATACATATATATATGTATACACACAAATATACACATTTAGAGTCAGTAAGCAAATGAAAAATTGCTCAAAATTCTCTATCAATAGAAGAATCTTGCGTAGTGGCACACACTTGTAATCCCAGTACTTGGGAAACTGAGACAGGAGGATTGTGCAGGTTTGAAACCAGCCTTAGCTGCTTAGTGAGGCTCTCAGCCGCTTAGGGAGACCCTGTTTCCAAATAAAACATAAAATATGTCTGGGAGTATAGCCTGGATTCCATCCCTAGCGCCACCATTACCACCCCCCCCCCAAAAAAAAAAAAAAGTCCTAGCTAGGTGTGGTGCAGGCTTGTAATCCCAGCATCTGGGAGGCTGAGACAGCCCCAGCTAGAGACAGCCCCAGCTACTTAGTGAGGCCCTGTTTCAAAATAAGGAATAAAAATAGGGCTGGAGATGTAGTTTGGAGGTAGAATGCCCCTGGGTTCTATTCCCAGTACCACAAAAAACAACACACAGCAACAACAAAAGAATCCCAAACCAAATTTTGGCACATGCTTGTAATCCCAGCATTTGGGAGGCTGAGACAGGAGTGATCGTGGTTTGAGGACAGCCTCAGCTATTTAAGCCCTTTGCAACTCAGTGAGACCCTGTTTCAAAACAAAGAATAAAAAATAGGGCTGGAGATGTAGCTTGGAGGTAGAATGCCCCTGGGTTTCATCCCCAGTACTGGGGAAAAAATTTTTTTTTTTTTTTTTTACTTTTAGGTACTGGGGATGGAACCCAGGGGCATTCTACCTTCAAGCTATACCCCCAGCCCTATTTTTTACTCTTTATTTGGAACAGGGCCTCACTGAGTTGCAAAGTGCTTAAGTAGCTGAGGCTGTCTGTGAACCGCTATCCTCCAGTCTCAGCCTGAGTTGGTGAACTCTAAAGCATAGAAGCCATGAGTAGTGAGAGTCAACTTACTTTAAATATATGATAAAATACAAGCCTGCGCCACCACACCGGCCTCACCTTATCTTATTTTTATTTTGTAAGAGGGTCTCACTAGGTTAATGAGAGTCTTACATTAAAACAAAAATGTTTTGTACTGGGGATTGAATCCAGGGGCATTGCTCTGAACTACTCTCTCAGTCCTTTTTTATTTTTATTTTTTCAACAAGGTCTAAGTTGCTGAAGATCTCATTAAGTTACTAAGGCTGGATTTCTAGCCTGTGATCCTCCTGTCTCAGCATTCCAAGTACTACAGGCATCCACCATAACTAAATAAAAAAATTTTTTTATTTAAAAAAAAAAAAAAAGAACATAGGGCTGGGGGTGTAGCTTGGAGGTAGAATGCCCTGGAGTTCAGTCGCCAGTACACATGCACACAGTTGCTACATAGGGGCTACACCCCTGCCCTATTCTTTATTCTTTATTTTGAAACAGGGTCTCATTAAATTGCAGAGGGCCTCACTAAGTAGCTGAGGCTGTCCCTGGTTTCAGCCTCCCAAATGCTGGGATTACAAGTGTGGGCCACCACGCCCGGGTTTATTTCATTTTTATTTTGAAACAGGGTCTTGATAGGTTGGTTGATGAGCCCAGCAGAATCCTGGGCTGGGGATATATAGTATAGTGGTAGAGTGCTCACCTCATATGTGCAGGGGCCTGAGTTAGTCCCCCAGCAATGGAGGAAACGGAGAAGAGGAGAAAAATGTAAGTGAAACTACAATGATACTGCTTTATACCTAGTAGAATCTCTCTAATACAAAAACAACTGGAAAGTATTGGAAAGGATGTGGAGAAATGAACTCTTATATTTTGTTGTGAGAATGTAAAATGGTGCTGCTGCTGTGGGAAACAGTTTGGTGGTTCCTCAAGAAGTTAAGGAAGACCTAATAGGTGAGACCTGAGGATGATGGTTCATGCCTGTTATCCCAGTACTTGTGAGGCCGACAGGAGGATCGCAGACTTAGACCAGCTTCACCAATAGTGAGACTCTCAGCAACATAGCAAGACTCCACTTCAAAATAAAAAGTAAATAGAGCTGGGTTTGTAGCTCAGAAGTGGAATGCCCCTGGGTTCAATTCCCAGTATACACGTGCATGCGTGACTTGGGGGTTGTAGCTTACTCTTGGGTTCAATTCCTTGTACCTCCCACAAGTAAGTATATAAAAATAGACATAATATGTAGGCCAGCAATTCTGTTTTTATATTCCTATACGTCCAAAATAATTGAAAATGGAGACTCAAAGAGATAATCTTGCCGGGTGTTGTGGTGTGTGCCTGTAGTCTCAGTACTTGGCAGGCAGAGACAGGAGGATCATAGGTTTGAGGCTAGCCTCAGGGATTTAGAGAGACCCTGTTTCAAAATAAAAAGGACTAGGGGTGTAGCCCAGTACCAAAAACAAAAGCCAAAAGGTAGAAACAATCTAAGTGTCCATCAATAGATGAAGTAAAAACCAAAATATGGCTGGTTGTGATGGTACACACTTGTAATCCCAGTACTTGGGAGGCTGAGACAGGAGGAATGTGGGCTCACAGCCAGCTCAGCTACTTTGTGAGACACTGTTTTAAAATAAAGGATAAAAAATAGGGTCCGAGGTCTATCTTGGAGGTAGAACACCCCTGGATTCAATTCCCATACCACAAAATAAAGAGCAAAATATGATCTGTACATAAAATGGAATATTATTGGCCTATATAGTAGACTCAAGTTCTGATATATGTTACAATATGAGTGAACCTTGGAAACATGTGAATTAAACTACCCAGATATGAAACATTCAGAATTGACACATTCATGAGATAGAAAGTTTATTTTTTGTGGTACTGGGGATTGGACCCAGAGGCATTCTACCTTCGAGCTACACCCCCATCCTGATTGTATTTGGAAACAGGGTCTCACTAGGTTGAGAAGAGTCTCTCTGTGCTTGAGTCTTTTCTCAAACCTGGGATCCTCCTGTCTCAGTCTCCCAAGTACTGGGATTACAGGCTTGTGCCATCAGAGGTCACCAAAGGTTTGGACGGCAGGAGGAATGGGGAATATTGTTTAGTGGATATACAGTTTCTGTTTGGGATGATTAAGAGTTTTGGAAATAGTAGTGATGCTTGCACAACATTGTGAATGCAATTAGTGTCATACAGTTGTACACACAAGTTAAAATGGCAAAATTGCTGCTTGGTGAACATTGCCTATAGTCTCAGCTACTTTGGAGGATCCCTGGAGCCCAGGAATTTGAAGCCAATCTAGATAACACAGAATCCTTTCTCCTCGGGGGGGAGGGGAAGGAGGAGGAGGAAGCCTGGCATGGTGGTGTATACCCAAAATCCTAGTACTTGGGAATTTGAGGCAGGAGGATCATAGGTTTGAGGACAACTTGAGCGATTTAGCCAGTCACTCAGCAATTTAGACCCTGCTTCAAAACCAAAAATACAAGCTGGGCATGGTGGTGCATGCCTGTAATCCCAGTACTTAGAAGGCTGAGATGGGAGGAGATTGTAGGTTCGAGACCAGCCTCAGTAATTTAGTAAGATCCTGTTTCAAAGTAAAAAATAAAGCCAGGCATAGTGGCACAGATTTGTTGTAATCCCAGCACTTGGGAGGCTGACATAGGAGGATTATAGGTTTGAGGACAGCCTCAGCAAATAGTAAGACTCTCATTAACCTAGTGAGACCCTCTTACAAAATAAAAATAAGATAAGGTGAGGCCCGTGTGGTGGCGCAGGCTTGTATTTTATCATATATTTAAAGTAAGTTGACTCTCACTACTCATGGCTTCTATGCTTTAGAGTTCACCAACTCAGGCTGAGACTGGAGGATAGCGGTTCACGGACAGCCTCAGCTACTTAAGCACTTTGCAACTCAGTGAGGCCCTGTTCCAAATAAAGAGTAAAAAATAGGGCTGGGAGGGCTGGGGGTATAGCTTGAAGGTAGAATGCCCCTGGGTTCCATCCCCAGTACCTAAAAAAAAAAAAAAAAAAAAAGAAGATAGGGCTGGGGGTGTAGCTTGGAGGTAGAATGCCCTGGAGTTCAGTCGCCAGTACACATGCACACAGTTGTTCATTCTTTTTTCCCCCTCAGTACTAGGGATTGAAGCCAGGGGCATTCTGCCTCTGAGCTACACCCCAGCCCTGTTTTTTATTCTTTATTTTGAAACAGGGTCTAAGTTGCAGAGGGCCTCACTAAATAGCTGAGGCGGGCCACAAAATTGTGATCCTCTTGTCTCAGCCTCCCAAGTATAGAGTTCACAATCGTGTATCACTACACTCAACTAGTTGGTCTTTCTAGATATTTAAAAATTATGTATTTAAAATATTTTATCATATATTTAAAAGTAAGTTGACTCTCAATACTCATGGCTTCTATGCTTTAGAGTTCAACTCAGGAAAATTTACTTAAAACCCCAGTATTTTTCATTGCATTGTTTTTGTATTCATCATGCATTTGGGCAGAGTGGCAAAATATTTGACCTGCCCATTTCATATAGTTCCAGCTTAGGTAGATCAAGGCAGTGTTCTGCCTTTTTTAGCCATTTTACTGTAAAGACATCCTAGTGTGGTCTGTTACTGTGACATTGTTCTCATTTTTTGTGCCTTTTGTTAGTGATTTCAGTTTAAAATGGCTCCCCAGGGAAAAGCTGAAATGCCCTCTAGTGTTCCTAAGAGCATCAAGTGTGTCCTTTTATGGAGGAATATTGTTTGAGAAGCTTTGTGCAGGCACAAGTTATGATGCTTTGGCTATGAATTCCATGTTTATAAACTAACAATACATATTAAATATCATTAAACATAAATGCACATAAAACAATATGATTGATAAGAATGTTTTAACTAGAGGCCTATGGAAACTTAATCATATTGCTTCTGGGAACAGAAATTCAATATTTGTTAATTTATTGTTTGTAAGCAACTCTGAATAATAATAATTGGTCCTTTGTCAGTGCAAATTATTTTCCTTATGTAAATGATAACACTTTTGTGAAGTCTGTTTGATGTTAATATAAGGTACTCTTTTTTTTTTAATACTGGAGGTTGGACTCAGAGACATTCTACCTCTGAGTTACATTATACCACCAGCCCTATCTTATTTTTTTTATTTTGAAATAGGATCTCATTAAGTCTCTGAGGGACCTCACCAAATTACTGAGACTGCCTTAAACCTGTGATCCTCTTGTCTCAGCCTCAAGTACCAGGATTACAGGTATGCCTGTTGCCACTATGCCTAGCTAATATAGCTATTCTAAAGGAAAACAAAACAAAACAAAACAAAACAAAAAAGCTTAGAACTGGACCTTAGCTCATGCCCAGCATGAGCTCAAGGCCCTGGGTTCAATTCCCAGCATTGCAAACAAAACACAATAAACCTTAAGTGTGGGGGCTGGGGGTATAGCAGTGGTAGAGCTCTTGTTTAGCTTGCTTTCTAGGCGGTGGATTCGCTCCCCAGCATGGCAAGCAAATAAACCCCCCAAACCCTTAATTGACATAATTTATAACCAAATAGCTTCATATACTTGAAATGTACAGTTTCTACTATAGTTTTTAGTATAATTACTGAGCTGGTCATCATCACCAGAATCAGTTTTAGAACATTTTTATTACTCCCAAAAGAAGCTGTAATTATTAGTAGTTATTCTCTTTTGCCAACACTTTCACCTAGAACTGCTAATTTATTTTATGCCTCTTTAAATTTTTACCTATTCTAGACTTTTTTTTTTAATGGTGCTGGGGATTGAACCCAGTGGCATTCTACTTTCAAGCTACA
The DNA here is from genome assembly GCF_963383645.1 of Muscardinus avellanarius. NCBI lineage: Eukaryota > Metazoa > Chordata > Mammalia > Rodentia > Gliridae > Muscardinus > Muscardinus avellanarius. The sequence goes on along the minus strand of NC_137788.1, from coordinate 103,502,826 downwards.
CCCTCAGCTCAGTTTTTTATTCTTTATTTTGAAACAGAGTCTCACAAAGTTGTGGAGGGCCTAAGTAGCTAAGGCTGGCTGTGAACCCAGATCTTCCTGTCTCAGCCTCCCAAGTACTGGGATTACAAGTGTGCACCATCCCTGCCGGCTTGACTTTTTGTTTTTTTTTGGTGGTACTGGGGATCAAACCCAAGAGTATTCTACCTCAGATCTGCACTTCCAGCACTTTTTATTTTTTGTTTTGAAACAGTTTCATTAGGTTGTTGAGGATCTCTGAAAGTTGCTGAGGCTGGCCTTGAACCTCTACATTCCAATGACAAAGAAGTAGCACACTGGCCCCAGGCATCATGGAATCTTGAGCCTCATGGTCCAGGCTCCTCTGGACCATTTTTAGTCCCCAGCTTCCTTCCCTTAGAAGAGAAATGTAGTTGCATGCAAGTTTACAAGCACAAATGTGCACATGCAGACCAACCTGTCTCTCCCGTGAACCTATATCACTAAGAATAATCACTAGAATCCCTGTAGGTTGGATTTGAGTACTTTAAGCACTCTCTTGAAGTTTCTGGTACATTAAATTGTTTAGTGAAAAATCATACTAAGTGTTAAGTAAACTGGGTGTAAAGGATCAGATAGGAAATATTTAAGGCTTCTTGAGCCACATACACTCTTTATAGCCTTTTCCTTCTTTTTCATTTGCTATTCATTCATTTATTTTTTTGTGGTACTGGTTATTGAACCTGTTAGAAATAACTTTTTGTGGCGTTAAGAAAAGACATATGGTTGAAAATTGATTGGCAAAGCAATTTTACTTTTTTTTGCAAAAAAGGGTGCCCCTGCTATATGAGAGAGCATACCTACAAAGAACCAGGTGGGTCTTATATCCCTGATGCAATGCTTCTCCTGCACTGAACTCTGGGAGTTACAGCTTCACATTCTTCCTAGTCAGCTACAGCAGAAGATAGGGGGAGGGTTAGCACCTGCACTCTCTTAAGAGATGCTAATTTTGCAAAGGAATGTAAGTCCCTACCTGATTACAAAATGTGGTTTAAGTTTAAACTACTTCTTTGACAGAAAGGACACAAATATATTCTCACTATTCCCCCTCCTTTATATACACTATTACTCTTCAGATTCTATTAACATAGACTCTATTAACATAGACGACTCGTGCTCTTGAAGGTATTTGACAAGAGATTATTTTGGTAAACTGTGGAGGATGATCTGATTAGAACTGTCTCTGCCTGTCTAGGGAGTAGGGTTCTAACACAAGGGTTTACCACATCCTGGGAGGATCATTATTCCAAGTACTATTAGAATTATTATGACCCAGAGTTATTATTTCTCCTTGTTTTCTAAACCAAGGCTGGGGAAAGAAGCACCTAACCTTGAACTTTTGGCTGCTTCAGCTGCGAATGCAGACAAACTTCACAGGGCTTCAGTTATGGTGCCATCTGTTGCTGTATTGTTTGGGATACAGGTGTAACATTGATCCCTCTTTATTGCTCATAACTTTTTTCCCTAAGATTATATCTAAGGCTAGTCTATTTTTCCTGATTATTTTGTTAGTAGCATATGCTTATTTCCTGTATGGCATTCAGGGTGTGGTTGACAACCCTCTGTTGATTGTAATAAATATAGTTTATCCAATCTACCTTTTTATTAATGATGGACCCCACCAAAGTAATATTGGCATAAACCATGTAGCGACTTGGTTTTTAGCCTTAAATTTGTTGGGACTGTCCTTTGAAATCCCGATCAAATCAACGTAAATGCAGGAGTCTGATGACTCACTTGTGGTTTGAAATGCCATGGTACACTGTACTTGAGTTCAAATTCCACTCCAGTTGACTGCACTGGTCGGGTAACAGTCCCCCACAGTACCACCAGACATTTGCTCAGGCAACTGCTAGTGCAGACTCATCATCTAGCTCCTCAAAGGACCAGCACTTAACTGCAGCCAGAAACATTGCCCCAAAGCACTGATTGTCCCTCCCACTTTGAGAGGCACGAGGTCTTCAGTTATTTGGGACTGGAGGCTTAACAGTTTTGGGGGTTCTTGCTTTGCACCCTGAGCCACTGGGAATAGGAGAGATAGGGTCTTAAAAGACTCATTGCTCCATGCTATATTGTCCTAGAAGAGGGCTCTCATACATCTCATGCCCATTGGGTCTGATGTGATTGGAAATGGGACCCCTGGAGCTTCATGCCCTCTTGCTACACAAATGTAAACAGCCTTTTTTAAAGGTGCTGGCAGAATTTTTAATCCATTTTGACTGGGCATTTGTTTTTCCATATCTTTTTTTTTTTTTTTTTTTTTTTTTTGTGGTACTAGGGGTGGAACCCAGAGTCTTTCTACCTCTGAGCTATACTCCCAGACCTATTTTCTATTTTATTTGGAAACAGGGTCTCACTAAGTTGCTGAGAGCCTCATTAAGTAGCTGAGTCTGGCTTCGAACCTGTGCGATCCTCCTGTCTCAGCCTCCCAAGGGCTGGGATTACAAGCATGTGCCACCATGCCCAGCTTTGTTTTGCCATATCTTGGTCTTGACTTTTATCACGTAGTGTGATTGAAGATGATGATAATACAGTTTAGGAGTACACAAATATAAACCTTAAAAAATACTACTATTAATAATTTTGATTAGAAGATATCCAATTGATAGTGTTTTCTTAAACTTAGCATTTTAGAACATACTTAGGAAACACAAATATATCTAACTTACAAAGGAGCCAGTAATAACACTGTAGTTACATAGAAGTTAACATATATTAACTTAACCATTGGAGTGCAATTCAGTAAGATAACTATAACTACAAGTCTGTATAGGTTAATAGCATTGATCAAAAGCAGTGAATAGCTCTAGATTTTATGTAAACTAGGCCTTAATGATGGATATTTGCATGGTACTAATCATAGATGACAAAAGTTTTAGTAACTTAATGTATATAAAAACCTGTATATAAGCCGAGCGTGGTGGCACACGCCTGTAATCCTCACACTTGGGAGGCTGAGACAGGAGGATCACGCAGGTTCAAAGCCAGCCTCAGCTACTTAGTGAGGCTCTCAGCAACTTAGTGAGACCCTGTTTCCAAGTAAAATATAAAATAGGTCTGGGAGTATAGCCTGGTGGTAGAAAGCCTCTGGGTTCCACCCCAAGTACCACCAAACAAACAAACAAAAAAAACAAAATAAAAAAACCCTGTGTATAAAAGCCTATATACTGTTAACTTAAAAACTTTTTATAAACATTTGGATAAACATTAATATATAGCATATTTAGCTTTCAGATATGTACACATCTATGGTCATAGATGGTATCAAATATAGTAACCCAGTGTTATAAACCCGGATTTTGCTAAGATGCAGCTTGCTAGGTAATCAAGAACAGTAAACAGATTATCTTGCTAAACCTCAACCTTTAAGTTGATTCTTAGTAAATGCTAAGAGCTCAAAACCATATTATTTTAAATATAAAGAATATAGGAAATTATCTCAGTAAAAGAGCAGATCAACATCTTGAGAAAACCCAATTGTTTCAAATAGAGAATCAATGCACTATAAATAGGCTTATAGGGAACCCTTTAAATAAATAATTTCTTTTAATTTTTGACCAATTTGTGAAAAAAAAGTTTACCATAAGTTACCTTTAACACATATTTAAACTTTCTTAGACCCTCTGCAATTTGCTTAACCTTTTGATTTTTGTTCTCAAATTCCTTTTCTTTTAGGGTAGTTGTCACTCTAAAATTTTGCCATATGAAATCCCCTTTTTTATATATATAAAAGCATTTTGTTCCTTTTTAAAAAATACCTCTTCATACCTCTGAGTATCTTATTTATTGGATTTCTCTTTGTCTTGACAAATTTTTTTTAACTTTAAACAATCCTTACATTTAAACAATCCTTATACTAAAAACAACCCCTATAATAAATCTCAATTTAGATACTTATTTTAGGTAAGCTAAAATAGTTAGCACTTAGATAAAAAACTTTTAATAATGTTCTTAATAGTTGTTTATCAAAACAAAGTCTAAGAATTCTTTAGCCATATATGTATAGAATCACCTATCAGAATTTAAACGACCTGGTGTGCAACAGGGTTCTCCTGTCCTTCAAGGTGGCAGGTTCCTAGAACACCCGGGGCCTGGTCCAGGAGGTAGGCAGTGCTCCTTCCGTATATAAAAACACATTTACTAGACTCAAATACATTATCTTTTGCTGATGTTAAGCCAAGAGTACTTTAATTTTAGCATTGATGTTTAGCATTTTAACTTATACATAACTTAGATTTTTATAAGCCATTTATAAAAACATATTTACCTAATTTACTCATTTTAATAACTATACTTAACACTTTGTAAGTCATTATTTTAACAAATAAAAATTCTAAAAGCAACATTGCAGTCTAAACACCAAATAACAACTGACAAAATAATTTTAATTGGCTAACCTAGAAAAAAATGTATTAACTTTGAATGGCATCTCTTTTATTTATTTATTTTAGTAAACATGAAGCTCATGCAGTAGGGATGTGTGGGGGCAGGAACTGCTAATCATGGATGACATCGAAACAAAATAGATCTGCCACCATGAGGCAGATCTGCATCAGATACCACATTATATTCTGGAGGGGGGAAAAATTCAGATATTTAGATTTCTCCCCATTTTCTTCCCCACTTACAGAACAAGCTTCCTTTTCCTGATTTTACTTTAGGTCTAGATAAGGCAGGTATGTCTATCAAGATGGCACCACCTAGTCCACAAGGAGACCTAGGTGAAGTCCAAAATGGCAAACTTAATATAAAGAAAGTTAAGCTTTGGCAGGAAACCCAGGAGGAAAGAAACATGAGTGCCTTATTTTAAAATTACTCTCCTTGGTACCACATTTACCAACTGTCCATGCATTGATTTGGGCATTTTGTTTTATATGCAAAAATCTTCTAACTGCCTTAATTCCAATTTCTTTATTTTCTTTCTTTCTTTCTTTCTTTCTTTCTTTCTTTCTTTCTTTCTTTCTTTCTTTCTTTCTTTTGTTTTTGGTGGTACTGGGGTTCCTGGAAGCCCTTTTACCTCTGGGCTACACTCCCAGACCTATTTTTACATTTTTATTTGGAAAGAGGGTCTCCTAAGCCAGCATGCGTGGCTGGCTTCGAACCTGCGGAATCCTCCTGTCTCTGCCTCCTAAGCGTGGGGATTACAAGCGTGCGCCACCACGCCCGGCTCCAATTTCTTAAAAAAAAAAACCCAGCCGGGTGTGGTGGTGCACGCTTGTAATTTGGGAGGCTGAGACCTGAGGATCGCCAGACAGCCTCAGCCACTTAATGAGGCCCTCTGCAACTTAGTGTAACCCTGTTTCAAAATAAAGAATAAAAAATAGGGCAGGGAGTGTAGCTCAGTGGTGGAATGCCCCTGAGTTCCATCCCCAGACCTGCAACAAAACAAAACAGAACCATTCTGAGTACTCTTACAGTACTCTTATATAAGCTAATGTTGGTACCATGTAAATAGTAGACAGATAATACATTTATATCTTAATATATAATATATATTAAAACACATATTATATATCTTATAGTTTTAATTTGCCAGGCATTGTATCCCCATGGGTAGAAGATAAGAGAGTCATAGCCAATTTGTTAAAACATTGTAGTTTTGCATACTTATCTCTCCAATATTGCAATATTAGGCCTAATGGTCTATCAGAAGGAATTTTGTCTGATAGTTCTCCTTCCCTGGGAACGTTTTTGCTGGATGAAGAGGTTTTATTTTCCATCTTGCTTGCTTCTCTAGTTGTGGAATCACAACTACTTGGCTGAGACTAGTGTTCCTAGTGTTCTCTCCAGGTGTGCTTTTCTGTCTTTTATGTTTTATTGATGCCATTGTTTCCATATTTTCTACTTTCTACATATTTTCTACTTTCTTACAGTAAATATTAGGTTGAACTGTATAAAATTGCCATTTTTTAGTTGGGCTTGGTGGCGCATGCTTGTAATCCCCGCGCTTGGGAAGCTGAGACAGGAGGATTATGCAGGTACGAAGCCAGCCTCAGCTGGCTTAAGAGACCCTTTTTCCAAATAAAAAAGGTCTGGGAGTATAGCCCGAAGGTAGAAGGCCCCTGGGTTCCATCCCCAGTACCACAAAAACAAAAACAAAAGCAAACAAACAAAATTGCATGCTTGTAACTCGAGTACTTGGGAGGCTGAGGAAAGAGGCTCCCAGGTTCACAGCCAGCCTCATACTTAGTGAGGTCCTCTGCAACTGAGACCTTTTTCAAAATAAAGAATAAAAAATAGGGCTGGGGATTTAGCTTGGAGGTAGAATGCTCCTGAGTTTCATCCCAAATAACGTGCGCGCGCGCACACACACACACACACAAAGTGATTTAATGTTGGCAGCTTTATATGGTTCTATTATGTATGGCCTGGTACGTGTGTTCGAAAAGTTCATTTTTGCTTTTTTTTTTTTTTTTAATGCTGGGGCATTCTATCTACAAGCTATACTCCCAGCCTTTGTTTTGTTTTGTTTTTTTGAAACAAGATCTTGCTAATTTTGCTGAGGATTTTGCAAAATTGCCAAGGGTCTCACCAAGATGTAGAGGTTGGCTTCAAACATACAATCTTCCTCTCTGAGCCTCTCAAATACTAGGATTACAGGTGTGCATTGTTCTGCCGAGCCTTGCTCTTATTCTTAAATCAAATTTTTATTAGTTCTAAGTTGACTTTTAGGTGGGTGTGGTTGGCACACTTCTGTAATCCTAGTACTTGGGAGGTTGAGAAAGGAGGATCACAGGTTCACAGCCAGTGTCTGCAATTTAATGAGACCCTGTTTCAAAATAAAAAGGGCTGGTGGTGTAGCTCAGACGTCTCAGATATAGAATGCCTCTGGGTTCAATCTGCAGTACCACAAAAGAAAGAAAGAAAAAAAGCCCGGTTGACTTTTATTTTCTCTCAAAACTTAAGATACCAGTTGAAGCCAGGTGTGGTGGCGCACACTTTTGTAACCCCAGCATTTGGGATGCTCATGAGGATCGTGGTTCATGGATAGCCTCAGCTACTAAGTGAGGTGCTCTGCAACTTAGTGAGATCCTGTTTCAAGATAAAGAATAAAAAATAGGGCAGGGGGTGTAGCTTGGAGGTTGAATGCCCCTGGGTTCTAGACCTGCAAAAAAAAAAAACAACAAAAAAAAACACAAAACCCCAAAAAACCAAAAAAAAAAAAAAAAAAAAACCACCAGTTAAGTATTGCTTATAAGAAATGCTGTGTTGCTGGCTGTGGTGGTGCACTCTTGTAATCCCAATCCCAGCATTTGGGAAGCTGAGACAGGAGGATCGCTTTAAAAAAAAAAAAAAACAAAACAGGGCCTAAATTGCTGAGACTGGCTGTGAACCTGTGCTTGTTCTGTTTCAGCCTCACAAGTACTGAGATTACATGTGTAATCTTTCCTCTTTATTTTGAAATTTTCTTACATATGTTCATGTACATTTATTTTTGTTTGTCCAGCTCAGAATTTAGGTTGCACTCTGTAAGCTTATTTATTCAGTTTGAAGTTCTTAGTTATTATCTTCTCTATTTGTTAGTACTGGTGATTGAACTCAGGAGCATTAGTATCTGAGCTACAACCCTCAGCCTTTTTATTTTTCACTTTGAAACAAGGCCTCCATAAATTGCTGAGGCTGACCTCCAACCTGTGAATCTTCCATCATATCCCTCAAGTACTGGGATTGCAGGCATGCACTACCAGCCTGGCTCTTAACCATTAACCCCCACCTCCCACTCCCCCACTCCCGTTTTGGTAGTCTTGGGATTGTACTGGGGCATTCTACTTCTGAGCTACAACCCCCCAGCTCTATTTTATTTTATATTTTGAAGTACAGTCCTGCTAAGTTGCTGAGGCTAGCCTGGAACCTGTGATCCTCCTGTCTTAGCCTCCTAAATGCTTGGGATTACACCACACCCAGCACCGTTATCTTATTGATTGATTGATTGATTGATTATACTGGGAATGAAACCCAGGGGCATTTGCTCAGCTCTTTTTCTTTTTTTTTTTTAAGTTCTTTATATTGTAACAAGGTCTCACTAAATTGTAGAGGGCCTCACTAAGTAGTTGAGGCTGTCCTGAATCTGTCCTGAATGCTGCTGGGATTACAATCCTGTGCCACCATGCTGGGCACCATTATCTTTTTAAATACCACATGTAAGCCAAGCGTGGTGGCGCATGCTTGTAATCCCCGCACTTGGGAGGCTGAGACAGGAGGATAGCACAGGTTTGAAGCCAGCCTCAGCTACTTAGTGAGGCTCTCAGCAACTTAGTGAGACCCTGTTTCCAAATAAAAAATATAAAATAGGTCTGGGAGTATAGCCTGGAGGTAGAAAGCCTCGGGGTTCCATCCCCAGTACCACCACACACAAACTAACTAACTAAATAAATAAATACCACATGTATTCTTTTCCCTCTTTGAATTTTTAGAATATCTGTTTGACACATAATGGAATTTCTTACAAATAATTTTTTACAAGTTTTTGGCTTTTCCCCCCTTTTTCCTTTGCAAAGTTTTCATCTTTCCCTGTTTGCTTAATTTTATGATTCCTTCTAATCGTCTGTCTTGAAAATAATCTCTTCATTTATCTTTGCTTACTATTTAATTGGTGTTTTGAGTTTATTCCAAGTTTATATTTTATTTTCTTAAATCTTTTTCAGATCTACTCATCTTCATAGATTCTGAAGATTATTGTTTTAAGTATTTTATTTTATTTATTTATTTTTTGGTGGTACTGGGGGTGGAACCCAGAGTCTTTCTACCTCTGGGCTATACTCCCAGACCTATTTTCTATTTTATTTGGAAACAGGGTCTCACTAAGTTGCTGAGAGCCTCACTAAGTAGCTGAGGCTGGCTTCGAACCTGCACGATCCTCCTGTCTCAGCCTCTCAAGCGCGGGGATTACAAGTGTGCGCCACCACGCCCGGCTAATGCCCAGCTGTTTTAAATATTTTAAATATATTTGAAGTATTTCAGGCTATAACTTTTTTTTTTTTTTTTGCAGTACTGGGGATGGAGACTCCGAGCTACACCCCCAGCCCTCTATTTTATTTTTTATTTTGAAACAGGGTCTCACTGAATTGCAAAGGGCCTCGCTAAGTAGTTGAAGCTGTCCTCAAACTGCAATCCTCCTGTCTCAGCCTCCCAAATGCTGGGGTTACAAGCCTGGGCCACCACACCAGGCTTCAGGCTATAACTTCTAAGTTACATCTTGACTTTTGTGTTTTTGTTGGCCTACTGTAAGAATATTGAGTTTCCTTATGTGGGCTGCAGTTTTATTGTGTGAGCTTGTCTTCCAGTAGGAGTCCCACTTGGTCCTAGCGTGGAGTAGTTCTCATAAAATGGTTTGTAAATTCTAGGCAAGTTTCTTACTAGTTTTATTTATCTTACTAGTATTGTGCAAATAGTGCATGTTTTTGTTACATATTTATGTCTGATACTTTCTGTTTTCTGGTTTACTTTGGATAACTAATGCAAAAACATTTTTTAAAATTTTTATTGGTGCCTTGTAGTCAAACATCTTAATGGGGTACAAGATGGTAGAGGCATACATGTACATACCACTCATTTAGCCCTTCTCCTATTCCCATTCCATTCCCTCCCCCTCCCTCCTTCTCATCTTTGGCTGAGTGATTGACTTTGATATGTTTATGAATTAAGTCATGCACATTAGGGAATTTCCCTCTTTCCCCTCCCATTTCCCTCAGATCACTTTAATTGCTCATCTCTGGTTTTTCCTTCTTCGTTTAGAGTTCCTCCTTTGACCCTTTTTCTCCCTAGCTTTTGCAAATCAGGGAGAGCATTCCATTTTTTACTTTTTGTGACTTAGCATAATGCTCTCCAGTTACATCTACTTCCCTGCAAATGACCTAATTTTGTTCTTCTTCATGGCTTAGTAAAATTCCATTGTGTACATATCCCATAGTTTTGTAATCCATTTTTCTGTTGATGGTATTTTGGCTGGTTCCATAGTTTGGCAACTGTGAACTGTGCGGCTATGAACATAGATACACATGGATTAGTTTGGTAGTTGGTTTCTTATCTTTTGGGTAGATACCCAGAAGTGGTATTGCTGGATCATATGGTGTTCATTCCCATTCTTCTGAGGATCCTCCATATTGTTTTCCAAAGTGGTTTTACTAATTTGCAGTCCCACCAACAATATATTAGAGTTTCTATTTTTCCACACCCTTGCCAGCATTTGTTGTTGTGAAGTCTCAGGGCAGTTTTTATTTGTATCTCTGATTGCTAATGATGTTGAACATAAAAACATTTACTTTTTTTCTGCCCTTGCTCCTATTTCTTCCTATGGTTTGAAAAATTATTTTTACATACTTCCTTTGAGCATATGATATTTTGCTTATAAAATATATAGCAAATGTTATGCTGTACAAAACAATTTTTTGTGGTGGCCCAAGCTCATAATCCCAGCATTTGGGAGACTGAGACAGGAGGAAGGTGGTTCGAAGACAGCCTCAGCTCCTATTTAATGAGGCTCTTTGCAACTCAGTGAGACCCTCTTTTAATATAAAGGATAAAAAAATGGGGCCAAGGGTGTATCTTGGAGGTGGAATGCCCCTGGGTTTCATTCCCAGTAACACGCACACACACACGCACGCACGCACGCACGCACACACACAGTACGTACATATAGCCAGCTGGGCATAGTGGCACATGCTTGAATTATCAGTACTTGGGAGGTTGAGACAGGAAGATCACAGGTTTGCGGCCAGCCCTCTGCAACTTAGTGAAATACTATTTCAAAAATAAAGAATCAAAAATAGGGCTGGGGGTGTAACCCAGTGGAAGAATGCCCAGCACTGGAAAAAAAAAGTGTTTTATGTCTTGGAAGACTAATATTATTTTAGGATGAGTTATTTATTTATTTATTTATTTATTTATTTATTTATTTATTTTGCAGTGCTGGGGATGGAACCCAGGGGCATTCAACCTCCTAGCTATACCCCCAGCCCTATTTTTTATTTTGACACAGGGTCTCACTGAGTTGCCAAAGGACCTCACTAGGTAGCTGAGGCTGGGTGCAAACCTGGATCCTTTTGTCTCAGCCTCCCAAATGCTGGGATTACAAGAATGCGCCTTCACACCTGGCTGAAATATTTTATTTTAATTTTCCATCAGAATGATTATTGTTTTGTAGTTTGTTTACTGCACAACTCGGGACTCTCTGTGTCTGTCTGTCTGTCTGTCTCTCTCTCTCTTTTTTTTTTTTTTTTTTTTGCAGTACTAGGGATGGAACCCAGGGGCATTCTGCCTCTGAGCTACACCCCCAGTCCTATTTTTTATTCTTTATTTGGAAACAGGGTATCACTGAGTTGCAAAGGGTCTCACTAAGTAACTGAGGCTGTCCTCAAACTGCGATCCTCCTGTTTCAGCTTCCCGAATGCTGGGATTACAAGGATGTGCCACCAGGCCCTGCTCAGGACTCTCTTTATAGTCTTTTTATAGTACTTCCTGTGATTTTGTACATTATAAATTGTAAACATCATACACTAGTCTACAACTCTCTTGGAAGGCAAGGAGTATATTTTCTATGCTGTATCTTTAATTCATGCCTGACACATAGTAGTTTTTTGTATTGACTTTGGTGCCCTTCTTCAGTTCTTAGCTGTAGCTTCCATGTTTCCTTAGCAATTTATTTTTTTCTGATAGCATAGATGATCTTTTCTTCCTACATTAACGTAAGTTAAAGTATCTCTGAACCAAGACAGAATTTATAGGTGATAGATCATATATAACAAAATTACCACAAACTTGGTGGCTTAGAACAAAACAGTTGTTCTAGATGTGGAAGACTGATTTCATCCGTAGGCTCTGGGAAAGAATTCATTTCCTTGTCTCTTCCACCTCCCAGTGGTTACTTTTCTTGGTTTGTAGCCCCTTCCTTTGTCTTTAGAGCATATCACTTCAGTCTCTGCTTCTGTTAGCAATTGCCTGATCGCCTAATCTGCCTCTGCCTTCTTAGAGGGTCACCTGATTACAGTTAGATCTTGTTGGACAATCCAGATCATTTTCCATCTTAAGAGCCTTAATTTAATCTCATCATAGGTTTTGAAGATTAGGATTTCTTTTGGAATCACTGTTCAGCTAACCATATCTTACAATAATGAGGCACTCTTTTGAGGGCATTTTGATACTTTTTTTCCCCCCAAATAAGGCATCATTTCTCCCCCATGGTAATAACTTAGTGGGTTATTTGAGATCTTAGTACTCATTTCTTTGGTCTTGTGTGTGACATATGAATGTTTTCTATATGGGAATCATACAGAATTCCTTTTTCCTTCCATGAAGAGTATTTGTTAATGTTGCCATTTTGTATTGTAGTTGGTGTAATACGGTGCCCCGTATGTCGCCAGGAATGCAGACAGATAGACCTTGTGGATAATTATTTTGTGAAAGACACATCTGAAGCCCCTAGCAGTTCCGATGAAAAATCAGAACAGGTATGGTTCTCAATTTTTCTTTATATTCCTATCTTGATATAAAAATGTAAGTTTTAAGAGAAACATGTTTGGATAGTTAAGTAATTACAGGGTAGTTCTTCTATATAGTTCCTTATTTCAAATTGAAAATAAAGGATAGCTTTCTTCTGCAACACCAAATGTGTTAAAGGAAACGAAAGTCAACTTAAAAAGCTAAGTCAACCAGGCGTGGTGGCACACGCTTGTAATCCCAGAACTTGGGAGGCTGAGACAGGAGGATCGCACAGGTTCGAAGCCAGCCTCAGCTACTTAGTGAGGGTCTCAGCAACTTAGTGAGACTCTCAGCAACTTAGTGAGATCCTATTTCCAAATAAATTATAAAAATAAGGCTGGAGCCAGGTGTGGTGGCGCACGCTTGTAATCCCAGCATTCGGGAGTCTGAGACCAGAGGATCGCAGTTCGCAGACAGCCTCAGCTACTTAGTGAGGTCCTCTGAAACCCAGTGAGACCCTGTTTCAAAATAAAAGAATAAAAAATAGGGCTGGGGGAGTAGCTCGGAAGTCAAATGCCCCTGGGTTCCATCCCCAGACCTGCAAAAAAAAAAAAAAAAAAAAAAAAAAGGCTGGGAGTGTAGCCCAGTGGTAGAAAGCCCCTGGGTTTCACCCCCCCAGTAACACCAAGGGGGAAAAAAAAAAGCTAAGTCTTGTGTAGACTTTGCATTCTTAGCCTTAGATTTTTACCTACCTAAATTTGATCTATAAAGAAAATAATTTTGTTAAAGATAATGTATAACAAACTAATTTTACTCTTATTCAATGAAGTAGCCAGTGTATTTGAGAGTAAGTTAGAAAGTTTTTACTGTATTTTGTGGATCTTTATTTGGCAAATTTAATGTAGATTGGTATTTACTTCTTTTAGGTATGTACTAGTTGTGAAGACAATTCAAGTGCAGTTGGCTTTTGTGTAGAGTGTGGAGAGTGGCTATGTAAGACATGTATCGAAGCACATCAGAGAGTAAAATTCACAAAAGATCACTTGATCAGGAAGAAAGAAGATGTCTCAGGTAAGATGGACAGTTTTACTGATTACAATTAATCTTCTCTTGATTCTTTAGCATTTTCTACTTACATAAGTTTTAGATACCATCATCAATAGGAATTTAGAAAACTAGTTAACATTTTTATTATGTTTATTTTAAAAAATAATTGTTTTATTTTGCTACAGAGTCTGTTGGAGCATCTGGTCAACGCCCTGTTTTCTGCCCTGTACACAAGCAAGAACAATTGAAACTTTTCTGTGAAACATGTGATAGACTAACATGTAGAGACTGTCAGCTATTGGAACATAAAGAACATAGGTACAGAAGTCATAATTGCTTTCTAAGAAATACTATGTAAAGTGCTTTTAAAGCTTTTTTGGTGGTACTGGGAATTAAATCCAGCTGAGCTACACCCCCAGCCCAACTTTCTTTTTTAATTTTAATTTAATTAGTTAATTAATTTATTTTTTGGTGCTACTGGGGGTGGAACCCAGGGGCTTTTCTACCTCTGGGCTATACTCCCAGACCTATTTTATACTTTATTTAGAAACAGGATCTCACTAAGTTGCTGAGAGCCTCATGAAGTAGCTGAGGTTGGCTTTGAACCTGTGCGATCCTCCTGTCTCAGCCTCCCAAGTGTTGGGATTACAAGTGCGCGCCACCACGCCTGGCTTAATGTTTTATTTTGAAACAGGATTTTACTAGGGATTACAGGCATGTGCCACCATACCTGGCTCAAAACTATTCTTATTAACACAAATACTGACCTCACAATTTGGCTCTTAGCATTTTGAATCTGAGTTTTAAATTATTTAAGGTATTCATGTTCTAAGAATATTTGTTTAAACATGTCATTATGTGGGCTGGGTTTTGCAAAAATGGATCTATGTTTTATATTTATTAGCTACTCCTGTGGTTCATAAGCGTTTTCCAACTGTTATGTATTTAGGTTTTAGACTGTAATCTACAGAGGCAATACTCTCATGGCTATGGCTAACTGATACCTGTTTTAATATCAAAGCATAAATACAAACTGGGCATGGTGGTGACACTCTTGTAATCCCAGTACTTGGGAGGCTGAGACAGGAGGATTGCAGGTTCAAGAACAGCCTCAGCAAGTAGTAAGTTTCTCAAAATTTTGAAATAAAAATAAAATAGGTTGGAGGTGTAGCTTGGAGGTAGAATGCCCCTGAGTTCAATCCCCAGTGCCACATGCACACAAAAAGCATAAATATACTGATAGCAGCTTAGATATATTATTTGCAGAAAAACTAGACTTATAAACAGGTAAGTACATATAGTTATTAAGTAAAGTTACTCTTTAGTAAGCAATTTTGTATTTTAACTATATTTTACCCTGACAATCAGCAATATTCACTTAAAAGTCTCTTACATCTGAATTGTTTTGTCTCAGCCTCCCGAGTACTGGGATGGCAGGCATGTGCCACTCTATCCATCTGTTCCCCTTCACTTCCTCACTGTGTTGCAGTCTAGCTTTGAAATTATAATCCTCTTTCAGTCTCTTGAGTAGCTGGGATTATAGGTGTGTGCAACTGTTTGAAACTTTGAAGTAACAACAATCCTAATAACTAACAATTCTGGTATCCTTACTTTGTGCCAGGTACTTTTCTGAATGCTGAATGCTCATTTAATGTGTAAGAGCTACTCATGAGGTTTAAGTAATGGTATTATGACTATTTTAAGGTGAAGGAGTCTGTTTATTAAAAGCTTTCGCAATCTGTACACAGTGTCACAGTGAGTGGTAGAGCAGGATTTGAGCACTTGTGTTCAGGCTCCAGATGATTGATCGATGCATTCACTCCTTCTTTCCTTCCTTCCTCCCTTCTCCCCCCACACTCTCCCTTTGCGGTACTGGGGATGAACCCAGTACTTCTGAGCTACACCCCAGCCCTATTTATATACTTATTTATTTTGAAACAGAGTCTCACTAAGTTGCAGAGGGTCACACTAAGTAGCTGAGGCTGTCCATAAACCCTTGATCCTCCTGTCTCAGCATCCCAAGTACTGGGATTACAAGTGTGTGCTACTTTGCCCAGCTCTTTCTTCTTTCTTCCTTCTTACTAGGGATGAAACCCAGGGGTCTTTTACTTCTGGGCTATACTCTCAGACCTATTTTATTTTTTATTTGGAAACAGCTAAGTTGCTGTGAGCCTCACTAAATTGCAGAGGCTGGCTCTGACCTTGTGACCCTCCTATCTCAGCCTTCCAAGTACTGGGATTATAAGCATGCACCACCACCTGGCTCCAGATCTCTTCTTAACTCATATGCTTATTCTTCCCTATATAGTATAGAGAATGCAGACTATAGAATACAACATATAGAATATTCAAACTAAGGAAATGCTTTTTGTCCTTTTTAAGGCAACTGTCACTATTTTTTCCCCCAGTTTGTGTGTGTGTGTGTGTTCCTGGGGACTGAACTTAGTGGCATTCTACCTCTGAGCAACACCTCAACCCTTTTTATTATTTTTATTTTGAAACAGGGTCTTGCTAGGTTGTCAACAACCTCATTAAGTTGCTGAGTCTGGCTTCAAACCTGTGGTCCTCCTGTCTCAGCTTTCCAAGTACTGGGTTTATAGGCAAGCACCATCATGCCCAAAGGATATTTTAAATAATACAAAGGAAATTTTAAATAATACAGATGAATAGCCAGATGGTGAGATGCATCATAGGGCAAGGAGTGGGAGAAGTGGGGCTTCCAAGCCTTCTCCCATGTGTCTCTAGGTGTGTCCACATGTTCAGCAACCTGGAAGCTCTCCAATCCTGTCCTTCTGGGTTCTTATGGAAGTTCACTATGTAAGCATGCCACTATGTAGTCATTGTCCATTTGTGATCAATTCAACCTTCAGACCCTATCTCCTTTCTGTAAGCTGAGAGGGTAAGACTGAAAGCTACAACTCCCTAATTCCCTGGTGGTTCCCTTGACTATTCTGGGCCCCTTGCCATCAGTTATTTATTTGCATGTAAAATGACTCTTCGCACTGGACAGACTCTAAAGGTTTTAGGAATTGTGTTCCAGGAATGAAGATAAAGATAAAAATTTTACAGTTATACTCCAAACAATGACTCTGCATACATAACATTGTTCCATAAGACATTAGTTCCACGAGATTATCCTTGCCTTATTAGTTTGTGCTAGTATGCCCCCAATGTTTATATAGTGACAGAATTGCCTAATTATTCAGTTCTCAGAAACTGTCCCCTTGTTATGGGACTTGACTGTATTATATGTCACAATATCATACCCCTCTTTTTTTCACACTTCTGTTATATTTTTCCTGGATATACTATTGCAGAATTCTTGTCATTTGACTTAAATAGCCCAGGTTGTCTTTATTAACAACAAATTTATAACTGGACTCTCTTGAGGTTTACTATGTCAAATTCATTCTGTTCACATTGCTGCGAGTATTATTTAAGTATAGGGTTCTATAAAGCAACAGGAACAACAAAACATACTGCAGGGTTCCCTCACAGTCAGTTTTCAGTATAGCATCCATTATTAATTTTACTAGCATCTTCTTCCTCTGTGCATGTGTGTGCGTGCGTGCGTGCGTGCGTGTGTGTGTGTGTGTGTGTGTGTGTGTCTGTGTTTAGTACTGGGAATTGAACCCAGGGACGTTCTACCTCTGAGCTACATCCCCAGCCCTATTTTTTTTCTTCTTTATTTTGACGAGGTGTGGAGGTCCTCACTAAGTTGCTGAACCTGCAGTCCTCCTGTCTTAGCCTCCCAAATACTTTAGTACTGGGATTGCAAGTGTACACCACCACAGCCAGTACATGTATGTTTTTATTTTACTGGGGATTAAACCCATTTTACTTCCAAGCTACACTCCCACTTCTTTTTACTTTTTATTTTGAAACCAGGTCGTGCTAGGTTACTGTTCTCTGAAGTTGAACTTGCTGTTTTGTCTAAGCCTCCCAGGCACTGGGATTACAGGCATGTGCCACTGTGTCTGACTTCTTTCCCCTTTGGGAAAAAAAAAAAAAAGCCAGGCATGGTGGCGCACATTTGTAATCCTAGTACATGGGAGGCTGAGGCAGGAAGATTGCAAGTTCAAGGACAGCTTCAGCTTCTTAGTGAAGCCCTCTGCAATTTAGTGAGACCCTGTTTCAAAATAAGGAATAAAAGATAGGGCTGGGGGTATAGCTCAGAGGTAGAATGCCCTTGGGTTCAATCCTCAGTGCTGGGGGAAAAAATTTTTTTTTTATACAGTAATCTCACTCTGTTGGCCAGACTGGCCTTGGACTATGATCCTCCTGCTTCAGCCTCCCAAGTAGCTGGGATTATAGGTATGTACCATCACTTCTGGCTACTAGTTTCTTTCTTTTCATTCTCAAGTCCATCTTCACTTTGACATCATCTGCAAAATTTGGTAAAAAACCACCCAGAGGGGCAAGTAGTATGCCCTCTATGCTGGTTTGTTGTTGTTGTCATTGTCTTCTTCCTCCTTCTGTGGTACTGGGAATTGAACTGGATATTCTACCTTCAAGTTAGACCCCCAGACCTTTTTTTTAAAACAGGATTTCACTTGTTTGTTGAGAGTTTTGGTAAGTTCCTGAGGGTGTCTTTGAACCTGTGATTCTCTTTTTTTAGCCTCCCAAGTACTGGGATTACAGGTGTCCACCATCACACCTGGCTTGTTTTTACCTTTTTAGGCAGAGCAGTAGCCTTCTAAGAAGGATGTTGTTCATTCATCTTGGACTTGCTTGCTATACATAAATTATGCAACCCTTTGTTGATTAATAAAGAGCTGTTTATTAGGGTAGCACCCATGTAATTATAGGATCCAAGTGGTTCCAAAGTCAGCTTTAGGGATAAAAGGTATGATGAGTATCTCTTTACATTGTCCTGGCTGTATGTTTCTGTATAAACCATTTTAGTTTTATAGGGAACTATTCTAGACACTGCCTTTCTTTTTAAAGTGCTTCTGATATCACCCAAGGCATCTTAGGTATTTTATGTTTTAGGATAGAATGAGTAGCTAGGATTACAGGCATGTACCACTCTGTCCAACTCATACAGTCTTAATTCATGTTCAGGAGCAGCTAATTCTTTTGTCAAACTGTGTATATTGTAATATAGCAGACAGAAATCTTCTAGTCCAGAATCCTAATGGTTGCCACTGGGTGGCACTTAGAGGCTTTTGCCATAAAATACATTCAGCATGGGTATGAGTTGCTGACACTTCTAAAATTATTTCTGAGTGTGGACCATTGTAGCCCAAAAGTATTGCCAGCAAAGATTGATTTTTGCACTTCAGATGTGGCCTATTTTTGTTCAAGCCCATCAAGCACAAGTTTTTTTTCCTTTTTCTTCTTTTTTCTTTTGGGTTTGTACTTTTATTTTTAATCTTTATTATGAAATTTCAAGCATACACAAAAGTAGAATAGTAAAATGAGCCTGATTTTCCTAGCATGTAACTTTTAACGATTTTCAAAGATGTAATCATTTTTTTTTTTTTTTTTTTTTGCGGGTCTGGGGTTGGAACCCAGGGGCATTTGACCTCTGAGCTACACCCCCTGCCCTATTTTTTATTCTTTATTTTGAAACCGGGTCTCACTGAGTTGCAGAGGGCCTCACTAAGTAGCTGAGGCTGTCCGCGAACCGTGATCCTCCGGGCCTCAGCCTCCCGAATGCTGGGATTACAAGCGTGCGCCACCACGCCCGGCTCTAAGATGTAATCATTTATTTTTCATGTATTCCTCACTTGTCTCTCCCTTTTTCCCTTGGTTATTATGAAGATTGTTTAAGACACAAGGAATGTCAACCTTTGCTGTGGCATACAACCTATTTAAAATGTGTTCAAGGCTGTGCCTTTGTCTTCTTTTTTTCCTTCTCCCTTCTTTTTCTTCCTTCTTAGTTCTTCTTCCCAGGTAAACTTTACAATAAGCTATATCTCTATCCTTTTAATTTTTTTTTTTTTTTTTTTTTTACGGTACCAGGGATAGAACCCAGGAGCATTGTATTTCTGAGCTACATCCCCAGCCCTATTTTTAGTCTTTTCAGTTCTGAAACAGAGTCTCACTGAGTTGTGAAGGGCCTTGCTAAGTAGCTGAGGCTGTCTGCAAACTGCTATCCTCTGGTTTCTGCCTCCCGAATGCTGTTATTACAGGCTTGTGCCACCATGCCCAGCTCTATCTTCTTAATTTTTATTTTGAGTCAGGGTCTTGCTAAGTTGCTCTGGATAGTCTTGGACTTGCAATCCTCAGTCTCTCAAGTTGCTGGGGTTACAGATGACAGTTCTGATTTAGAATTATTTGATTTATAATACTGCAAAGACAGAACTCATTCAGTAGAAACCATACTTCAGATTTTAAATTTTGATCTCTTCCTAGGTTAGCAATATTTGGTATGATTCTTTTGATGCTGGGCAGTCATAACATATACTTTCCAATAGTTTTGATGATAGGACATAATAATATTCCCAGATTTGGAATATATATCATTCAAAATCTAAAAATGTCTGGGCTTTTTGTTTAGTTCTAAGGGTAGGTGGTAACAGTTTATTTTTCTTCACCTGTGGAATGTGATAGTCCATGTTTTTTATAAGAATTTCAACCATTTGCCGGGCGTGGTGGCGCACGCTTGTAATCCCCGTGCTTGGGAGGCAGAGACAGGAGGATCGCGCAGGTTCGAAGCCAGCCGCGCGTGCTGGCTTAGGAGACCCTGTTTCCAAATATAAAATGTAAAAATAGGTCTGGGAGTGTAGCCCGGAGGTAGAAGGGCTTCCAGGAACCCCAGTACCACCAAAAAAAAAAAAAAAAAAAAGAATTTCAACCATTTGGATAGGCTTTTAATCTCCTTTGCTGGATTCATCATGCAGCCTGTCTCAGGCCTGTGACCATTGCATTTAGATCAGTTCTGTCTTGGCCTTCAGTTTCTGATATTACCCTTAACTTTTGCTGTACTGGGGATTGAACCCAGGAGTGTTCTACCTCCTAGCTATACCCGTAGCTCTGTTTTTTATTCTTTATATTTAAACAGGCTATCACTAAGTGCCTGAGACTGGCCATGAACCTGCAAGTCCTATCTCAGCCTCCCAAGTACTAGGATTACAAATGTGTGCCACGATGCCTGGCAGTTTCTGATATTATGTTATCAGTATGATGATGTCATCGATATCACTTGATATAAGAGTATTATTATACATTAGACCTGAATCAAGCCTGTCTTTAAAAATTCAATTCTTTTATTGTTGTCATACATCTTAAAGGGTACAAGATGGTAGAGGCATAAATACATAGCACTCATTTAGCCTTTCCCAATTCCTACCACATTCCCTCCCTCCATTCTTCCTTTTGATGTTTGGTTGAGAGATTGACTTTGATATGCTTATGAATGTACATCGTGCACATTAGGGAATTTCCCTCTTCCCCCTGCCATTTCCCTTATTTAGATCACATTACTTGCTCATTCGTTTAGGATTCCTCCTATGACCCTTTTTCTCCCTAGCTTCTGCAGATCAGGGAGAGCATCCAATTTTTTACTTTTTGTGACTGATTTCACTTAGCAATAATGTTCTCCAGTCCCATCTATTTCTCTGCAAATGACCTAATTTTGTTCTTCTTCATGGCTTAGTAAAATTCCATTGTGTATACATCCCATAGTTTCGTAATCCATTCATCTGTCGATGGGTATCTTGGCTGGTTCCATAGTTGGGCAATTGTGAACTGTGCAGCTATGAACTTAGATGTGCATGGATTAGTTTGGTAGTTTGGTTTCCGTTCTTTTGGGTAGATACCCAGAAGTGGTATTGCTGGATCATATGGTATTCATTCCCATTCTTCTGAGGATACTCCATACTGTTTTCCAAAGTGGTTTTACTAATTTGCAGTCCTACCAACAATGTATTAGAGTTTCTACTTTTCCATATCCTTGCCAGCATTTGTTGTGAAGTCTCAGGGCAGTTTTTATTTTATTTTCATCTCTCTGATTGCTAATGATGTTGAACATTTTTTCATACATTTATTGGCCATTTGAAAAAAATTGTGATGTATGTATTTAGTTTATTTGCCCTTTTTAATTAAAAAAAATTAGGTTATTTGTTTTCTTAGTGGTGAGTTCTTGAGTTCTCTCTCTCTTTTTTTCTTTTTGGTGGTACTGGGGATAGAACCCAGGGGCTTCTACCTCCGGGCTATACTCCCAGACCTATTTTATATTTTATTTGGAAATAGGGTCTCACTAAGTAGCTGAGGCTGACTTCAAACCTGTGCGATCCTCCTGTCTCAACCTTCCAAGCATGGGGATTACAAGCGTGTGCCACCACGCCTGGCTTTTTGAGTTCTCTGTATATTCTAGATGTTCTCTATTGGAGTTGTTGGCAAATATCTTCTCTCATTCTGTTGGCTCTCTGTTGAGGTTCTTGATAGTTTCCTTTGCTGTACCGAAGCTCTTCAGTTTAAGGCAATTCTACATATTGATCTGTCTTTTCCATTTGGTTTATGATGTTCTTTAGGTCTGAGACATCTTTACTGACTTTTTGTTTGGAATATTGGTTTAGTGGTATGAGAGGAATGTTGAAATCTTGCAGTATTATTGTACTGGGATCTTTTTGTGACTTCATGTCACAAAGAGTTTGTTTTATAAAAGTGGCTGCACCTATGTTTGGGGCATAAATGTTGACTATTATTTTCTCTTGCTGTATTGTTTCTTTTACCAGTAAAAAATGACCTGCTGTATCACTTCTCATAAGCTTGGTCTTGAAATCTAATTTGTCTGATATCATAGTTGCCACTCTTGCTTTTGTTCAAGTTCCATTGCTCCAGCTCTTTACCTTTAGTTTTTTAACTATTTTTATTTGTAAGGTGTATTTCTTGCAGGCAGCATATAGATGCATTCTGGTTTTTAATCCATTTTGCCAACTTATATCTTTTTATTGGGGAGTTTGGGCCATTTATATTTAGTGTGATTATTGAGATGCCTAACAATTTGAGTTTTAACTTCTGTTTGAGGTAGTGTTCTTTGCTTAGTTGTTTGATGGAAGTTATTGTTTCTCTGGTTCTGGCTTTTGCTACTTACTTCTTCTTTGCAGTTAATCTCAGTTTTTTCTTTAGTGCTGGTTTGGAAGACAAATTCTTTCAGTTTCTGTTTGTTGTGGAAGGCTTTTATTTCCCCATTGAATTTGGGAGGTAGTTTTGCTGGGTAGGAAATTTTGGGCTCTATGTTGTTTTCTTTGAGAGTTTGGAATATGTTGCTCCAGGCGCTTCTGGCTTTCATGACTTGCTTAGGCAAGTCTAGAGTGATTCTAATTGGTTTGCCTCTGAATGTCATGTGGTCTTTTGTTTTTGTTGCCTTTAAGATTCTCTTCTTGGCCTCTGCTAGTCAGTTTGACTATTATGTGGCTTGGTGAACCTTTTCTCTGATCTTATCTAAACGGGGTTGGTTCTATGTTTCGGGTTTTTAAAATTTGCATCTTTGTTGCTTTTGATAGCTTTCTTTCACTCTGTAGGAATCAACTAGTATATACAAGGGCAACTAGTATATACAAGGGAACATTGTATTGTATTCAGTGGTGACAGTTGAGTGAGGAGGAAGGTACTGAAGTGGTAAATACAAGAATAAAGTAGCAGATAGGATCGAATAGAAAGTTTGAGTGGTAAGGTAATATATAGTAGAGATTGGAGATAATGTGTATATATATATAGGAGGATTCTAATAACCAGTGTTGAGTATTTAGGTACAGTGAAGTAGATATGAAGTAGATTTAATACAAGAGAAAGAAAAGAGAAGAAAAAAGGATAGAGTAGAGGAGATTGGAAAGAGGGAACAAGCTTGTAAAAGGGGTGGGAAAGAGCAAAGAAACGTGCGTGCATGCGCATACACACACGAATGAAATGAAACAACATTCAAATACATACTGAGCAAACTTGGCCTCTGCAGTCCTCTTGACTCTGTGTGGAGTCTTTCAGCCATTAAATGTTCACTTTTTTTTTTTTTTTTTTGCAGTACTAGGGATGGAACTTGGGCATTCTACCTTCAAGCTACACTCCCAGCCTGATTTTTTATTCTTTATTTTGAAATAGGGCCTCACTGAGTTGTAAAGAACCTCACTAAGTAGCTGAGGCTGTCCATGAACTGCTGTCATTTGCTCTGAAACCTATAGTAATGTTGTCAGTTTGTAACCCCACTTTTTGGTCTTCTTCAGTGATTGGGACCCTGGACTGGTGTCTGTCTGGACAGGTTTTGAGTGTCACCCATGCCTCTTCCACTGCAAATCTGGGTCTCTGAGCTTTTAAAAAGGGCCTGTCTTAGTCTATGCAGGCAGCTGCTGTTACTGGGGCTGCATGTAGTGTAAGCTGGACTCTCCTCACTTTCCACAGACCCTGAGCTTGTCTCTCCTGACCTACATCGGCAAGTGGTGGGTGTCGCTGGGACCAGACCCACTGTTTGTATACGTAGGCGTCCAAATTCTCCACAGATAAGGCTGGGTTGGTCTGACCTCTCTCTGGACACCACGATTAGGTGATCTGTGGCAATCTCCGGAGGCCCTAATAGTGCACTGTGCCCTGTGGACTGTAGGGCCCTTTGCCCAATTTGCCCTCTTGACTGTCTACTAATTCATGCCTCTGCTGTGTCCAACAACAGACTCCATCCCACCTTCACCAAGGTGAACTGCAAAGTCTCAGACCCTGCAAGTCTATTGAGTCTGTTGCTTGTTGTGCATTCCCTTCGGCTGCACTGGACAGTCTCCCTCAGGGACGGCTGGTTCACTTATGATGATGTTGAGTGCCACTCTGGATCTCTGCAGGATGCAGTGAGCTCTAGCCGCCTTTGCCACAGGTCTAGCAGAGGTCCAGGCAGTAGTGTCTCTGTGGAGCATGGGACAAGGAGCCAACCAACCACTTAAAATTATAATGAGTTGCACATACTTCACTTCAAGGGGCGGGTTTTTTTTTTTTTTTTTTTTTGCGGTACAAGGGATTGAACCCAGGAGAATGCTACCTTTGAGCTACACCCCCGGCCCTATTTTTTTATTCTTCTACTTTTTTTTTTTTTTTTGGGTGGTACTAGGGTTCCTGGAAGCCCTTCTTCCTCCAGGCTACACTCCCAGACCCATTTTATATTTTTTATTTGGAAACAGGGTCTCTTAAGCCAGCAAAGCTGGCTTCTAATCAGCGTGATCCTCCTGTCTCCGCCTCCCAAGCGCAGGGAGTACAAGCGTGTGCCACCACGCCTGGCCTTATTCTTTCTTTTTTTTTTACATAGGGTCTCACTAAGTTGCAAAGGGCCTCACTAAGTAGATGAGGCTGTCCATGAACTGAGATCCTCCTGTCTCAGCCTCCCAAATGCTGGGATTACAAGCGTGTGCCATGCGCTGGCTTTTTCGATGGGGTTCTCTGGAGGCCACAGTGCCTGTAGTCCTGGCACAGTGAGGCAAGATGGCTCCATCAAGCCTGTCTTCTAATCAAATTATGATAGCTGGTGAATTGAAGTAACACTGTGGCTATATAGTAGATGTAAATTAGATCCTTCCCATGTGAAATCAGATTGTGTTTGGTTCTTTTTTAAGATGGGGACAGGGGGAAATGTTTGCAAAGTCAATCACTGAATGCTACTCTCCTTTTATGTGTTATATTTTTGTACTAAAGTCATATAACGGATTGTTCATATAATGGTGGCACTGCATTATTCAAGTCCTAATTATGTGTCATCCACTTTGTTCACTGGGTACCCAGGATATATTGGGAATAATACAGAGGATTCATTGGCACCAGCTCCTAGTTTTGTTTTATTTAATTACATTAATTAATTTATTAATTTTTGTGGTACTAGAGGTTGAACCCATAGGCGTTCTGCCTCTGAGCTATACCCCCAGTTCTATTTTTTTTTTCTTTTGAAATAAGGCCTCACTAATTTGCTAAGGCTAGCCACAAACCTGTGACCCTCCCTGTTTTAGCCTCCCAAATACTAGGATTAAAGGCTTATCCCACCATACCAGGCTCTAGTTTTTTATTTTAAAAAATGACAGTCTTAAGCCAGGTATGGTGGCACATGCTTGTAATCCCAGCACTTGGGAGGCTGAGACAGGAGGATCGCACAGGTTCAAAGCCAGCCTCAGCTACTTAGTGAAGCTCTCAGTAACTTAGTGAGACCTGTTTCCAAATAAAGTATAAAATAGGTCTGGGAGTGTAGCCCAGAGGTAGAAAAGCCCCTGGGTTCCACCCCCAATACCACAAACAAAAAAAACAAAAAAACCCAGCAATCTTTTTGTGTGATAGGCATTCTTTTCTTTTTCTTTCTTTTGGTGGGTCTGGGTATAGAACCCAGGGGCATTTGACCTCCGAGCTATACCCCTGCCCTATTTTTTACTCTTTATTTTGAAACAGGGTCTCACTGAGTTGCTAAGTAGTAGCTGAGGCTGTGAACAGTGATCTTCCTGTCTCAGCCTCCTGAATGCCGGGAGTACAAGCATGCCCCACAATGCCCAGCTAACGGGCATTCTTAATTAACAACCTCTGTGGACTTGGGCAGTTCTAGTGGTTCTGATTTAACATGCTTAGTTAAGACTTGATTTAAAGTAAGCTTCATACATTTGTTTTACAATACTAGGCAGGTGAAATGTTAATCAGATAATATTCATTTCAATAATATATTTAGGTAAAGGATATCACTATTTCACAAAGTTGTTAAAATATTCTAATTTTATTTATTTAATTTTAAGTTTTGGTACTGGGGATTAAACCTAGGGGCCCTCTACACTGCGCTGTATCCCAGCCCTTTTTAAAAATTTGAGACAGAGGTGTCTCACCAAATTGCCAGGCTGGCCCTGAACTTGGAATCTTCTTTTCTTAGTCTCTCCAGTAGCTGAGGAAATAAAAATATTCTAATTTTAGTGTAAACTTTCACCTCAGTCCCAGCAACCATTGCTACTTCCCATTCTAAAGCTAATATCTTTTTTTTTTTTTTTTGGTGGTACTGGGGTTCCTAGAAACCCTTCTACCTCTGGGCTGCACTCCCAGACCTATTTTTATACTTTTTTATTTGGAAACAGGGTCTCTTAAGCCAGCGTGGCTGGTTTTGAACCTGTGCGATCCTCCTGTCTCCACCTCCCAAGCACGGGGATTACAAGCGTGTGCCACCATGCCCGGCTAACCCTAACATCTTTTAAGACTTAACTTTCACAGTTACTAGGATAAAATTTGGTGAAACTTAACATATCCTGTCATTTACAGTTAAGAGAATTAGAGAGATGTAGTATTAAATCAAACTACAAAAAATTAACTGTAGTGCATACTATATTACTGTACTTTGTTTTGGGCATTGTGGCATACACTTGTAATTCCAGTACTTGGGAGGCTGAGACAGGAGAATCACAGGTTTGAGGCCAGTGTGTGGGAATTTAGTGAGACTCTGTTTCAAAAGAAAAGTAGGAGTTGGGGTCCTTTTTAGCTCACTGATAGAGTGTTTCTGGGTTCAGTTTCCAGAACAAAATAACAACAACAACAAAATTATTTTCTTGGTCACTTCCTGTTGCTATTGCAGTGAGCGCAGGTGTTGAGAGTATCTATTTAAAATGTCTTGTGCCAGGCCTGGTGGTGCATGCTTGTAATCCCAGGGTTTGGGAGGCTAATACAGGAGAATCGCACAGGTTCGAAGCCAACCTCAGCTACCTAGCAAGGCTCTCAACAACTTAGTGAGACCCTGTTTCCAAATAAAATAT
Organism: Muscardinus avellanarius; assembly: GCF_963383645.1. Classification (NCBI taxonomy): domain Eukaryota; kingdom Metazoa; phylum Chordata; class Mammalia; order Rodentia; family Gliridae; genus Muscardinus; species Muscardinus avellanarius. The sequence goes on along the minus strand of NC_137788.1, from coordinate 103,475,623 downwards.
AAAATAGGTCTGGAGTGTGGCCCAGAGGTAGAAGGCCCCTGGGTTCCATCCCCATTAGCACAGATACACACACACACACACACACACACACACACACACACAGACATACACACACAGTCTTGTGACAGCTGGGCATGGCGGGGCAGGCTTGTAATCTTAGTACTTGGGAGGCTGAGAAAGGAGGATTGCAGGTTCATGGCCAGCTTCAGGTACTTGGGAGGGCCTCTGCAACTTAGTGAGGCCCTATTTCCAAATAAAGAATAAAATGGGGCTGGGGGTGTAGATCAGAGGTAGAATGCCCCTGGGTTTCATCCCAGTACCATAAAACAAAAGGTCTTGTGACACTAATCTGCATCTCAGTAATTTATCTCTTGAGTTAATTTTGTATCACAATAAAATATGATTTTAGTTGGGTGTGGTGATGCACACCTGTAATCCCAATACTTGGGAGGCTGAGACAGGAGAATTTCAGGTTCAAAACCAGCCTCAGGAATTTAGCAAGACTCTCAGCAACCTAATGAGAGACCCTGTTTCAAAACCAAATGCTGGGGATGTAGATATACAAAATACACATTAAGCGTTTACATTATTGGTAGGGCTTTGGTCACACAGCAGGCTATTAGCTTGGAAGTAGTAGCATGTCATCCGTAGATTTCCCACTTGGTGGGCCAGCACTCCTTGGCCCCAGTGTTGTTCAAGGATCAATTGTCTTCTTCTGGTTCCTTTACTGTGGTTGAGTTGAAGACCAACTAATTTTCCAGCCAATTCAAACAAGAAATTATTTCAAATAAAGCAGTGTTCCTTTAGGTCCCTTAGGTGTTAGGGACTAGCAGGAGCTTTTATTGGTCCTCTGACCTTCCAGTAATATTTTGTTAAGACCTTCTTTCAGCTCCATTAGCATTCACTTTATTCTCCTGTTTTTATATAACCAAATGAAGGTTTCCAAGTGCCTGAGATAAAATCTCTTGACCTCTCACTTTTGTCTTTGCCTGTTTTCTTTACTTTTTTTTTTTGGTGGTACTGGGGGTGGAACCCAGAGACTTTCTACCTCTGGGCTATACTCCCTGACGTTTTTTATATTTTATTTGGAAACAGGGTCTCACTAAGTTGCTGAGAGCCTCACTGAGTAGCTGAGGCTGGCTTCGAACCCGTGCGATCCTCCTGTCTCAGCCTCCCAAGCGCGGGGATTACAAGCATGCGCCACCACTCCCAGCTAGTCTTTGCCTGTTTTCTAACGAGACACCAATTTTATTAGCATCTGTCAAGACCCAAGAAGAGAAGCTAGACAATAAATCTGATAAAACTTCTTGGATCATTGCTGGATTTCATAGCATTGTGATTACATGGGATGACCACAGCATTCACTGTATACTGTGAGGCACACTCACTAGATGGCTGTCCTTATCAACATTAGTGCCTATCCAGCATAGCTTGCAGAAGTATATTAGCTGCTTTTTTCTGGGGAGTTCCCTTTAGCATTTATTTATTTTTTACACTTGCAAAGTCGGGGCAAAAAACTTAACAGTGACTTTTACCAAGTCCACCAAGCCACCTGCTGTGTGTTTTAATTTCATATAACCATTTGTAGTTGTTACTAGTAAGCTGTGGATCTTGCATCAAACCAGATATGCTCTTCCATTCTGCTGTGTTCACAACCTATGTTGCCTCTAGGTTAATTACTCTTAATCCACTGTTCTAGAGGCTTTGATAATGTTGAATCATAGATGAGACTTTCTCTGTACTATACTCCCTTAGTGTTTCCTGGTTTCACCTTTACCTCACCTGGACTACCTTCTTGAGACCAGGGTGCTTCTAATGTTCCAACCTAATTTTCCCTCAGAAGCGATCCTGATACTGGTTAGAATCTGAAATTGGCCCATTGTCTATTGAATCATGGATAACAATAGCAAAATGATTACATAATTGGCTTTTTTATTACTCTGCATTTTATTTGGTCAGTTGGCTTCTCAGAAGTAGGGTTCTAGAAAATTCTGTTGGTACGTTTTTACCTCTAGTAACTACAGCTCCAGTATCATAAATGACTAGGTAGCCATATCAATCAAAGGTTCTGCAGTCCGTGTGTGTGATATCTCACACACACACACACACACACACACACACACACACACACACACACACACACACACACACGGTGGAACCCAGGGGCTTTTCTACCTCCAGGCTGTACTCCCAGATCTACTTTATACTTTATTTGGAAACAGAGTCTCACCAAGTTGCTGAGAGCCTCACTAAGTAGCTGAGGCTGGCTTCAAACCTGTGCGATCCTCCTGTCTCAGCCTCCTGAGTGCTGGGATTGCAAGTGTGCGCCACCCTGCCCAGTGATTCAGTAATTCTAGTGATGCCACTTCTTCTTCTTCTTCTTTTTTTTTTTTTTTTGAGATTGAACCCAAAGCATTCTTTTACACTCCCAGTCCTATTTATTTATTTATTTATTGGTGGTACGGGGGCTTGAACCCAGAGGCTTTCTACCTCTGGGATATACTCCCAGACTTATTTTTTTATATTTTATTTGGAAACCGGGTCTCACTAAGTTGCTGAGAGCCTCACTAAGTAGCTGAGGCTGGCTTCGAACCTGTACAATCCTCCTGTTTCAGCCTACCAAGTGCTGGGATTACAAGCCTGCACCACCAAGCCTGGCTAATTTTTTAATTGTAATTTTGAAACAGGGATTTTCTAAGTTGCTGAGGCTAGCCTCTAAACCACGGCCCTTCTGTCTTAGCTTCCTAAGAACCGGGATTACAGGCATGTGCCATTGTACCTGGCTTAGTGATCCCACTTCTGATGCCAACTATAATATTAGAGAGCAAACCACAAGACTTCCTCACTTCTTACTCTGGGGGGGGGTACTGGGCATTGAACCTAGGGGCATTCTATCTGAGGTATGCCCCCAGCCCTTTTGTTTGTTTGTTTATTTTTGCAGTACTGGGAGTGGAACCTAGGGGCATTCTATCTCCAAGATTCACCCCCAGTCCTATTTTTTTATTCTTTAGTTTTTGAAACAGGGTCTCACTGAGTTGCAAGGGCCTCACTAAGTATCTGAGGCTGTTCATAAACCACGATCCTCCTGCCTCAGCCTCCCAAATGCTGGGATTACAAGCATGCGCCACCACGTCTGTCTCCTTTTTTATTTTTAAACAGGGTTTTGGCCGGGTGTTTTGGTGCATGCTTGTAATCCCAGTACTTGGGAGGCTGAGATAGGAGGATTGCTCAGGTTTGAAGCCAGCCTCAGCTACTTAGTGAAGCTCTCAGCCACTTAGTGAGACCCTGTTTCCAAATAAAATACAAAAATAGGTCTGGGAATGTAGCTCAAAGGTAGAAAGCCTCTGACTTCCACCCCCAGCACCACAAAAAACAAAACCAAACCAGGGTTTTGCTAGGTTGCTAAGGTCCTTACTAAATTGCTGATGCTGGCTTCAAACCTTAAAATCTGTTCTCAACCTCCCAAGCGTGTGCCACCATGCCTGGCTTGACACCATTTTCTGTGTGTGTGTGTGTGTGTGTGTGTGTGTGTGTGTGTGTGTGTATGTGTGTGTGTGTATGCATGCATGCATGCATGTGTGCATGTGTGCTCTTGCACACTACTGAGGATTGAACTGAGGGGGATGCATTCTACCTTCAAGCTATACTCTCGGCCTGATTTTTTTATTTGAAATGTGGTCTAAGTTGCAGAGGGCTTCACAAAGTTGGTGAGGCTATCATCCAATCTGCAATCCTCCTGTCTCAGCCTCTTAATTACTGGGATTACAGGCATGTGCCACCATGCTATTACTACTTTCTTTTAATTTTTGGTGCTGGGAATTTCAATTCTTGGGGCTGTCTACCTACTCAGAGCTATTTTATTTACTTTTTTTGTGGTCCTGGCTATGGAACCCAGGGGCATTTGACCTCTGAGCTACACCCCCTGCCCAATTTTTATTCTTTATTTGAAACAGGGTCTCACTGAGTTGTAAAGGGCCTCACTAAGTAGTTGAGGCTGTCCGCAAATGTGATCCTCTGGTCTCAGCCTCCTGAATGCTGGGATTACAAGTGTGCACCACCATACCTGTCTATGTGTTTGTTTTGTTTGTTTGTTTGTTTTTGTTCTCTATTTCTATTGTATTTCTATTGTTTTCTATTTCTGTTGTATTTCTATTTTATTTGGAAATAGGGTCTCACCAAGTTGCTGAGAGCCTCACTAAGTAGCTAAGGCTGGCTTCGGACCTATGCAATCCTCCTGTCTCAGCCTCCCAAGCGTGGGGATTACAAGCGTGCGCCACCACGCCCAGCATTTGTTTTTGCGGGTCTGGGAATGGAACCCAGGGAGATTTGACCTCCGAGCTACAGCCCCTGTTGTGTGTTTTTTTTTTTTTTATTCTTTATTTTGAAACAGGGTCTCACTGAGTTGCAGAGGGCCTCACTAAGTAGCTGAGGCTGTCTGGCAACTGCGATCCTCCTGTCTCAGCCTCCCAAATGCTGGGATTACAAGTGTGCGCCACCACGCCCGTCTCTACCTCTGAACATTTTTAGTTCATCTCTAATTGTTCTCTTCATGTCTCGTCCTATCTTTGAGACATTAGAATAAATGTTCTTATGTCTTTAGGAGCCCTTTTCTGCATATATTTTCTTAAAGCCTCTAGATTTAAAGCCAGACACCAAAATAAACAAGCAAACAAACACGGGAATTTTGAGACATAAATTTAAGAAGTTTAATAAGAAGGAATTGTCACAGAACGTTCAAAGAGGTCTTTTATATGCTTCATTCAACCTTTAAAATAGAATAGTTGCCTGAATATTTTCTATATAGTAGTGTAGTGTGTAGGGGGTCGGCAGAGGCAGAGACAGATAGACAGTGGGTGGGAATTGAACCCAGGGTTGTTCTGCCTCTGAGCTACACTCCCAGCATTATTTTATTATATTTATTTTTGAAAAAATATCTGAGTTGCTGAGGGTCTTGCTGAGTTGTCTCAGCCTTTGGAGGATCATAGGTTTGAAAGCAGCCTCAGAAACCCAGTGAGGCTCCCAGCAACCTAGTTAGCCTCTGTTTTGAGATATAAAATAAAATTGGACTAGGGATGTAGTTCAGATGTAGAATGTCCCTGGGTTCGCCCAGTCTCCAGTACCCCAAACATACACATATACATACACATATACATACATACATAGTTAAGCATAGATATTTTTCTGCTAATAAGTTATTCTCTTTTTTATTTTTGCTAAAGATGCCATATTTCGACATGTATTGATGAGAGTGTATGTATGTAGGTTATTTCAAAGCAGGAACTTTTTGTCCTAAAAATTTATGTAAATTATTGATCTAGAATTGATAGCCTTTTTTTTTCTTTTTCTTTTGAAGATTCAAGGAAGTTTATTAAAAAAGGTAGAAATACAGAAGATAGTTACAGCTTCGTGTTACAACATGAGGGGGTACTTCGAATGAAATCACCCGATAGCCTTTTCTAAAGAATTAAATGTCCTGTTGTTATTGCCTTCAAGTACTATTAGTTTGGGACAATTAAATTTACAGAACAGCCAGGCGTGGTGGCGCACACTTGTAATACCAGCATTTGGGAGGCCGAGACAGGAGGATCGCAATTCGCAGACAGCCTCAGCTACTTAGTGAGGCCCTCTGCAACTCAGTGAGACCCTGTTTTAAAATAAAGAATTAAAAATTGGGCAGTGGGTATAGCTTGGAGGTCAAATGCCTCTGGGTTCCATCCCCAGACCCACAAAAATATAAAAAAATAAAAAAAATAAATTTACAGAACAAAGTTTTGAAATACCCACAGGATGTACATTTGTTTGAAAATCTCCACATGTGGTGTTTTATGGCTGCAGTATTTTAAGAGTTCTCCTGTCTGCTTTTTCACAGCATCATTGTGACTTTCTTTCCATCTTAAGAGGGCCAAGTTGCCTTTATACTGAGGTCATAGGACTTTTGGATCTCTGCTTTATGGTGAGATTTACACTGGTGAAATCGTCATCACAATGCAACTAATGAAATACTAATCACTAGTAAAGGTTCACTTATGTGCTTGAAAGTTGTTTTAGCTAGATAAATAATTCTAGGCTGACAGTAATTTAAAGATATTGCTGTACTGTCTTATGACTTGCATTGTTTACATTAAAAATCTGTTTTATCTTTGTTCATCTGTATGTAATGTGTCCTTTAGACCTCTTTAGCCACTTTTGAGATCTTATTGCTGGTTTTAAGGTGTTTGGAAATGATATTCCATAGTGTTTTCTTAAGTTGTTTGGGAACTTGGAAAAAACTGAGTTTAGATGTACAGATTTGGAAAATTTTATCCACAATTATGATTTTTTTCTAATATTTTCTCTTTCCTTTTTCTTCCCCTTTGGTGGTACCAGTTATATCAGTGTGGTTAGGACTCACCATTATTTCTGTTTTTCATCTAGTCATTTCCATTGTTTCATTTTGGATACCATTAACAGTGAATTAGCATTACAGAAGGAAAGTGAGATTATTATTACTTTGTTGTACCAGGTATTGAACCCAGGGGCATTCAACCACTGAGCTATTTTTTAATTTTAACTCTATTTTTAAATTTTAATTTCATTTGTTTATATTTTTTTACAGTACTTTTTTTTTTTTTTTGCAGTACTGAGGTTGGAACCTCCGAGCTATGTTCTGAGGCCCCCCCCCCCTTTTTTTTGCGGGTCTGGGGATGGAACCCAGGGGCATTCGACCTCCAAGCTATACCCAATGCCCTATTTTTTTATTCTTTATTTTGAAACAGGGTCTCACTAAGTTGTGGGTGGCCTCACTAAGTAGCTGAAGCTGTCTGTGAACTGCGATCTTCTGGTCTCAGCCTCCTGAATGCTGGGATTACAAGTGTGTGCCACCTTGCCTGGCTTCTCAGCCCTATTTTTATTCTTTATTTTGAAACAGGGTCTCACTAAGTTTCAGAGGGCTTCACTAAGTAGCTGAGATTGGCTGTGAACCTGCAACCTTCCTGTCTCAGTCTCCCAAGTACTGGGATGACAAGTGTGCATCACCACACTTTGCTTTAATTTTAATATTTATTTTAATATTAATATTAATTTTAATATTAATTTTAATATTTTAATTTTTTGTGGTACTAGGGGTGGAACCCATGGGCTTTCTACCTCTGGGCTATACTCCCAGACCTATTTTATACTTTATTTGGAAACAGGGTCTCACTAAGTTGCTCAGGGGCTGGCTTTGAACCTGTGCCATCCTATCTCAGCCTCCTAAGCTCTGTGATTACAAGGGTGCGCCACCACACCCAGCTTTAATTTTTATTTTGAAATGGGGTCTTGCTAGGTTGATGAGAGTGTCACTACTTTGCTAAGGCTGTCCTCAAACCTGCAGTCCTCCTATCTCAGCCTTCCAAGTTCTGGGGTTACAGGCATGTGCCACTATGCCCAGCTATAGAGTATTTTTTTCTTGTTCATAGTGGTATATGTGTGTGTGTGTGTGTGTGTGTGTGTGTGTGTGTGTGTGTGTGTGTGTTTGTAATTTTTTAAATTGGAAAACAGTTTGAAGTGGATTTGAAAGTTGAATTATAAAATTTTAAGTAAAGATTGTATGAAATATACAATCAGAATATCAAGAACATACAGAGAATATCACGAACAATGAAAAATTTATTTCCTCATCTCTAAAACAAACAATGGTATTTATCTTGCTAGTAGCATGTAACATAAATATATAATTTTTGACATCTAATAAGAACTCACATATTTGCATAGTAGACTTTTTGTTGTTGAAGGCTTAAGATTTTTATATTTGCAACACTGTAAATTCTTTTAAGTTACTGCAAAGAATAACAATGATTTTTGGCATAGAAAGTCGTAATAGTATCTGAGTCGTTAAGTTTTTTTTTGGGGGGGGGCGTCTGGGGATGGAACGTGCATTCGACATCTGAGGTACACCCCCTGCCCTACTTTTTATTCTTTATTTTGAAACAGGGTCTCACTAAGTTCCAGAGGGCCTCACTAAGTAGCTGAGGCTGTCCATGAACCGCGATCCTCTGGCCTCAGCTTCTGGAATGCTGGGATTACAAGCGTGCGCCACCACGCTCGGCTTTCATTAAGTTTTCTTTAACTCAGTGATACAGTGCTTGCCTAACATGTGAAAGGCCCTGGATTAGAGCTCTAGAACATGTGAACACACACACACTTGCTTTGAGAGAAGTCATGTAAGATACTAGGCTCAACCTGGAAATTTAGTAAAGTCTCACAAAAGGCTAGCTATTGCTACCTGTATATTGAGAGATGCTTTGATATATAATGTTTTAGATTTTTTTCATTTATATATTTATTTATTTATTTTGGTACTGGGGGTGGAACCCAGGGGTATTCTCTGAACTCTACCCTCAGCCCTGTTTTATTTTTTATTTTGAGACACATTCTCACCAAGTTGGGATCGCACTATGCCTTACTAGTACAGCCAAGGATTACAGGCGTGCTGAGCCTTTTTTTTTGTTTTGAAATATGGTCTTGCTAGGTTGCTGAGAGTCTTGTTAGCACAGATCCCCACACTGTTGTACATCTTCCTCTACTGCCCTTCTTTCTCCGCCCCCCCCTCTTGTTTACCTTCTCTTTCCGTATTGGGGATTGAACCTGGAGGCATCTACCTCTGAGCCACACCTGCTGGCCTGATTTTATTTATTTGGAAACAGGGTCTTTCTAGGTTGCTGAGAACCTCACTAAATTGCTGAAGCTTGAATCTGGGTTCCTCCTGTCTCAGCCTCCCAAGTACTGGGATTACAGGCTTGTGATGCCACCACACCCAGCTCTTACCTTACTCTTTGAATCCCACCACTTAGCAAACTTCACTTTATGTCAACAAACTTTATGTGAATCTGATTTTCATATTTTCCTTAGAATTCCATAAATGCCTCCCATTATTTAGAGAATAAAATGCAGAACTAGCATAGTATACCAGGCTCTTAGTCTGCCTCTGGATTTAAAAAAAATCAGTTGTTGCCTCATATTTTGATCTTTGCATATTTTTCTTGTTCATCTTGAATTATTTATAGTGTACTAAACGTGCCTCTACACCTAGAAGAGGATAATGTTCTGACTTCTCTGTGAAGTTTTTCTTGGTACTGAGGCCAGTTGAGGCACTAGATTTTTGTTGCAGACTATTATATATACTTCATTTACAACTCTTGTCACAGTGTGGTACCAATTTGTATTTGTATCTGTTTATTACTACAGTATGAGCTATATGAGTCTTTTTCCTTGCGGAGAAAGCACCTAGAAGAAAGTGAAAAACAACTTGTTGATTTAGTCAATAGTTTACAAAAAGAATATGAAGCTAAAGAAAATGATTATTTTAGCTTTCTGGTAGCCAAGGAATTATAGTTTGACTGCCAGGGCATTGTGGCGCATGTGTGTAATCTCAGTCCTTAGGAGGCTGAGTCAGGATGATCACAGGTTTGAGGATAGCCTCAGCAAAGTAGAGACTCTCAGCACCTGACAGCATTTGCCCAGCATGCAGGAGGCCTTGGGCTTAATCCCTAGCACAAATAAACAAACAGCGGTAGCAGTGGTTTTTGTGATGTTGAAACTATGAGTGATTTTTCCCTCCTTTAGTGAGGAGTATTTTGTATAGTATGGTTGTTTTTTATGATGTAAAATGTGTAATGTAGTCCAATATTTGGGTTTTAAAAAATGTATAATTTTGAACCCAAATTCTAATGTAAGACTACGCAAACATTTTTTTTTTGGCATGAGGTTTTTTTTTTTTTTTTTTAATTGGTGCATTGTAATCATATATCACATTGGAATACAAGACTTGAGAGGATATACAAACACACATCATCCAATTAGCCCTCATCCAGTACCCATCCCATTCCCTCCCCCTCCCTGGATCCCATGCTTGTTTGGTGATTAACTTTGATACATTTGTTTATGTACCTCCTGGTTTTAAAGAGGCTCCTTCCCCCCCTGTTCCATACCCTCTGATTGGTCACCTTAATTGCTTCACTGTAGGGCCCTTTCTATAGCTCGACCTCTTCCTGTTGCCTACTCAAACATTTTTTTAAGTAATTTATTTTCATAATGACTTTTCAGGGCCAGAAGGGAGGAATTGACAGTAAAAAGTTGCCTTTGAGGTAATACACAAATGGCCAGCATGTAGAGTCGATCATTTATGGTTTCAAGATGGTCTTAAGTAATTCTTCTTTATTTCTCAAATCTTTATTGTAAACTTTGTTTTAAATGTAGGGTTTTTTTGTTTTTTGTTTTTTTAACTTTTAGGTATCAGTTTTTGGAAGAAGCTTTTCAAAATCAGAAGGGTGCAATTGAGAATCTATTGGCTAAACTCCTTGAGAAGAAGAATTATGTTCATTTTGCAGCTACGCAGGTACAGAATAGGTAAGTGTGTTGCCTTAAACCATAATTTCACATTAAGGACTATTAGAGGAGAGTGGGTCCAGTCCAACTGTATTTTTCTACTATATTAAGCATATATATATGAATAAATACATATAAAACTTTATGTAAAACGCGCTCTCACTCTCTCTCTCTCTCTCTCTCTATATATATATATATATATATATATAACCTTTTTTAGAGATGAAGTGATATAATTTGAGTTTGGGATTATACTTGTTAAACAGTTCACCAAATTTTTAATTTTTAAAATATATTTTTGATTATTTTATAATGAAAAAGACTATAGTCTGTTTAAGCCTTAAACTTGGAAAACAAAATTAATGTAGAAAGTTGAATTATAAAATTTCATAAAATTTAAAGATTTTGTGAAACATACAGTAGAGAGAATATCAAGAACAGTGAAAAATTTATCTCTAAAACAAACATTAGAACAGTATCTAGTAGCATTATAACACAAATATATAATATAGTTTTTGACACTTTATAAGCACTCATATTAGTTGCTGCTATTATTTTTTATTACTGCCACCATCATCATTAATTATTATATTTTGGTACATTTCTAAAAAAATAACTTATAGGGAAAGTAAGAATAAAGTTCCATGAGAGAACCTATCTACAAGGTTAGGACTTTTACACTAGGAAGGCAAACATTTGGAGATGCCATAATTAAAACCTGGAAATTTCTAGAGGTATGAATAGGGTTACTATGTAGTTACTATATAAACTCACAAATATTGAAACTTTTTATTGAATATTAATGTTCTTTAATTTGTCATGAGTAAAATGGCATAAAATAGATGCTTAAAAATATTTAGAAAGTTGAATGGAAGCATAGTCTGGTGGTACATGCCTGTAATTCCAGTATTTGGGAAGCTGAGAGGTTTTAGGCCAGACTCAGCAACTTATCAAGACTCTGTTTCAAAATAAAAAATTAAAAGGGTTGGAAGTATTGCTCAGACAGAGATAGAATGTTCCTTAATTCCATCCCTGTGTTCCCCCACAAAAAAAGTTTGAATGAATGAAAATAGTGCTTTACACCTGGTAGAACCCTTCAGTTTAGATGATACCAAAAGAAAAGGCTTCTATAGATAATAAATACACACACACACACACGCGCGCGCGCATGCATGCACGCACGCACACACGCACGCACAGTTCATTGATGGTTGGGGTTTTGGAAATGTCAGAATGTTTTTGGTTAAACTGTTGTGTGTTGTGGTTGATGTTGGAGAAGATAACTGTCTTCTCACAAGTTATAGAGGCCCCTTTCAGAGGAAGTAAGTTTATTATATGGCAGTCTCATACTTTTAAATGTATATTTTGTATGTATAATATACTTTCTTCATATGTTCCTGAAATAGAACAAAATGTTTGCCTGTTATAAGATCATATAGTTTTGGGAGAGATTAATGACTTCAGCTCCACAAAGCTTTAAGAAAAATATTAGGAGCAGGGCATGATGGTGCATGCCTGTAATCCCAGCATTCGGGAGGCCGAGACTGGAGGATCGAGGTTCACAGACAGCCTGAGCTACTAGTGAGGCCCTCTGCAACTTGGTGAGACTCTTTCAAAATAGAGAATACAAAATAGGGCAGGGGGTGTAGCTCGGAGGTTGAGTGCCTCAGGGTTCCATCCCCAGACCCACCAAAACAAACAAACAAAAACCAATAACAAAACACTAATGAAATAATCTTCTATACACATTTGTCATTGACCTTTGTCCTTTTTAAGGGTTTTTTTTTTTTTTTTTTTCATTACTGGAGATCAGAACCAGGGCCTCATACTTTTTCCACATGCTAGGCAAGGGGCCACTGAACTACGTGCCTCCCCTATGCCCCATTCTGGGGATTGAACCCAGCAGCTCACTCATGCTAAGCAAGTGCTCTACCACTGGGTTGCCCAGGCCTTTTTACTCCCTATCTCCCTCCCCTTTGTTTTGTGGTGCTGGGGATGGAACAGGGGAATTCTACCTCTGAGCTACACCCCCAGACCAATTTGTTTTTTAAATTCTTTATTTTGAAACAGGGTCTCACTGAGTTGCAAAGGGCCTTTACTAAGTAGCTGAGGTGTCTATGAACCCGCGATCCTCCTGTCTCAGTCTCCCAAATGCTGGGATTACAAGTGTGTGCTACCACGCCTGGCTTCCTAGTCCATTTTAAATTTTATTGAGACAGGGTTTTACTAAGTTGCCCAGGCTGGCCTCAAACTTGCAGTCCTTCTGTGTCAGCCTCCCATGTACTTGAGATTATAACTGTGTGCCACCATGCCTCCTTCATTATTTTATTTTGTGGTACTAGGGATGGAACCCAGGGGCAGTCTACCTCTAAGTTACACCCCCAGCCCTATTTTTTATTCTTTATTTTGAAACAGGGTCTCACTGAGTTGCAAATGACCTCACTAAGTATCTGAGGTTGTCTGTGAACCATGATTCTCCTGTCTCAGCCTCCCAAATGCTGGGATTATAAGCTTGCGCCACCACGCTCAGTTCCCTCTTTTTTTTGTGGTACTGGGGTTCCTGGAAACCCTTCTGCCTCCGGGCTACACTTACAGACCCATTTTTATATATTTTTTGGAAACAGGGTCTCTTAAGCCAGCGAGGCTGGCTTGGAACCTGTGTGATCCTCCTATCTCCGCCTCCCAAGCACGGGGATTATAAACATGTGCATTACAAGCGTGTGCCACCACGCCAGCTCTTATTTTTTAATGTACTTTTTTTTTTCTTCCTTCACAAATGAACACACAATAGACCTGCCTAAGTTCAGTAAGTCTGAGGCCAACCACTCCCCTTTTTCAGATGCATAATGATTTCCATCTTTTGACTCATTTCATGTTGCAAGACCTATTTTTCTCTTCAGTAGCAATTAGCACCTTTATTTTTAAAGTCTTTTATTCATCTTAGAGAATTTAGTAACATTTTCAAGTAAGTGCCTATATAGGCTGTGATATAGAGACAAAAGAAGAATAACTACATTACTATTGCCCAGAATATATTAGTTATTCAAGTCTGAATTTGGCAAATAAAAAGCAGTTTGTACAGAAGTAGAATATATAAAAAATGAAGGCTACCTATTATAGTTGTGTGTGTGTGTGTGTGTGTGTGTGTGTGTGTGTGTGTGTGTATTTATTTATTTTATTTTGAGATACTTTGAATTGAGCCCAGGGGCTCTACTACTGTGCTACATTCCTAGTGCTTTTTATTTTTTATTTGGAAACGGGGTCTTGCTGAGTTGCTAATGCTGGATTGAATTTGCAATCCTCCTGCCTCAGCCTTTCATGTCACTGGAATTATAGGCGAATGCCACTTTGCCCAGTTTATTTGTTGAATTTTTATTTATTGATTTTGGTGGAGATTACCATTTTTTTTTTTTTTGGGTAAATAATCAAGGTATTAGCCATTTGATATTTGCAACCAAAAACTTCATTGCCACTTTTCTTTTTCCTTTTGCTTTTCTGTGTGTGTTGGGGGGGTAGGGGGAGGTGTGTGTGTGTGTGTGTGTGTGTGTGTGTAAAGGAACCCAGGGGTCCTCTACTACTGGACAATGCCTCCAGCCTTATGTTACTTTTTTTATTTGGAAACAGGATCTCACTAAATTGCTAAGAGCTTCACTAAGTTGCTGAGACTGGCTTTGAGCCTGTGATCCTCCTGTCTTAGCCTTCTAAGTACTGTGATTACATACATGTGATACATGTGCTACTATAACCCAGCTGCTCATAACCCACCCACCCACTCCCCCCCCCCTTTCTCTGTGGCAGCGGAGATTAAACCCAGGGGCCTTCTACCTTGAGCTACATCCCTAGCCCTATTTTTTAATTTTTATTTTGAAACAGGGTCTCACTTAGTAGCTGAGGCTGACCACGAGCCTGTTATCCTCCTGTCTCAGCTTCTCAAGTACTGGGATTACAGGTGTGTGCCATCATGCCCATCTATTCCCATAACCTTGTCTACAGCATCTAACAGCAATTCTGAAAAATGAATTGGATGGGATGAGGGATGTTTGGGGGCATTGCTCAGCTAGTTAGAACACCAGGTTAATACGTGAGAAACTCTGGGTTCAATCCCTAGCACCAAATAAACAAATGTTAACAACAACAAGTAAACAAAAAAGAAAGATAGATTGAAAAATGTTTTATGCCCTTTACTGTATACAATAGGAAACCATTTTGAGAGGAAATGATGGAAGACGCAGTATATTTAAGATATGTTTTTTTTGTTGTTGTTTGTTTTGTTTTGGTGGCTGGTGCTGAGTACTGAGCCTAGGGGAATTTTACTTTGAGGTATACCCTCCAGCCCTTTTTTGTTCTATTTTTATTTGGAATAGACTCTTGCTAGGTTGCTGAGAGCCTTGCTAAGTTGCTGAGGCTGGCTTCAAACCTGTGATCTTCCTGTCTCAGCCTCTCAAGTACTGGGATTACAGGCCTGCACGTTCATGCCCAGTTGAAGTGATTACGTTTTAAATAAAAACAAGTGCTTCTAAATTTAATTCCTGTTCTTTCAAAAGGTGATAATTGGTCACAGCTTGTGGTTTTGCACATTGTCATAGAGAGCATTAAGATTAAACTGAACCAGTATGTCATATTTGACATTAACTAGCAATCCTTGGTGTTAGATGTATTCATATCATAGTGACTTAAGGAAATTTTTTCTCCATCTTAATGAATTGGCTTTTAGCTCAATTTAAAATTAGTAAATATTAAATTTATTTTTGCCTCTATACATAGCTTGTTTGGACCAAATTAAGTGGTTAGGTCTGCTGAAATATAAATTGTATGCTTTGACAAAGTATTAACTTTTAATTACTTGGTTAAGTGCCCAATTGGATGAATTTCTGTAACAGTTGATGACAGAGACATAGGATAAGTTGATAACCTAATGATGCATTTCTCTTACTCAGGATAAAAGAAGTAAATGAGACTAACAAACGAGTAGAACAGGAAATTAAAGTGGCCATTTTCACCCTTATCAATGAAATTAATAAGAAAGGAAAATCTCTCTTACAGCAGCTAGAGGTATGGTTCAAAGCCAAAATAAGACAAAAAAACTGCTTATCTTTTGCTCTTCAGCTGTTTTTAATGTTTATTGAAAGCTTTTTAAAAATGGGTTTGGGTATATGGAAATAAAGTAAAATTAAAAAGTTTTTTTTTCCCCATTTTCTATTGGGAAAGAGAACTTTTTTCTAGTTAGTTGTTTTGCAGCCCAATTTAATAACATTGGTTTTAGCTGTATACATTAGAAAATCATGATGTCCTCTTAGGAATGAAAGAGCTATTACTAGAATTTGATGCACATGAAGACAAAGCAGGCCCATCACATTTATTTTCTTTATTACTAGGTGCCTCAATTTAACTCGTTCATTATATAAGTATGCATTGGGCTTCAGCCATTTGTGTGTTTCACCTTACACTAAAAATATTTCTATACTTTCCACCAAAAATGCTGCTCATTTTGAAACTTATAAAATGAACTTACTTATAATATGACATTAGGTCTTTGTGCTGCATATTTTGAGATTATTATATAGGTATTAATTTCTAGATGAGAATCTTATAACTTTGTGAAATTCAAGTTAATTTTTAATCAGTGGCTTATCTTTATTGTCCACTGTTCATTTGTTCTTAGCAAAGTGTAAATGTGAATTTTCTGAGAAGTTGTTTTTCTCAAAAAAGAAAATTCTTGCCTTAAAATTTCCTGGTTGAAAATTTTGTGCTAAGTAGGCTCAGATGATATGGGGCTTTATTCTCTCAACTACTGAAGAGTAAGAATTTGAACTGTGCATTTGACTGTTTAACTTTCATTTACCTCAGATAGCCCTTAGAGTTTTTTTCTAGTTCACTTCTTCATAGAACCCTTGAAAATATTAGGCACATAATTACATATAAATGAAGAAATTATGTGAGCAGAATGTTACCCTTGAATTTCTTTTAAATCTTTCTATTGGAACTCAGTTGTGAGATTAAAAGTACCCGCATACATTTCATTAAAGTTGGAGGGTCTCTTTCCCATCATATATCTAGTTAGTTGCTTTAACCCTTAATAAGCCTGCCCCCTAGACCATGTGAATGGAGAGCACTTAGCAGTAACTATTTTTATACATTTTAACTTATTATGAATACATTTTAGCTGTACACTTAAAATGCTATTTGTAAAACTATTCCAAGAGCTTAAGAATTAAGATACCTATCAGGACTAATATTTAATGATAAATATGCCACATATTCCTAACATCATGATAATTTTCAAAAATAAATGTTTTCTAGTATAATATGTTCCTAAACTTTGTAAAAGAAAGTTTTTTCTAAGCTTTGTAGAAGGAATGATTTCTAGTAAAGTTGTAAATCAAATTTTTGTCAGTTGAGTACTTTTATTCATTGATAAACATTATGAGATAAGAAACTTGCTTCCTTAGGGAAAATATTGTTTAGTAAAACTAAGTTAAATAAGTTTGAGGGAGAAAATGATTAAGAAAGAAGTAGAAGTAGATAGGTAGTTTTTTAGCATGCTGAATGTCAAAAGACATAGGACATTACTCACCCCGACTGGGGAGTTTAAATCCCATTAAGCAGTTTATTTTCCTCTGCAGCATTTTTCTGAAATTGGTTTTTTTAGTTTGATGTTTTCAGCACTTTGTTCTTTATAAATATGTCATATCAAAAGTTTTCCCAGTTCTACTTTCAGAGCTCTGGAATTCTCTTTTGTTTTGTTTTAGGTTAAGGCAAATTTTTAACTTCAGTCTCATGCCACACCAGTGGGTGGCACTGGTGACAACATTTTTGTTGGCCTAGGAAATGAAGTGAGTTAAGATCATATAAAGTTATTTCTAAAAGTCAGCTCATAATTCCATATTGAATATTGGATTAACCTAACAGGAAGAAACTATTTTTAACAGACATTTCATGTGCGGAAAGAAAAAAGATATCAGCTAACATTAATTTTTCTTATGTGGAATTTTTAGCTTAGAGAACTAAGTTTTAGCCCCACTTTTGTTACTGATTTTTCCTGATTGATCATAGGCTTATTGAATAATAATGAACTTGTCAAGTTCTCCCATTTTTAAAGGAAATACAATGTGTACATTTTTTATGTAGCATTCAGTGAAGCACTTGTATTTCAGAATGTTACAAAAGAAAGGCAGATGAAGCTATTGCAGCAGCAGAGTGACATCACAGGCCTCTCCCGGCAAGTGAAACATGTCATGAACTTTACAAACTGGGCAATTGCAAGTGGCAGCAGCACAGCACTACTGTACAGCAAGCGACTGGTAAGACTGTGGTGTCTTAATCTTCTGAAGACATTACTTACCTCTGGTAAACTATACCTGGTTAAAGACAGGAAGATTGCAGGTTCAAAGCCGGCCTCAACAACTCAGCGAGATTTTGTTGCAAAATAAAAATAAAAAGGGCTAGCCAGGCATGGTGGTGCAAGCTTGTAATCCCTGCACTTGTAATCCCCGGGTTTGGGAGGCTGAGACAGGAGGATCTCGCAGGTTCGAAGCCAGCCTTGCTGGTTTAAGAGACCCTGTTTCCAAATAAAATATAAAAGGTCTGGGATTGTAGCCTGGAGGTAGAAGGGTTCCACCCCCAGTACCACTAAAAAAAATAAAAAAATAAAATAAAAAAAAATAAAAAGGGCTAGGAGTGTAGCTTGGTGGTAGACTGGCCCTGGGTTAAAGCCGGGCATGGTGGCACATGCTTTACAATTCCAGCATTTGGGAGGCTAAGACAGGAGGATTGTGGTTCGTGACCAGCCTCAGCTACTTAGTGAGGCCCTTTACAACTCAGTGAGGCCCTGTTTCAAAATAAAGGATAAGAGCTGGTTGTGGTGACACATGCTTGTAATCCCCACGCTTGGGAGGCTGAGACAGGAGTATTGCACAGGTTTGAAGCCAGGCTAAGTACTTAGTGAGGCTCTCAGCAACTTAGTGAGACCCTGTTTCCAAATAAAATATAAAATATGTCTGGGAGTATAGCCCAGAGGTAGAAAAACGCTGGGTTACACCCCCAGTACCACCCAGAAAAAAAAGGTTAAAAAAAATAGGGCTGGGTGTGTAGCTTGGAGGTAGAATGCCCCTTGGTTCTATCACCAGTACTGCCCCCCCCAAAAAAAAAAACCCCAACAAAGTATGAATTTGATATTTGGCAAATGTAACTACCCCCACATTAAGAAAATTTCATCATCCCTGTTTCATTGTCCCTTTTACCCCTGACTTTAGGCAGCCATCAGCCTGATTCCTATAATTTTCTAGACTTTTATGTAAATGGAAACATACAGTATATAATCTAGTATGTGAAATGCAATTTATTATCTGAAATGATAAAAATTTAAGCATATGTATTTTATTTTAGTACTAACTTAAATGTTTAAAAGTGTCTCTAGCATGTTTTCTCAATCAGTATTTAATTTTAGGACTAATATGAAGTTTTTTTTCTCTTTAAGATTACATTTCAGTTGCGTCATATTTTGAAAGCACGGTGTGATCCTGTCCCTGCTGCTAATGGAGCAATACGTTTCCATTGTGATCCGACCTTCTGGGCAAAGAATGTAGTTAATTTAGGTGAGAAATTGTTTTATAAATTTAATTTGGAACACCAGACTGAGAGGAGAGAAAAGCCAGGCATGGTGGCGCATATCCCAGTACTTGGCAGGCTGAGATAGGAAAATAGCAAGTTTGAAGCCAACCTCAGTGACTTTGTGAGGCCCTTCGCACCTTATCAGTGTTTAAAATGAAAACACTCAGGCCGGGCGTGGTCGGGCGTGGTGGCACATGTTTGTAATCCCTGCGCTTGGAAGGCTGAGACAGGAGGATCGCAAGGGTTCAAGGCCAGCCTCAGCTACTTAGTGAGGCTCTCAGCAACTTAGTGAGACCCTGTTTCCAAATAAAATATAAAAAAGGTCTGAGAGTATAGCCCGGAGGTAGAAAGCCTCTGGGTTCCACCCCTAGTACCACAAAAAAAAAAAAAAAAAAAATAAATAAATAAATAAATAAGAAGAGCTGAGGGTATAACTCAGAAGTAGAATGTCTCTGGGTTCTAATCCCAAATATCTTCTTCCCCCAAAAGATGTTTTGGGTAAAAGAAAAAAATCATATTTGAATTTTACCTTAGATGGAGCATCAACAGACTTTTTACATGGCATAGTAGTAGGTAAGAATACTTTTTACACTTGCATAGGGTTGTGAAAACAGAGAAAATCAAAGATGGTGAAAGATATAAAAATAAAAATAAAAAATTAAATAGAAATAAAATGAAAACATTCCAGAGCTTAAAAACGCTGGCTGTTACACCTCAAAGTGAGAATGCCTCTGAATTCAGCCTTCAAAACAAACAAAAAAGATAACATCTAAAGCAAATTTGATAAAGTTTTTAACTTTCAAAATGAATGAATGAGGCCGGGTATGGTGGTGCATGCTTGTAATCCCCGCGCTTGGGAGACTGAGACAGGAGGATTGTGCAGGTTCGAAGCCAGCCTCAGCTAAGCTCTCAGCAACTTAGCGAGACCCTGTTTCCAAATAAAATATAAAATAGGTCTGGGAGTATAGCCCGGAGGTAGAAAGCCTCTGGATTCCACCCCCAGTACCACCAAAAAAATAAAAATAAATAAAATAAAATGAATGAATGACTTGAAATTATATTATTCATTGTAAACTCATTCTGCTTACAATTTTGTATTGCTCTGTCACTACATCTTAACAATATTTCATTAATATAGTAGTGGGCGTGTGGTGTTGGTGATTCAACCCAGGACTTTGTGTTCTACCGCTGGGCTTTACTCCCAGGCCCTATTTGGTGGTATTTAATAATGTACCATTTCTAGAAATTTCCTCTACATTTAAAAAAATTAATGTTGACTCTCTCACATGGAAACCTTTTTAGCAAACGATTCTTCATTTTCTGGAAGAATTTCTTAGATGCCAGAATGGTAATGTGTTTAATAGTTGTGTTCTGAAAAGTGTTTGAAAGATAAAAGGTAATGCTTTTCATGTGTAAGAGAGATGAAGTTTGTTACTCCACATTGTGGACATAAAAGCCATGGGTGAAAGTTCTTGAAAGTTCTAGAAAGATAGACAGTTCAGTTTAAAAAAGAATAGCCAAGTGTAGTGGTGGATGCTTTTAGTAACAGGTACTCAGGAGGCTGATTGCTTGAGCCCTGGGCAACACAGTGAGACCCTTTCTTATAAAATAAATAAAATTCCCAACAATTAGAGTTGTTTACAGATTGAGGAAATTTATTTACTTTATATAGTAGTCAAGTCCTTCCCATTAGGAATTAATTGTGCTATGTTCATGTATGTCTCTATCACTATTCACTGCATTATGATGTGATACTTTATAAAACTACAGTGTACCAATAAAAGTATAACAAATTTTAACAGATTTTGAAAAGAAAAAAATAAATGTATATGAATGTTCACACCTATGTTCCTAATACTTGAGAGGCTGACACAGAAGGTTTGCAGTTTGAGACCAGCCTCAGCAACTTAGCAAGACCCTGTTAAAAATTAAAACAAGACCCAGGCGTGGTGGCGCACACTTGTAATCCCAGTGCTTGGGAGGCTGAGACAGGATGATCGCATGGGTTCAAGGCCAGCCTCAGCTACTTAGTGAGGCTCTCAGCAACTAAGTGAGACCCTGTTTTCAAATAAAGTATAAAATAGGTCTGGGAGTATAGCCCGGAGGTAGAAAAGCCCCTGGGTTCCACTCCTAGTACCACAAAAAATATAAATAAATAAATAAATAAATAAGAAGAGCTGAGGGTATAACTCAGAAATAGAATGTCTCTGGGTTCTAATCTCAAATACCTTCTTCCCCCAAATGATGTTTTGGGTAAAAGAAAAAAATCATATTTGAATTTTACTATAGTCTTAGATGGAGCATCAACAGACTTTTTACATGGCATAGTAGTAGGTAAGAATACTTTTTACACTTGCATAGGGTTGTGAAAACAGAGAAAATCAAAGATGGTGACAGATCACATGTGGCCTAACAACCTCTGCCAGAAAACACATTTTCCTAAAATTTTTCTTCTCTTTCTAGAAAGCAATGGCTTTGTGGAAAAGCAAAGGAATTAGTCATTCCTTTTCTCTTTTATTTTCTTTCCTTTCCTTTTTCTTTCTTTTCCTTCTTTCCTTTTCTTTTCTTTTTTTTCTAGTAATGGGGATTGAACCCAGGGCCATTCTACCTCTGAGCTACCCCCCACCCTATTTTTTATTCTTCAATTTGAAGCAGGGTCTCACTAAGTTGCGGAGGACCTTATTAGGTAACTGAGTCTGGCCATAAATCTGTGATCATCTAGTCTCCCAACTGCTGGGATTACAAGTATGTGTCACTACACCTGGCTTGGAAATGGACATTTCTAAGGATATAAATGATTTAAATCATTCAGTACTTTTGTAGAAGAGAATTTTATAGCAATGTGTAGTATGTTTTGGCAATTCAAAAGCAGGCTGAGCCGGGCATGGTTGTGCACGCTTATAATCCCAGCATTTGGGAGGCTGAGACAGGATCACAGTTTGAGGACAGCCTCAGCTACTTGGTGAGGCCCTTTGCAACTGAGTGAGACCCTGTTTCAAAATAAAGAATACAAAATAGGGCTGGGGGTGTAGCTTGGAGGTAGAATGCCCTTGGGTTCCATACCCAGTACCACAAAAAATAATAAATAAAAGACTGAGTCAGTATTAGCAATTTTGAGTATCTTTTAAGTCTTGTCATGGGAGAATTGCTTTACATTGATTACATGGACCACTTAATAATATCTCTCTGAGTTCTTTAATATTCTGTACATCTATATAAAGACGAAGAGATAGAATTTTCTGAATAATCACAAGCCACTTGGGGTGTGGCTTTGAAATGTATTAGGTTTGTCATTATTATCATTTTTAAATCTAGCTCTCCCATCTCTATGGTACTACTGGAAGCTTTGAGGTGATGATAGTTGGCAAAAGGAGGAAAAGTAATGCTTAGTTTACAAGGTAGATAAGTTAGTTGATTATATGCAATTTTTTGTTTAAATCCTCAGGTAATCTAGTAATAGAGAGTAAACCAGCTCCTGGTTATACTCCTAATGTTGTAGTTGGGCAAGTTCCTCCAGGGACAAACCACATTAGTAAGACCCCTGGACAGATTAATTTAGCACAGCTGCGACTCCAGCACATGCAGCAACAAGTGTATGCACAGAAACATCAGCAGTTGCAGCAGATGAGGATGCAGCAGCCACCAGCTCCTGTACCAACAACATCAACAACAACACAACAGCATCCTAGACAAGCCGCCCCTCAGATGTTACAACAACAGGTATTGTTTCTTTCTACATTATTGATACAAATTATGAACCAGTCAAGCCTGTGCTTTTGAATGTGTCAGGAATAGAGTTCAAAGATCAGAGTTTAAATATTTCCTCTGGTTGTGATAGAAATGTGGAGAAATGTGAAAAAGAAAGGCAAAAAGTAAATAATTTATTATGAGAAACAAAATTAACTTACTGTTAATCTGAAAGTACCAGAGTTCTCATCCCTTTACATCAGATCTTTTTTATCTTCCACATTTGCTTGTGGGCCAAAAGCTAGATTGTTTCTACCGAAGATCTTTTAGGCAGTTTTTAAAATCATTCCCATCTCTGTGTCCCTTGTACTTTCTCTGCCCCACAATCAAACTATTACTTCAGTGTGAAATAAGTTAATGTGCTTTTAACACATATACCCATGCACTAAAAAAGGGATAGGGGAATTTTTGAGTAATACACAAACTAAGTTATTATTAGTCCTCTGGGGTTTGGGACTA
This sequence comes from Muscardinus avellanarius, assembly GCF_963383645.1. NCBI lineage: Eukaryota > Metazoa > Chordata > Mammalia > Rodentia > Gliridae > Muscardinus > Muscardinus avellanarius. The sequence goes on along the minus strand of NC_137788.1, from coordinate 103,452,463 downwards.
GAGATGAAAATAATGACTTATACCTGCTACTTTATACCTTTCTATCCTGACTGAATTATTTTTAGCACAATATTTTATAGTTGAAGGGTAAATTTATTAAAAATATAAGCTGGGCGTGGTGGGGTATGCTTATAATCCCAGCATTTGGGAGGCTGAGACAGCAGGATCCGGGTTTGCGGACAGCCTCAGCTACTACTTAGTGAGGCCCTTTGCAACTCCGTGAGACCCTGTTTCAAAATAAAGTTTAAAAAATAGGGTTAGGGGTGTAGCTCAGAGGTAGAATGCTTCTGGGTTTCATCCCCAATACTGCCAAAAAAGTAAGTGTGTGTGTGTGTGTGTGTGTGTGTGTGTATGTGTGTGTGACATAAGCCGGGTGTGGTGGCGCACACTTGTAATCCCAGTACTTGGGAGGCTGAGACAGGAGGATTCCAAGTGTGCAGCCGGCCTCAGACTCAGTGAGGCTCTCTGCAGCTTAGTGAGACCCTGTTTGAAAATAAATAAAATAGGGCTGGGGGTGTAGCTCAGAGGTAGAATGCCCCTGAGTTCATTCCTTAGTACTTTAAAATATTATTATATAAATTGCAGTTTCTTCTTTTTATAGCCTCCAAGATTGATCAGTGTGCAAACAATGCAAAGAGGCAACATGAACTGTGGAGCTTTCCAAGCCCATCAGATGAGATTGGCTCAGAATGCTGCCAGAATACCAGGGATACCCAGGCACAGCGGCCCGCAGTACTCCATGATGCAGCCACATCTCCAAAGACAAGTATGCCTAGCGTTACATTTGTAAGAATCATACAATTTTAAAACTAAAAGATACTGTTTTTCTTAATCAGTTAGTGGGGCAGTTTATTGATGTATTTGAGAATTTGGTAAATGTTTTATATACAGAAAAATACACATACACATGAAAATTTTGGTAAATTTTAAGAGCTTCCCTTTAGATTGGTCACCTGCTGTGGGTTAAGATTCCCTGATAGCCGGGCGTGGTGGCGCACGCTTGTAATCCCAGCGCTTGGGAGGCTGAGACAGGAGGACCGCACAGGTTCGAAGCCAGCCTCAGCTACTGAGTGAGGCTCTCAGCAACTTAGTGAGACCCTGTTTCCAAATAAAGTATAAACTAGGACTTGGAGTATGGCCAGGAGATAGAAAAGCCCCTGGGTTCCACCCCCAGTAACGCGCGCGCGCACACACACACACACACACACACACACACGGAAACATGACTGCTATACTGCATGTGTTTAATCAATAAAATAAATGCTTAAGTTTAAAAAAAAAAGATTCCCTGATGTAATCTAGTCCACTCACTTACAGAAAGGAAAAGCAACCTAAGAAGAACCTTTGGATATACCTACAGGGAATAATGATAAAATCAAGATTAGAACTTTCATTTTCTGATATTATTCCTATGTTTTTTTTTTTTTTTTCCTTCTTTTTAATGATGTAGGGAATTGAACCCAGGGACATTCTACCTCTGAGGCATACCCCTGGACCTTTCTGTTTTTTTATTTGAAGCACGGTCTTGCCAAATTGCTGAAGCTGGCCTTGATCCTGTGATCTTGCCTGTGTCTGTCTCCCAAGTACTAGGATTACAGGCATGCATCACTGTGCCTGGCTTTCTCTGTTCTTTCAATGATTGGCTGACTTTACCCCATCTTCCTCCCTTCTTCGCTTCTTTCTTGGATTGAACACAGGAGTGCTATCTGTCATTGAGCTATATCCCTAGTACTTTTTATTTTGAAACAGGGTCTCACTAAGTTGCCTAGGGTGTCCTTTGAACTTGTGATCCTCCAGCCTCACACAGTGCTTACAGGCATGTGCCACCACACTCAATACTTAATAACCTTTTGAACCTAATATATAGAGAAGGCTTTTAAAGTCATAGAACTCTGGGCATGGTGGTGCATTCCTATATAATCCCACTACTTGTGAGGCTGAGACAGGGGGATTGCAGGTTTGAGTATACCCTTGGCATCGTAGCAACGAGACTCTTAGCAACCCAGTGAGATCCTGTTTTAAAATAAAAAATAAAACTGGGCTGGGGTGTTACCCAGAGGTGTAATGTCCCTAGGTTCAATTCCCAGTACCACAAAAAAGAAAAAAACAATAAAAAATTGGATTAGGGGTGTATCTCAGAGGTAGAATGCCCGAAGGTTCAATCCCCAGTTACCTACTCCCCCCCCCCAAAAAAAAAAGGTAATAGAGCTATCTATATATAGTTGTTTTCTTTTCTCTGCTTAGATATCATTACTTGTATAATTATGCTTAATCTTCTTGTGTGTGTGTGGGGGTGGGAGGGTATTTAGGATTGAACCCAGGGGCATTCTTCCTCTAAGGTATATTTCAATCCCTTTTTATTTTTTTGTGTATTGAAATTGGGTCTTGCTAGGTTTCTGAGAGTCTCACTACTTTTGAGGCTGAACTTGATCCTGTGATCCTCTTGTCTCAGCATCTCAAGTACTGAGATTACAGGCATGCACCATTATGTCTGATTTAGATATGTTTAATTTTAACAATAAATCTAGGGAAGTGATTTAGCTTAGCCATAGAGCACTTGTCTAGCATACACAAGCTTGGGTTCAGTCCCTAGTACCCCTTCCTCCAATATATATATATATATATATAGTGTGTGTGTGTGTGTGCGCGCGCGCGCGCGCACGCGTCTGTGCATATGTTTGTGTGTCTGTATGTATCTCTGCATTGGTACTGGGGATGAACCCAGGGGCATTCTACCCATGAGCTGCATTCCTATTTTTTATCCTTTATTTTGAAATAGGATCTCACTGAGAGGCTGAGACTGTGAACCTTTGATCCTCCTGTCTCAGCCTCTCAGGTACTGGGATTACAAGTGTACTCCATCACATCCAACTAATTGTAGATTATATCAGAGATATGATTATAAGATGAGACTACCTTTACATAGGATTTCTAGTTATAAAATAAGAGTTCTTTTTTTAACTCAGAGTGCTGTTTCTCAAAATATGCCTTAGAGGTAGTGAAGCTGATTTTCATATTTTTTCTTATTCTGAGATGCCATCAGAATCACTGCTTAGCTTGAGGTGGATTGAGGACCCTTGCCAGAATAGATTCAGAGCTGTAACCACTGGATCACAGTTTCTAGGACAGTATTGAGCAAACTTACTAAGTCTTCATGCTGAAACAGTAGTCTGTCAGCCTTTTGGTCCAAGTACCTCCAGAAAGGCTTTGACATTTGGAAGTTCTCATTTGGAATTTTTACTATAAATTTATAAGTAGTTGGAAAAGACATACTTTGAAGCATATTGGACATGCCATCGTTACGAAGTAAACCCTAAACATCATATTCATTTTTTTTCTCCCTCTTACCTTTCTTCTTGCTGTGCTGGCCTTTTTTTTTTTCCTTTGGTGGTACTGGGGGTGGAACCCAGAGGCTTTCTACCTCCAGGCTATACTCCAGGACCTATTTTATATTTTATTTGGAAACAGGGTCTCACTAAGTTGCTGAGAGCCTCACTAAGTAGCTGAGGCTGGCCTTGAACCTGTGCCATCCTTCTGTCTCAGCCTCACAAGCGCTGGGATTACAAGTGTGTGCCACCACACCCGGCACTGTGCTGTATTAAACCCAGTGTCTTGGGAATGTTAGGCTATTGGCCACATACCCAGCTCCTACAGATTTCAAAAGTTAAGATTTTTGTTCTTCCTGGTCTTGAATTTCACTTGTACTTCCTCTGTGTCATTTGTCTCACACTATTTCTATTTGTTTCTTACAGTGTTTCTTACTATTGTGTGTGTATGCTTGATAGGCATACATTAGACTCTTGTAGTTTTCTATAGGAAAAATATTTATCAAAAATTCTTAAGCCTGGCGTGGTGGTACACACGTGTAATCTTGGTACTTGGGAAGCTGAGAAAGGAGGATTGCAAGTTCACGGCCAGCTTCAACTACTAGTGAGGCCCTCCACAACCTAATGAGAATCTGTTTCAAAATAAAGAATAAAAAAAATAGGACTGGGGCCGGGCGTGGTGGCGCACGCTTGTAATCCCAGCATTCGGGAGGCTGAGACCTGGAGGATTGCGGTTCGTGGACAGCCTCAGCTACTTAGTGAGGCCCTCTGCAACTCAGTGAGACCCGGTTTCAAAATAAAGAGTAAAAAATAGGGTAGGGAGTGTAGCTCGGAGGTCAAATGCCCCTGGTTTCCAGACCCGCCCCCCCAAAAAAGAAATAGGACTGGGAGTGTAGCTCAGAGGCAGAATGCCTCTTAAGTTCAGTCCCCAGTAACAAACACACACACACACACACACACACACACACACATTTCCAGTGACAGTAAGGCTTTTAAGTTTTAAAGTGAGTGTTTTCTGTGGACTGAATTTTCATTATACTGTTTCTACATAATTACTGAAACAAAATATATTTATCTGGTATAAGAATATTAGAAAAGACTGGATTTAATTTCTAGTACTGCAAAAAAAAAATTCTTTTGAGGAGTACATTTCTGTGAGATAGATGGAGCCTTTTTTTCCCCTCCTTTTCAGTTATGTTTGTATGCTGTTAGTATAAGAATTCAGCATTTTTTTTTTGTTTGTTTGTTTTGTTTTGTTTTTGGGGGGGTGGTACTGGGGATGGAACCCAGGGGCCTTCTACCTCCAGGCTATACTCCCAGACCTATTTTATATTTTATTTGGAAACAGGGTCTCTTAAGCCAGCAGAGGCTTAAAAGAGATCTCCCAAGCGTAGGGATTACAAGCGTGCGCCACCATGCCCGGCTCAGCATTAGTTTTTATTATTATTTTTACAGTACTGGGAATGGAGACATTCTATCTCCAAGTTACACTCCCAGCCCTGTTTTTTTTATTAGTCTTTTTATTTTTGAAACAAGGGCTCACTGAGTTTCAAAGGGCCTCACTAAGTGGCTGAGGCTGTCTGCGAACTGGAATTCTCTGGTCTCCGCCTCCTGAATGCTGGGATTACGAGCGTGTGCTACCACACCAGGCTTTTTATTCTTTATTTTGAAACAGGGTCTCATTGAGTTGCAAAGGGCCTAAGTAGCTGAGGCTATCTGCGAACCAAAATCCTCCTGTTTCAGCCTCCCAAATGCTGGGATTTACAAGCGTGCACCACCCAGCTTACTACTTGTTTTTTGACATTGATTTTGATTATTAGTTTCTGTTTTTTTTTTTTTAATTTCATGTGTTGCTCAGTAAACTTGTTCACAAAAATATATATTTGGGAATTAAAATAATTTTATTATAGAAATGTTTCTCAATTCTTTGAGCGTTTTCTGGATTATAAATCAGAACTCAATGATCTACTGGAACTATTTAAGCATTCTTTTTATCAGGCACAGGATGAATTAGAATCATTTTTGTTGCTCATCAAATATTAGAACCCATTTAAAGATTTGTTACCTGGGTTGCAGAGCTAGTTACTTCTCACCACCCAACACTATTATTTCTATTTGTACATTTGGTTATCTTTGTAGGTTGTCTTTCAACCTTCACATCCCCCAAATTCTCATCCCTGGGGCTTTGTGACTAGACTAAGTTTGGAAATGGATGAGAAATAGCACTGTTGTTTTTCTTTTTTTTGTGTGTGGTACTGGGGATGGAACCCAGGGGCATTCTATCTTTGAACTACATTTCCAGCCCTTATTTTTTATTCTTTATTTTGAAACAGGGTCTCACTGAGTTGCAAAGGGCCTCACTAAATAGCTGAGGCTGGCTTTGAACCTGCATGATCCTCCTGTCTCAGCCTCCCAAATGCTGGGATTGCAAGCGTGAGCCACCATGCCCGGCTCAACACTGTGGGTTTTTTTTTTTTGTTTGTTTGTTTTGTTTTGTTTTTTTGTGTTGTTCAATAAAAATGCAAAGTTCAGGCCAGGTTTGTGGCCCAATAGCAGAGTCCTGGTTTGAGCCCTAGCATCACAAAACAATTGAAGAGGAATACAAGATGCAGAGCATAGTGATACACTCCCAGTACTTGGGAGCCTGCAATAGAACGGTCACAGATACTGGGCCCAGAACACAGTAACTCAGACCCTGTTTCAAAATAATAAAGGGTTGGGGGTGTAGCTCAGAGGTAAAAAGTCCCTCAGTTTAATCCCCAGTACTATCCCCCAAAAGAGGCTAGGGGAGGAGTTCAGCATACTACTAATGATACAGAGCATCCTGGGTTCAACCCCCAGTACTACACACAAACCCAAAGAGGGAAAAAGGTACAGGAATAGAAGGGAAAGTTTGCCACGAATTACTAAGCATGTAGCAGCACAACCCTTCTTAAAAAGATATTAACTGTAGGGACTACAGGTGCCCTTGGGAGGCAGAGCTCTGGCCCCTTGAAGGTCCAGGCCCTAGGTTAGATCCCAACATGGAAAACTTGGCTGCTTCATGGTAGTGAAGTTGGCCTGCATATTTTCCCTTTCCCTGAGAGGCCTGGCAGGCAGCCAGTTTACCTATTCAGTCCTAGTTCAGGCTGAGGCACTGGGGTGATGGATAGCAGCAGGTGTTCCTCCAATGAACATCACTGAGCCATTCTCAGATGCAAATGGCTAAGCCTCTTAGTGGTCTCAGCGCTTTTCCTTTAGTCCCTTCAGGTTGCCCAGGTCTAACTGACCTAGGAGTACTCATGGGAACCAGAGAAGACCTTTGTAAGAAACCTGGGATTACCTTAGTTTAAGGGCCAGGGTTGGTAATTTCATGTAGTGGGACAGTATCTAAAGATATTAAAAAAATTATTATTATTATTATTATTATTATTATTTTTGTGGTACTCGGGGTAGAACCCAGAGGCTTTTCTAACTCTGGGCTATACTCCCAGACCTATTTTATACTTTATTTGGAAACAGGGTCTCACTAAGTTGCTGAGAGCCTCACTAAGTAGCTGAAGCTGGCTTTGAGCCTGTGCGATCCTCCTGTCTCAGCCTCCCAAGCGCTGGGATTATAAGTGTGCGCCACCATTCCCGGCTATATTAATTTTTAAGTAGGAGAATGTAGAGAACAGGACAGGCTGGGTACCTTCCTAAGGAACCTTAACAGTGTTTCTTTTCTACCTACCCAGCTTCTCCTTGTTCTGTTTAGAGGTGGGCTACAAAGACTGGGTCCGGGAGACCCAAGATAATCCACTTTATCTTTCTGCTGCCATCCTCTCAAAAATGTATGTTGGTCTTTTTTTCATATTTAAGAATTAACTCACAATGGAGGCTGGATACCTGGAATTTTTGTAGGACTGAATTATATGGTAGAAATCAAGAAAATCCAGGTAAGAGTTGTGTTTCAGAGTTTAGTCAAGCATACTCAGAAAGAAAGAAAAAAAGGGGAAAAAAGTCAAGATTCTCAGGATGCCATCCTCAAATAGTAAGGTATACTGGATTCTTTTTTTAAAATGGAAGAACAGTTACCAAAGGTGGTGGAAAAGATTCTGCAGAACATGGGCATATTTTTAGGAAAATTTGTTTCTTAAAAGAAGTGTACATAAAAAGGTTGAAGATGTAGGTATCAGTTTCCTTAAAACCTTTGAGAGACTCTTGTACCCTTTTTTTCTTGGAAAGCATTTTAAGGCATAAAGAAGCTACAGAATCAGATTATCATGGAACATTTTCCTTAAATTGTAGGGCTGCCCCTACAGGAATCAATGAATGTTAGCATTTCTGTTTTTAAGTATTTTCAGTGATTTATTTATTTGTTTATGGTAACTTATTTCCCAAAGGTTTCCCCATACATGACATTCAGTGATCCTCATAATAACTCATATAGTGAAACAAGTTCCATTTATAGTATATTAAAATTATATATATTAAAATTATATATGGTATATTAAAATACCATATATATAATGGTATCACTTAGGTACCATTTATCCATATTTCTAAATTAATATGACTTGCCTAAGGTTATACAGTATTAGAGCCAGAAATCTATCATATTTTCTTTATATAAAGTCATTGTTTTCTACCAAATCAAATGGCATATAATTATTTTCATTAGAAAACTGACTAAGCCAGCCATGGTGGTGCACACCTGTAATCCCAGTACTTGGGAGACTGAGACAGGAGGATGGTAAGTTTGAAATCTGCCTCAGCAACTTAGCGATACCCTGTTTCTAAGTAAAAAATAAAATAGGGCTTGGGGTAGTCTAGAGATAGAAGGTCCCTGGGTTCTACCCTTAGTATCACAGGGGAAAGGGGGAAAAAAAGTGACTAAAGTTGGCCAGGCCTGCTGGTGCAGGCCTGTAATCCTGATACTTGGGAGGCTCAGATGGAAAGATTGAAGGCTCACAGCTAGCCCCAGCAACTTAGTGAGGCCCTCCACAACAGTGAGACCCTGTTTTCCTCTCCTGCCTCCCCAAAAATAGAGGTACAACTGAGAGAGAGCTCCTGGGTTCAGTCCCCAGTACCCCCCCAAAAAAAAGGCAGGGGAGGGAGGGGAGAGACTTAAAGCAGCCAGGTGTGGCAGTTCATGCCTGTAATCCCAGTTCTTGGAGGGCTGGGGATATAGCTTAAAGATAGAATGCCTCTGGACTTAATCCCTAATACAAAAGAGGGAAAGAGAACGTGCGAGAGAGACTAAAAGGTCAAAGAAGAGCTGGGCATGGCGGCGCATGCTTGTTATCCCAGCATTCAGGAGGCTGAGACCTGAGATCACTGTTTGTGGGCAGTCTCAGCTACTTATTGAGGCCCTCCGTAACTTTGTGAGACCCTGTTTTCAAATAAAGAATAAAAAATAGGGCAGGGGGTGTAGCTCGGGGGTTGAATGCCCCTGGGTTCCATACCCCAACCCACAATAAATAAATAAGTATATAAAAAGGTCAAAGAAGTATATAGATAGAATGGCAGCTGTTTGAAAACTTGCAGGCTTCCAGGTCATCTTCTTACATATATTTCTGTCCTGAAGTGATATCATATTACCATGTTGACAGGTTGAAAAATTATTGGCAAATCCATTTTTCCCTAGATACTATACTAATTTAAGTTAAAAAAAATGAAAAGTTTGAACTATTTTCCTGTGTAAGTTTCAGCCCTAGAGATGAAATACCTAATTCTCTTTTCTAAACTAAACATTATTGTAAAGGTTTATGTTAGATATCCTGGCAGATCAAGTAATGATAATGTCTTCCTTCTGACAGCACTCAAACCCAGGGCATGCTGGGCCCTTTCCTGTCGTGTCGGTACACAACACCACGATCAACCCAACAAGCCCCACTACAGCAACTATGGCCAATGCAAATCGAGGTCCCACCAGCCCGTCTGTTACAGCAATAGAGCTTATCCCCTCAGTTACCAACCCAGAAAACCTCCCATCGTTGCCAGATATTCCACCCATACAGGTTTGTATTTAAGTTAAATTGGTCACTTAAAACCTTATATCAAAGAGTTACATTATATGTTTCAAGTTGTTGTTGTTTTTAGAAATTCAGGGCCAGTATTTAAAAAAAAATTATAGAAAGTATAGATAATTGAATTTTGGAAAATTTTTGTGCTAGAACTAAGATTTCTCAATATTTTAAACTTATAGGATATCAAATCTATATTATGAGACCATTTAAACAGAGGTACAACAGTGGGTTAATGTCAGCTTTGCTTACAGGCTAGTTCCGCACTTTCTACCAATAGGCAAACTTTGGATCAGATGATGTATTTTTCCTGGTGTGAGTTTAGAGTCAGAGAGGAGACACAGGACTAAAATGTGGTCAGATCTTTTGTTCTTTAAGATCCACCAGAAGGGGTAGCTAACTCCTCATGCAAACTGGTTGAACTGAAGAAGGACAGGGTTGGAAAGTCTAAATATCTTCATATCAGGCACTTTGGTGCATATACTAAAAGGAGAAATAAGGAGGAGGAGCTAGATCATAAAGGGCTTCTGAGGCTTCTTGTCCCTTTCAGCTGTGACATATCACTAAAGGCTAGTATTTTGAGTGCCTTCTGAAGTTTCCAGCTCATTTGAATTAAAAGCATTTTCTTTGTGAAGATAAATATGACTTTTGAGGATTATACTGAATTATAGCCTGCTTTTTATGAGGTACTTGGAGTCAGAAGTCACCCTGGGAGCAAGGAGCAGTGAAATTTGTGAGACAGTAGGGCCCTCGATTCTCTTTCTGTGGCTGCAGTTTAATATTTTTGTATATTTAGTGGATTTATGTTAGAGTTTTAAGTGGTGCTTCTGTAACTTTAAAATTGTTTGAGAATCACTGACTTCGAACTTTTCTTAATTCTCTTGCTTCCATGATAATTGGAGAGATCTTTTTTGGCCAAGGGAATGTTAGTAGTATTGGTATTAAAAGACTATATAGAATTGAAAGCTTTGGAATATAAACAAAATCACATTTCTAGGCTAAATGCTCAATTTACGAGGTACCTTCACAGATAAAATATCAGTTTAGTGCTTGAAGACACCTGATAGAATTATGTAATATCCCTGAGGGCCAGTCATTTTTCCTAGAGTCATACAGTGAGTGGAAAAGTTAGAATTTAAATCTCAGACTCTGATTATTAGTTAAGTCTCTTTCCAGTCTCCATAGTAATACCAAGGAGACAGTGTGGGATTTTAAACCTGGAAGGTTATGGTATTGAGAGTCTTTGGACAGCCAGAAGTGTGCAAACTGTTAAATGAGTCACTCATATTTTACTAAGCACTTAGAGTGTGCTAAGGTCCCATTGCATTGAGGATAGGAAGGAAAACAAGAATTGACTTCAAGTGATAAAAAACTTACAGCACCGGGTGTGATGGTACATGCTTGTAATCCTAGTACTTGAGAGGCTAAGACAAGAGGATTGCAGGTTGGAAGTCAGCCATTGCTACTTAGACCCTCTGCAACTTAGTGAGACTCTGTTTCAAAATAGAGAATAAAGCCAGGCGTGGTGGCGCACGCTTGTAATCCCTGTGCTTGGGAGGCTGAGACAGGAGGATCACACAGGTTCGAAGCCAGCCTCAGCTACTTAGTGAGGCTCTCAGCAACTTAGTGAGACCCTGTTTCCAAATAAAATATAAAAGAGGTCTGGGAGTATAGCCTGGAGGTAGAAAGCCTCTGGGTTCCACCCTCAGTACCACACACACACACACACACACACACACACACACACACACACACCAAAAAAAAAAAAGAGAGAGAGAATAAAAAGTAGGGGTGGGGTGTAGCGCAGAGGTATAATGCCCCTGGGTTAATCCTCAGTACTGCAAAACAAAACAGAGAAGGCTAGTTGCTAATGTCATATTTAACCTAATTTCTTAGGGTTCTCTTATGTGGTCCAGTTATTTCTTGCAGAAATCAGTTGAGTGCTCTTGTAATCAGTACTTGGGAGGCTGAGACAGGAGGATTGCAGGTTTGAAGCCAGCTTCAGCAACTTAGACTTTCAGTAACTTAGTGAGACCCTATTTCAAAAGAAAAAATAAAAGAGGGCTAGTGGTATAGTTTGGAGGTAGATTTCCCCTGGGTTCACTCTGAAAGGAAGTAAAGAAGAAAGGAGGGAGGTGAGAGGGAGGAAAGTGGCATAAGCGTGGATGTTTATATCTAAGGAAAGTGAGCCCATATTAGACTGCCCCATCCTCCTACCCAGAAAACCTTTGAAATCAAGACAAAAATACTTCAGAATATGTCCCCTCTTATCTTTAATTTTTAAAAAATGAGAAGAGCAGAACCCATACCTTCTCCTATAAAGCTCTTTTCTTTAATTGCAGGTGTATTTTTCTGTTTTTATTTATTAATGTATATACTTTGTATACCAGGAAATTAATTTTAAATGCATCATTCAGCTGGGTGTGGTGGTGCACACTTGTAATCCCAATACTTGGGAGGCTGAGACAGGAGGATCACAGGTTTAGTGAGGCTGTCAGTAACTTAGTGAGACTCTGTTTCTAAATAATAGAAAGGGCTAGGGGTGCAGCTCAGATGTAGAATGGCTCTCAGTTCAATCTGCAATACCACAATAAAATAAGGTGTACTTAGTACGTCACATAATTGTTTAACTATCACTCCTAATTCCAGAATATTTTCATGACCCCCAAAGGAAATGTACCCATTTGTAGTCAGTCTCTATTTTTATCCTTCCCAGCCCCTAGAAACCGATTATCTACCTTCTCTTTCTATGTATTTACCTATTCTGTACATTTTGTATGAATGGAATAATAAATTATGTGACTGTTTATGTCTGGCTTCATTATCGATCTACCACAGTTTTTTGTTCATTGGTTGATCAGTATTTAGTTTTCTAGTAAATATTATAGCAGCTATTAGGAATAATGCTGCTATGAGCTTTCATCTGTAGGTTTTTGTATATACATAAGATATTGATTCTCTAAGGTATATAGGAGTGGAATTGTGGGATCATATTGTGAGCATGTCTGACTTTTTGAGGAACTGCCTGAAGTGTTTTTAACAGTGGCTGCACCGTTTTCCATTTTCACCAACAGTGTATGAATTTCAGTTCCTCCTCAGTACTTAATTGAAAGCAGGTAGAGTGGTCACAATGAAAATAAAAACACAATAGGAGTTGGGCATGGTGGTGCACACTTGTAATCCCTGTGCTTGGAAGGCTGAGACAGGAGGATCACACAGGTTCAAAGCCAGCCTCAGCTACTGACTGAGGCTCTAGCAACTTAGTGAGACCCTGTTTCCAAATAAAATGTAAAATAGGTCTAGGAGTGTAGCCAAGGGGTAGAAAGCCCCTGGGTTCCACCCCCAGTACCACAACACACACACACACACACACACACACACACACACACACACACACACACACGTGCGCGTGCACATGCGCGCGCGCACAAAAATATTTAGCCACATCAATCAAAAATGGCGAGGAAACCTCTCATTTTTTAAAGATGCCTACTTTTCTCCCAATCATTCTGTAGGTAACAATGACTTTCTTTAAAAACTAAAAAGAAACCTGGAGGAGGCTATACAGGGAACAGAGCAGGTAGCATTAATTATGCAAAGCAAACAGTAAATAAATACAGAGGCAGCTTTGAATATTTATTGATTTATCTTAGTACTGATCCTTATCGCTGTCCTATATAATGAAGAGCTTGATTTAAGTAGAATTCTCTCAACTTGAGTTTTTATTTTGGATGTGTTATATTGGGGATAAACCCAGGGGCATTCTATTTCCAAGCTACAGTACCCAGCCCTATTTTTAAAAAGTATTATTATTATTATTATTATTATTATTATTATTTTATTTTTATTATTGTTGTTGTTATTATTATTGTTGTTATTATTAGGCACCCAGCTGTCACTGCTGGACAGTGGCTATTTTTATTATTATGGAGTAAAGAAGATGACAGCTGTGTAAACTGTAAAGCATGGCTGCAGAATGAGCGGGTCTTATTAGTACTGCCTCCTCCCAGCTACTCCTCCAATTCAACAAATTTGTGCCTTGATGGACACAGCACCTAGGCAGGAGCTCCTGAGCAGGGGTACCTCAGACCTCCCACCCACCCCTTGGGCCAAAGGGGGATGCCTAATTATTTTTATTTTGAAACAAGGTCTTACCAGGTTGATGACCATCTCACTGCTTGCTGAGGCTGTGCTTGAGCCTACGGTCCTCCTGTTTCAACCTCCTAAATAGTCTGATTACAGGCATGTGCCACCACGCTCAGCTACTTTGAATTATTTTTTATTTTGCACAGCCATCCATCTCCAGTATAGTCATACTGCATGTTTGTAATGTTGACCCTGAGGGTTACATAATATGCTGGAATACTTTTAAATAAAGGAATATTAGATACTGTTCAGATTAGGTTATAATTAATAGGTTTAGTATTCTAATTTGCTTTACAAGTTCTTTGAAAACTTATTATTTGATGTTCTCAGTAATGTAGTTTATTAGGATTTTCTGGTGGGTATTATGAAGGATTGGGAAAATTGAATCTTTGTGTTTGACAAATCATTTTCTTTCTTTCTTTCTTTCTTTCTTTCTTTCTTTCTTTCTTTCTTTCTTTCTTTCTTTTTCTTTCTTTTTATTTGTTTGGTGGTACTGGGGTTCCTGGAAGCCCTTCTACCTCTGGGCTACACTCCCAGACCTATTTTATATTTTTATTTGGAAACAGGGTTGCTTCAGTCAGCAAGGCTGGCTTCTAACCATCGTGATCCTCCTGTCTCTACCTCTCAAGCGCGGGGATTACAAGCATGCGCCACCACGCCCGGCTTCTTCTTCTTTTTTTTTTTTTTTTTTTTTTGTCGTACTGAGGATTCAATCCAAGAGCATTCTACCTCCAAGCTACACTCCTTGCCTATTCATTCATTCATTCATTCATTCATTCATTCATTCATTCATTCATTCATTCACTTGTGGTACTGGGAATGAAACTGAGGCACTTTGTACCTCCAGGCTACATCTCCACCCTTATTTTATTTACTTTGAAATAGGGTCTCACTAGGTTGCTAAGGCTGGCTTCAAACCTGAAATCCTCCTGTCTCAGTTTCCCAAATATTGGGATTACAGGTGCACACTTCCATGGCCAGTTTAATTTTTTATTTTGAATCAGGGTTTCATTAGGTTGCTAAGAGTATCAAAACGTTGCTCAAGGGTGGTCTTGAACCTGTGATCCTCCTGTCTTGGTCTCCTTAGTTCTGGGATTAAAGGCATGCGCCACTACCCTTGATTACATATAAATGGAAATGCTAAGCATAAGAAGTGTTATATAATATTTGTGAGAACGTGTGTGTGTGTGTGTGTGTGTGTGTGTGTGTGTGTGTGTGTGTCTATGATGGAGATTGAACCAGAGACCTTCTACCTTGGAGCTACAGACCCAGCGGAATTTGATACTGAAATGTGTACCTTATTAATATCAGCTGCTTACAAGTCTGTGAAGTTTATTCTGATAGTAATACTGCTTTCATGAATGCATAATTGGCAAAATAAATCTTAGTAAATAATTTTTTTTTTTGTACTTTGGATTGAACCCAGAGGCATTCTACCTCCAAGTTATGCTACAACCCAATTTTATTTCTTATTTGGAGACAGGATCTCATTAAGTTGTGGAGGGCGTCACTAAGTTTCCGAGGCCAGCTTTAAATGTGCCATCCTCCTGTCTCGGCCTCCCAAGTACTGGAATTAAAAGCATGCACTAGCATGCCTGGTTGGTAAATATATTTTATTTAAAGGCAATCTACTCAGTTATGGACATGATGCCACGTACCAGAAATACATTCTGAGAAATACCTTGTTAGGTGATTTCATTGTGTGAAAATCATAGAATGTACTTACACAGACCTGGAGGCCAACCACTTAACGTGGCGGATTGAGGCAGTCAGGAGATGTGGTAAACCTGATATGTATAAGGCTGCTGCCTGTGCAGCATAAGCAGTAAGTTTCTTGTGGTAAACATGTGTGTGTGTGTGTGTGTGTGTGTGTGTGTGTGTGTGTGTGTTACTGGGGGTGGAACCCAGGGTCTTTTCTACCTCCAGGCCAAACTTCCAGACCTATTTTTATACTTTATTTGGAAACAGGGTCTCACTAAGTTGCTGAGAGCCTCACTAAGTAGCTGAGGCTGGCTTTGAACCTGTGTGATCCTATGTCTCAGCCTCCCAAGTGCAGGGATTACAAGCGTGCGCTACCATGCCTGGCCTATGGTAAACTTGTAAACTACATAAGTAGAAAGAGTATACACTAAAATAAAAAGTGTAGTATAATATATAAACCAGTAACATAGTTGTTTCATCATTATCAAGTCTTATGTGCTGTATGTAATTGAATGTGCTGTACTTTAATACAGCTAGTGGTGCAATAGGGTTGTTTCAGCGTCATCACAAACAAAAGTAATGCATTGCACTCTGACTGGCATGATATCGCTAGGTAATAGGAATTTGGAGGAATCATTAAAAGTATTGTCATATGTCCCAAAGTAATGATTTGGTCAATGATGGACACATACAGTGGTAGTCCCATAAGATTATAATGGAGGTGAAAATTGGGCCAGATTAAGAATTCATATGGAAGTGAGGCGTGGTGGTGCATACTTGTAATCCCAGCATTTAGGAGGCTGAGACCGGAGGATCGCGGTTTGCGGACAGCCTCAGCTACTTAGTGAGGCCCTCTGCAACTCAGTGAGACCCGGTTTCTTTTTTTTTTTTTTTTTTTTTTTTTTGGTGGTACTGGGGTTCCTGGAAGCCCTTCTACCTCCGGGCTACACTCCCAGACCTATTTTATATGTTTATTTGGAACTAGGGTCTCCTAAGCCAGCATGGCTGGCTTCGAACCTGCGCGATCCTCCTGTCTCCGCCTCCCAAGCGCGAGGATTACAAGCGTGTGCCACCACGCCCGGCTAGACCCTGTTTCAAAATAAATAAAAAATAGGGCAGGGGGTGTAGCTCAGAGGTCGAATGTCCCTGGGTTCCATCCCCAGACCCACCCCCCCAACAAAAAGAATTCATATGGAGAAAACTTAACATTAGCATTGGTTTAAGCAGGTGGAGAGTGCCAAGATTATTAACTCTAAAATTAGGTAGAATTACAGGTATGAAATATAGAGGCAAGTCTCAAACTTCTTTTGCATAATCAATAAAGACTTCTTTAACAACTGAATTGTGCTTTAGTAATATGGGTAAGAGATATGGTCTTGTTGGACAACACCAAGGATTTTATTTAGACATGCATGGGAAATGGTATTTGTAATGGATTGAGGTTGTGAAAAGGCACAGCTAAGAGTAATAAAATAGAAGAAAGATATTAGAGAAAATGGAATAGGTAAGGAATTATTACATAGTTTAGATCATTCTGAAATTATTATGTTAATAGCTAAATAATAAAACAAAGATTTTTAACATTTTGCTGTTACAATACGGTAATGGGAAATAGTGGTAAGTAGGGAATGTTTTAACATTTTTTTAATTTACTGTTTTACTTATATAACAGTACTTTGTTTTGTAGAACTGGGGTTGAACTCAGGGGCATTATACATCTGAGCTATACCCCCAGCCCTATTTTTTTATTATTACTTTTTATTTTGAAGCAGGGCCTCACTTGAGTTGTGGAGGGCCTCACAAAGTTGCTGAGGCTGGCCGCAAACCTTTTGATCCTCCTGTCTCAGCCTACCCAGTACTGGGATTACAAGCATGCACCACCACACACAGTTAAGTACGTGTTTGTTTTTTTTCTTTGCGGGTCTGGGGATGGAACCCAGAGGCATTTGACCTTCGAGCTATATCCCCTGCCCTATTTTTTATTCTTTAGTTTGAACAGGGTCTCACTAAGTTGCAGAGATTCTTATTAGGCTCAAGACCAAAACTTCAGTGCAGTATACCAGCACGGCAGTTTTAAAAACATGGATCACTATTACTAGCCGGGCATGGTGGCTCACGCTTGTAATCCCTGCACTTGGGAAGCGGAAACAGGAGGATCGCACAGGTTTGAAGCCAGCTGCGCTGGCTTAAGAGACCCTGTTTCCAAGTAAAAAGTATAAAATAGGTCTAGAAGTGTAGCCTGGAGGTAGAAGGGTTTCCAGGAACCCCAGTACTACACACACACACAAAAAAAAAAAAAAAAAAAGAAAAGAAAAAGAAAACATTACTAATGCAAGCAATATTTGCAAACTTACCATGTAGAAGGCCCTAAGTATTGGTTATATAAAGATTGAAGAGAAATGGTCCTTAACCTTGAGTTTCTAATATAATAGACCAATTTCTAAACAGTGTCAAAACAGTGAGATTGTTACTATAAATATATGTATAGTGATTACGGTTAAATAGAAAAAAATTCAAAACATGCCTGTGGAGGCCAGAATAGGCTTATATGAGATAATTCTCATCCCCCCCTCCCTTCTTTGGTGGTATTAGGGGTGGACCCAGAGGCATTCTGTCTCCAGTCTATACTACCAGCCCTTTTTATGGTGGGTTTTTTTTTTGGGGGGGGGGTACTGGGGATGGAACCCTTCTATGTCCAGGCTACATTCCCAGACCGATTTTATATTTTATTTGGAAACAGGGTCTCTTAAGCCAGCAAGGCTGTCTTCGAACCTGTGTGATACTCCCATCTCAGCCTCCCAAACATGGGGATTACAAGCGTGTGCCACCATGCCCAGCAAACTTGGGTTTAAAAATCAAGAGAGTGTTAAGTGAGATTAATAAAGGCAACTTCAGGTGTGAGGAATTATATATGCAAAAGTAGCAATTTATAAAAGGAATGGGAGTTTCCAAGCAGTTAGTTATAATGTAGGAGATAGCATAGTAAAATAGCATAGTAAAATTTGAGGTGAAATTTTCTTTTTTTTGGTAAGTCTGAGGTTAAATTTTATAGTTTCTTAAATGCTGGCTTTGTTGCTTTTATTTTAAATTCTTAAAATGAAAATAGAATGTCTCATGGACATGTTAGGAAAATTAAATAACATAGTTCATGTAAAGAATTATATTGGGCTGAGCGTGTTGGTGCATGCTTGTAATTCTAGCATTTGGGAGGCTGAGACGGGATCGTGGTTTGTGGCTACCCTCAGCTACTACATAGGCTTTTTGCAACTCATTGAGACCCTGTTTCAAAATAAAGAATAAAGAGTAGGGCTGGGGGTGTAGCTTGGAGGTAGAATGCCCCTGGGTTCCATCCCAATACTGAAAAAAAAAAAAATTATATTGGTGTCTGTCATGTAAATATTAAACAAATGTTAGTTAGGATTAGCTCCCCCTCCCACTCTTACCCCCGTTATTATAAGCTTTGAGTGGAAGGATCTAGGGTTATCCTTAAAAGCAAATTTATAATGCTTTTTTTTTTTTGGTGGTGGTACTGGGAAGCCCTTCTACCTCCGGGCTACACTCCCAGACCTATTTTTACATTTTTTAAATTTGGAAACAGGGTCTCCTAAGCCAGCATGCACGGCTGGCTTCGAACCTGTGCGATCCTCCTGTCTCTGCCTCCCAAGCGCGGGGATTACAAGTGTGCGCCACCACGCCCAGCTATAATGCTTATTTTAAGAAACAATGGGAAAGAGACTTCCTATTATAGACTTTACAGGCTAGGAGAATGCAGACCTCCATAGACTTTTTTTTTTTTTTTTTTTTTTTTTGGTACTGGGAGTTGGACCCAGGACATTCTACCTCTAAGCTATATCCCCAGCCCTATTTTTAAATTTTGAAACAGGGTCTCACTAAGCAGCGGAGGTCCTCAGTAAATTGCTTAGGCTGGCCAAGAACCTGTGATTCTTTTGTTTCAACCTCCCAAGGATTATATGTATTCACCACCTTGCCTGGCTCAAAAATCTCTTTATAATAAATTATATAGTATTATTAAAGGTAAATCAAATGGTTTGTTAAAGCTTCTTTGAAACCTGGAGGCTGGATAGGCTTTAGTGGAAGAAGCATCAGCAATAAATTTATTAGGTAAAAGGAACAGAATTTCTTATTTATTTATTTATTTATTTATTTATTTATTTATTTATTTATTTCAGTACTGGAGATTGAACCCAGGGACAGTCTACCTCCGAGCTACACCTCAGTTAGCACTATTTTAGCTTATTTTGAAACAAACACTTTCTAGATTGCTGAGAGCCTTGCTAAATTGCTGAGGCTGGCTGTGAACCTGTGATCCTCCTGTCTCGGCCTCCCAAGTACTGGGATTACAAGCATGTGCCACCAGGCCCGGCAAGGAACAGAATTTCATAGTTCATAAGGTATAAAAGAACTGGGCACTCTTGAGGAACAGAAAAAGGGCCGATGAGAAAAGGGAAGCAGGAAGGAGGGACAAGTGGCAGGAAGTAAGTCTTTAAAGGAAAACAGAAACCAGATTGTGTAGGGCCTTTGAAAGCTGCATGCAGGATTTTGAATTTTATTGAAAGCTCCATTGAAAACCATTTTGATGGGATTTGGTAGGAGGTAAAGGAGGGATGTATGTATGTATCTATGTAGTCCTGGGGGTTGAACCCAGGGGCAGTCTAGCTCTTAAGTTATACTCTCAGCCTGTCTTATTTTATTTTAAAAAACAGGGTCTCACTAGGTTGATGAAAGCCTTAGTACTTGCTGAGGCTGTCATTAAAACTTTAATCCTCCTGTCTCAGCCTGTGTTGGGATTACAGGCATATGCCACCACACTTGACTTGCCTAGTTTTTAAAAGGCCTCTATAAAGCTGATAAAAAAATAATACATTGTAGGCTTAAGAAAATCTAAATAGAATGAATGAAAATATATATTGCATTCCTTCCTGAAATGAATCCTAGTAGTATTTTCAGTTGTTACACATCTTTTCTGATTTAACCTCTTAGGCATAGACAAATATAAATTGAAAGTAACAGACAGTCACAGTGGCACTCACCTTTAATCTCAGTACAGGGGAGGCTGAGACAGGAGGATCTCAGGTTTCAGACAAGCCTCAACAACTTAGTAAGACCATGTTTCAAAATAAAATAAATAAAAAGGGTTGAAGCTTAGAAGCAGAATGTTCCTTGGTTCAATCCTCAGTACCAAAAACAAAACAAAAAGAAAAAAGAAGGAAAGAAAAACAGATTATACCATATACCTGGTATGTCCTGTAACTGCTGTCTTGAAGATTTCTTGGGACTTTTTTCCATGCCAGTTTATATAGATTTGTTGTGGTGGTTTTGTTGTTGTTGTTTTTAAGGCTACTTAGCATTCCATTTTTTTGGTGTATATTTTTTCCCTCTGTTGGGGAACCTTTAGTTTATTTCTCATATCTCACTATTAAAAACAAAGCTGCATTTGTGAAATGATGCTTAACTTCATTACTCATTGGGGAAATTCAAGTTAAAACCATTGAGATACAACATGATACACTTATTAGGATGACTAACTTAAAAAGACTGTACCTCGGCTGGGCGTGGTGGTGCACGCTTGTGATCCTAGTACTTGGGAGGCTGAGACGGGAAAATGGCAGGTTCAGAGTCAGCCTCAGCAGGTTAGTGAGGCTCTCCACAACTTAGTGAGACCCTGTTTCCAAAAATATATATAAAATAGGTCTGAGGGTGTAGCCTGAATTGCATTCTCGGTACCAAAAAAAAAAAAAAAAAGGAAAAGACTATCTTAGTTATAGCAAATGTTGGTGAAAAAGTAGAGGAACCTAGTGTTGTAGGAGGCTTGGCTCACAGAGAACAAGAAGTAGGGGTCAGAGTAAGATAACAGTTATTCACCGGTGAGGCTCAGAGAGCAAAGCTCTGGGTCTGATCCTGAGCTCAAAACATGCAAGTTCTTTTATGTATTTGGTGACTTAATTTTCAGAAGAGAGGGGTGAGTGTGAAATTTGTTTGTCTAGCATAAGCAGAGTGTAGAATCAGAACAGCAGTTAGTTTGTGCATGTGTTTTTCTTTTCTCTAGCACTTTAAAATTTATCTTGTAGGGTCTGGAGAAGCCCTGCTTTATTTACCTCATAGGGGATCTGTGAAAAAGGCTTATACTTCTATCTTGTTCTTAGGCTTCTAGCCAAGAATTGTCTTCAAGGACATAGCCAGGCTCCTTCCTCACTATGGCCCTCATAATGCCATAGGGGGAGCAGGCGTGGTGGCGCACGCTTGTAATCCCAGCATTTGGGAGTCTGAGACCTGAGGATCGCAGTTCGCAGACACTCTGCTACTTAGGCCCTCTGCAACTTAGTGAGACCGTGTTTCAAAATAAACAATAAAAAATAGGTCAGGGGGTGTAGCTCAGAGGTTGTATGCCCCTGGGTTCCATCCCCAGACCCAATAATAATGCCATTGGGGGAATGAGAGATGGTAAATACTTAGAAAAACAATTTGTTAGTTTCTTAAACGTGGTCTAACCACTCTTCTGGTGTGTATTTGCCAAAGAGAAAAGGATACCCTGGGGCTCTGGGAACCACTATGAAGTCTTTAGAAATTGCCCTACCTCCACCTCCAGTGCCTCCCAAGTCTGAAGCCCCTTACTAAAAGTGATTCAAGTCCTTCTGAAAGTGCTCCCATCTCCTGCTATCCATGCAACCAGGTGAAAATGGATTCTGTGGACCTGACATCCCTATTCGGAAGTCATTCTATGGAAGCTCTGACCTCCTGGCTGTCATGACCCAACCGTTATTCATGAGCATGTGAGAGCCAGACCAGGAGTATTTCCTGCTGGATCCAAGCAGGAGTTAGTTATCCTTGGGAAAAGAAACCAGGTACACCACAGAGAAACTGCCCAGCACTTTTGGATTTTGATGGCTGTGAGCTCTTGAGTAGAGTACCCCACCCCCACCCCCAGCTCGGTCACCACAGAATTCAGTAGCAGGGTTTCCAGTGTCCCAAGTCTGCCAGCTACTCTCTGCAATTGCAGCTGACATTACCAAGCAGAGCATCTCCTCTGCCCCACTTCACACCCAAGGGCCCTCAAGCCAGTGGAACAGAAAGCTACTTCTGAAGTATTTCCTTTGCTGGAAATCCTTGGTGTAGAGCAGGAACCCTGTTAGGATCATTGGGCCTCTCTCAGGACACATTTTGTTACAAAGAGCATGCAGGACATCTTCTTACCCCTTTTCATCTCTGCTCCACTTCCAGCTGGCCTCCAGCCACTGACCTATTGGGACTCTGTTGAGGAAATGTCCAAGTCCTATGGTTCATTGGTTTGTCTGAAGATGTCAAATCCTTATTTGTCTCTGAAAAGATTGAGAGGAATTTGTTCAGTTCACATAAAAAACATATATGAGAGTTTTTTAAATTGAGCATATTGCAAGTGAAGAAAATAATGCAATTCATTAATGCCTAGAGGCCCAAAATATAGCGAAATAAGCCCAGCTAGCATTTAATAGAACTGATAAACGCATGTGCTAGAAGGAGTGGGTTGCTATACAATCTCTTGTTTTTCACTAAAAACCTTCTCTGCATATAGGGATAAGAGAAACTTTACTATGTAGATTATGTTTTTGAATGGTAAACAGGCTACTTTTGTACACCAATAAAGATGTGTACAGAAAAAAAGGGAGGGGGGAGCCAGGGGTGGTGGTGTCTTGTAATCCTAGTACTGGGGAGGCGGAGACAGGAGGATTGCAAGTTTACTGCCAGCTTCAGCTACTTAGTGAGGCCCTCTGCAACATAGACCCTGTTTCAAAATAAAGAATAAAAAAATAGGGCTGGGGGTATAGCTCAAATGTAGAATGCCCCTGAGTTCAGCACATAGTCTGGCAAAAAATGGGGGGGGGGACACACACATACACAAAAAATTTTTAAGCAAATCTTTATAGCAGTTTTATTTGTTATAAGACAAAACTGGCAACAACCCAAATGTCCATCTATAGTAAATGGATAAATTACATATGCATAAAATCAAATGTTATTTTTTTTAATTTTGAAATAAAAGCCTGGTATTATGGCACAAATTTATAATCTCAGTACTTGGGAGCCCGAGACAGGAGAATCACAGATTCAGCAAGTAGTGAGATACTCATCAACCTACTGATTCTCTGTTTCAAGATAAAAATAAAATAGGGTTTGGACACACACACACACACACACACACACGATACATAAATTTTGAAAGGATTTCACCAAGTTCAAGAGGACCTTGAACCTGCAATCCTTCTGTCTCAGTATTTGTAATCCCAAATAGTGGGATTACAGGTGTATACTACCATGCCTGGCTTTCTTTAGACTTTAATGCTATTTTTTAAACAGACCCTCAAAAAAAAAATTTTTCTTTTTGAGTGAGGCACAATAAACATGTAATTTATTTATTTTTTCTTTTATTTATTTACTTATTTGTTTGTTTATTTTTAAAATTTTTATTGATGCACTGTATTCATACATCATAATGGATAAAAACTTGTGTAGACATACATGCACACATCACCCAGTTAGCCCCTACCCAATCCCCACCCCATTCCCTCCCCCTCCCTCCTTCCCATGCTTGGCTTAGTGGTTGACATCTAGTATTATAGCAATTTATCCAAAATTAAAAATGATAATCTCATAACAGTTTCATTTGTCTGATACCAAGCTTTTGATAACCAAAGATAACATTTCAATATTTCTTTTTGCTTTCTTTCTTAACAGAGTATATTTTTTTCTTTTTTTTTTTTTTTAGGTGAAACTATCATATATTTATATATTTATTTTTCAGAAAAAAATCTATCCTAATATGGAATATGGACTCTAGATACCCAAAATGATCTCAAAAAAGAACAAAGTTAGAAGATATATATATTTTCTGATTTCAAACCATATAAAGCTACAATAATTGAAACAATGTAGTACTGTTCTAAAGGCAGATATATAAACCATTTGAGTTAAATAAAAGCCTAGAGATAAATTCTTCCATATATTGTCAAGTTATTTTTGACAAGGTTTCCACAAACATTTGGTGGAAGAAATAAAAATCTTTTAACTAAATATTGTTGAAAAATAATAATTACATGAAAAAGAATAAAATTGGGCCCTTACCTAACACATATACAAATATTAACTCAAAATATATAAAAGACCTAAATATATATCTTAATACTATAAACTTTTAGAAGAAAATCTGGGTCATGAAACCTCACAACATTGAAATTGGCAGTGATTTCTTGGATATGATTTCAATGGCACAGGCAACAGAAGGGTATACAAACTCCCTAAAAAATAAAATATTGTATATCCAAAGACAATGTAAACAGAGTTAAAAGTTACTGTTAGAATGGGATAAAATATTCCCAAATGCTATATCTGAAGGTATATTAATATTCCAACTAGAAATCCTAAAAATTAACAATAAAAGCAAACAATACAATTTAGAGATAGGTAAGACTAACATAAATAATGAATCTCCACAGATAACTAATCTTAGTTGTCTGTTGGATGGAAAATCTTGTTTCTCTGGTTCTGGTGTGTGTTACCTATTTCTTCTTAGTAGTTAATCTCTTTGAGTATTTTCTCTAGCGCTGGTTTTGAAGACATAAATTCCTTCAGTTTCTGTTTGTCATGGAACCTTCTTATTTCTCCATCTAATTTGATAGAAAGTTTTGCTGGGTAGGAAATTTTTGGCTGAAAGTTGTTTTCTTTCAGAGTTTGGAATATGTTACTCCAAACCCTTCTGGCTCTCATGACTTGGTTTGGGAAGTGTGGGGTGATTCTGATTGGTTTGCCTCTGAATGTCACTTGGCCCTTTGTTTTTGTTGCCTTTAAGATTCTCTGCTTGGCTTCCACATTGGTCATTTTGACAATTATGTGGCGTGGGGATCCTCTTCTCCGATCCTGTCTAAAGGGAGTTCTATAAGTTTCCTGGACCTGTGTATTGACCTCTTGCTCTATGTTTGGAAAATTTTCTGCTATTACTTCCTTGAAGAGATTGTTGATCCCTTTGGTTTCACTTTCTTTTCTCTCCTCTATTCCAATTATTCTTAGGTTAGCTCTCTTCAAATGGGCCCATATTTCTTCAATGTCAGATTTCTGCTCTCGAATATTTTTTTCTAGATTAGAAACTATACGTTCATTTTTGGATTGCTCATCTTCTAAGAGCGAGATTCTATTCTTCATGTGGTCTAATCGGTTGTTTGTGCTTTGAATTGAGGCCTTTACTTCATTAATTGCATCCTTTATCTCTTTTTTGGCTCTCTCTGAATTCTTTTCGAAACACCTTTATTATGTCTACAGTTATTTTCCTGATTTGATCTTCTAGAAATCTCTGAATTTCTGTTTTATCAAGGTTCTGATGTTGTGGTGTTGTGGGCATTCATTGCTCCATTGCTATTCCTCTTTCCCATGATTTCGGAAGTTTGTGCCTTCTCTGGGTTCTTCCCTTGGGTCACTATGACTTCGCTTAAGGTGCTCTGGATCTCGAGTCTGTAGTATCTCTGACCCCACTACTCCTTTCCTGGGTTGTATCTCAGAGTCTCAGACCCAGGGAGTCAATAGAGGCTGCTTTAGACCATGGGTGGTGCCAGGTTGCGCGTTCTCCTATGGTGTGATATCTCTGCCATCGCCACTCCCCCACTGGGTCAAGTCCCTGGGAGTCAGTACTGGGATTTCTCCTCTGGGGCCCGCAATTTGACTCACTGTTGTTGAGTATGCAGATGGTGCTGTAGTGGACTCGATGAATTCGCTGCTGCTGCCGGTGGCAATATAGCGCCGCTACCACACCCTCGGCCGTGAGGTTGGCGTATTTCTTCTCTGGTTTTGAGCTCCGCTCTGAGTCCCTGCAGCGTGTGCTGAGCCCAGCCACTGGGAGCTTTAGATGCTCCCTGAGCCGAAAAATCTGCTGAATCCCGCCGGGCTGATCCGCAGCGGCTCACCTCGGCTCGCTGCCCACCGCTCCTCTCTGGAGCCTGGTGAGCTGTTGAGTGCGTTGGTCTGGTACCGTCCGGTGAACTCGCTGCTGCCGCCAGCAGTAAGGCGCTGTTGCCGCGTCCTCAAGCGTGAGGCCGGCGTATCTCCTCTGTGGCTCTGAGCTCTGTTCTGAGACCCCCTTCTCTCTGGTGCTGGTGATTTTTTTGTTTGGTGATGGTGTTTTCTGGCTATGAAAGGCGCTGATTTTGTGGTAATAGAGATTGATTGTTAGCGGGGCTCTTAAGCCCTGCTTTTCTCGGTCGCCATCTTCCCGGAAGTCCTAAATGTAAATCTTAAGGATATAAACTTTTAGAAGAAAACTTTGGTCATAACACTTCACAACATTGAAATTGGCAGTGATTTCTTGGATATTATTTCAAAGGCACAGGCAACAAAAGAATACACAAACTTCCTAACAAATAAAAAAAATTGTACATCCAAAGACAATGTAAACAGAGTTAAATGTTACTGATAGAATGGGATAAAATATTTCCAAATAAAATATATCTGAAGGTATATTAATATTCCAAATAGAGTTCCTAAAAATTAGCAGCAATAAAAGCAAACAATACAATTTAGAAATACAATTTAGAAGTAGGTAAAAGACTGAAATAAATAATGAATCTTCAAAGATTTTAACCTATAAACACATGAATATATTCTTCTTTGCTTAGTTGTCTGCTGGATAGAAAATCTTGTTTCTCTGGTTCTGGTGTGTATTACCTTTTTCTTGTTTGTAGTTAATCTCTCGTGAGTATTTTCTCTAGCGCTGGTTTTGAAGACATAAATTCCTTGAGTTTCTGTTTGTAAACATGTAATTTAAAACACAAATATTTTCCCAAAATAGGTTGGAAGAAGTGTATGGGGTAAAAAATGAGTATACATTCAATTTTTTGCACTGATACTGACAAATTGCTCTCCGAAATTATTGTGCCAGCTTATATACTTGAAAGTGCCCAAAACCAGATGTGGCACATGCCTTTAGTCCCAGTACCTAGGAGGCTGAGACAGGAGAATATAAAGTTAGAGACTAGACTCAGCAACTTAGACTCTGTTTCAAATTAAAAAAAAATAAGAGTTGGGGGGATTAGTTCAGAGGTAGCATGCCCCCTGGGTTCAATCCTAAATTCCACAAAAAAGAAAGAAAAGGAAAGTGCTTATTTCTGCACACTGGGTTAAGCATTCTTTCCTTCCATCTTTACCTATGATAGATTAAATGACATGGTTTTCAAATCTTCAGTGTGGTTGGCTATCTTATGTTCATAAACTTTTCTTGGTTGGGGGTGTTACTGGGATGGAACCCAGTGACTTTCTAACTCCAGGCTACACTCCCTGACCTATTTTTATATTTTATTTGGAAACAGGGTCTCACTAAGTTGCTGAGAACCTCACTAAGTAGCTGAGGCTGGCTTTGAACCTGTGTGATCCTCCTGTCTCAGCCTCCCAAGCGCGGGGATTACAAGCTGCGCCCCCATGCCTGGCCATATGTTCATTAATTTTTTTTCCTGTGGATTACCTCTGTCTTTTGTGAAATGTCTTTACTCTTTTTTTTGTTTTGTTTTTTTGGATTGTCCTTTTCTACACTACAGAAATTATATAACACGTTTCATGCAGTTACTCAGGGATACTAAAAAACATTGGCTTAATAAATAAGTGAGGCTGGGTGCTCTGGTGGATGCTTGTAATTCTAGTACTTAGGGACGTTGACAAAAGATTGCAGGTTTGAGGCCAACTGAGACAGGAGGATCGCAGGTTCTCAGCCGCCTTGATTACTTAGGCCTTCCACAACTTAGTGAGACCCTGTTTCCAAACAAAGAATAAAAAATAGGGCAGGGAACTGAGAGGTAGACTGCCCCTTGGTTCAATCCCCAGTAAAACACACGGGGGTGGGAGTGAGGGGGACAGTGACAGGTTGTGGTGGGGCATGCCTGTAATCCTTGTACCTGGGAGGCTGATACAGGATTGTAGGTTCAAAGCCAGCCTCAGCAACTTAACAAGACTTTGTTTCAAAATAAAAAATGAAATAGGACTGGAGTGTAGCTCAGAAGTAGAATGCCATAAAGCCAGGCATGGTGGTGTGCTTGTAATCCCAGCATTCAGGAAGCTGAAACAGGAGGATAGTGGTAGGGAACAGCCTCAGCTAGTTAGTGAGGTCCTTTGTAACTCAGTGAAACTCTGTTTGAAAATAAAGAATAAAAACAATAGGGCTGGGGGTGTAGCTCAGAGGTAGAATGCTCCTGTGTTCCATCCCCAGTACCCGGGAGCATATAAAAGAAGTAGCAAAGACAGGCGTGGTGACCTACCCCTGTAATCCCAGTACTTAGATAGGAGGTGCGGAGGTGTGAAGCCAGCCTCAGCAACTTAGCAGAGGCCCTGTTTCAAAACAAAAAATAAAATAGGGCTGTGCATATAGCTTCGAGGCAGCATTTTCTCTGGGTCCATTCCACTGTATTACCACAACTACCACCACCACCAAAAAAAAAGGTGGCCATAGAGGTAGGTATCATGGGATTTTCATTCCTGTTTTGAATATTTCTCCCACATTTGCTTTTAGGTAGTATGCAGCCCATATCCACCTGTGGCCTACCTTGGGATATTCCTTGCCCCTTCCTCAAGTTTTTTAGTTGATTTGAGTTGCAGCTAGAGATTGTCCTATAGTTCAGCTTAGAAATGAATCCTTATCCAATCAGTACTGATCTTCACAGAGTAAACAGACAACTACTAATGTCCTTTGTTTCCCAGCTAACCCACAACCACCTCTTCATGTCTCCCATGTGGGCCTACTTAAAGGGTTTGGGAGTTTTCCATATACTGTTGTTGTTGTTGTTTTGTTGTTGTTGTTGTTGTTGTTGTTGTTGTTTTAACTGGGATTGAAGCTAGGTACATTCTACCTCTGAGCTCCCCCTCCCCAACGCTTTTTATTTTGAAATGTTCTCACTAAGTTTCTGAGGATCATGCGAGGTTGCTGATCATCCAACCAGTGATCCTCCAGTCTTGGCCTCTCAACTACTGGGTTGCAGGTTTGGATCATTAAGCCCAGCTCCTACTTACTTCTACAGGAGAATTCTGCTGTGCCTTTACTATGTTGTGAGTTGCTTCATTCTGATTATTTTCTTATCAGTATAATTCTACCTTGTTATATATCCATATTTCCTTCAAAGTTCATACTTTGATGCCATCATTTATGTTTTATTGCTGTGAAAAATCAGTGCAGAAAAGAAGCAAGAATTAAATGCAAGTGTCCAATTTTGTCTTGAACCAAAAATAGAATTTTAGGGGCTGGGGATGTGATTCAATGGTAGTGTTGTATAGCATGTTTGAGGCTGGGGTCCCATCTCAAGCAGATATGTGGGTATCTGATCTCTAGCAGGAGAGGAGATTGAAAGGTGGCAAATGAAGGTACAAACAAACCAATAAGCAACAAGATAGTTTAAGTAAAAACAATGCCTTTTATATGGAATAGTGCAAAAATTTAAAAAATTTTTTACCAGTGCATTGTAGTCATACATCTTAATGGGGGTACAAGATGATAGAGGTATACATGCACAAAGTTCATGTATACCTAAGTTCATGTTTAAGTAAGGTGCCGGGCGTGGTGGCACACGCTTGTAATCCCCGCGCTTGGGAGGCAGAGACAAGAGGATCTCGCAGGTTCGAAGCCAGCCTCCCTGGCTTAAGAGACCCTGTTTCCAAATAAAAATATAAAAATAGTTCTGGGAGTGTAGCCCAGAAGTAGAAGGGTTCCAGTAGAAGGGTACCACCAAAAAAAAAAAATAATAATAATAATAATAATAAACTAAGGTAATTTTCATGCTTTAATAGTTTCTTTTTAGTCCTTTTACATAAATATTTTTCTCATTGAATCATCACAGTTCAGCAGTATAGATAGGATATAATAACATTAACAACAATAGTAATTAGCGTTACAGGGGATTGAACTCAGGAGCATTCTACCTCTGAGCTATATAGCCCCATCCCTATTTTTTCCATATATATATATATATATATAGAAAAATATATATATATATTATTTTGAAACCAAGTCTCACCAGGTTGATGATAGTCTCACTACTTGCAGAGGCAGTCCTCAAACCTGCAATATTCCAAATACTGGGATTAGAGGCATGTTCCACCATGCCCCCCCCCCATTTTTTTTTGGTGGTACTGGGGTTCCTGGAAGCCCTTCTACCTCCGGGCTACACTCCCAGACCTATTTTTACATTTTTATTTGGAAACAGGGTCTCCTAAGCCAGCGCGCGCGGCTGGCTTCGAACCTGCGCGGTCCTCATGTCTCTGCCTCCCAAGCGCGGGGATTACAAGCGTGCGCCACCACGCCCGGCCACCATGCCCATTTTAGATAGAATTTTTTTGAGGCTGGTTGCGAACCTGCTATCCTGTCTCCCAAAAACTGGGATTACAGGCATGTGCCACCACGCCCAGCTTTAGACAGGATATTTTTTTAACTTTTTTTATTGGTGCATTGTAGTCACCAATACATCTTAATGGGGTATAGAGAAGCTATTTTAAATATAGGAAAGCTACAATTATTTTGGGAACCAGTCCAAAGTCACTGTGCTGGGTCCTCTGAGAGGGAGACAGCCGAGTACGTGCACTGATTTAGGATTGAAACCAGGGGGGCATTCTATAAGCTACACCACCAGCCTTTTTTAATTTTTTTTATTTTGAAACAGGGTCAGCGTTGCTGGGGCTGGCCTTGAACCTGAGATCTTCCTGCCTCATCCTCTCAAGTACTGGGATTACAGGCATGCACCACTCTGATCTTATTCTACTGCCTCTTAAGTATTAGTTTCAGATATTTTGTGGACTATCTCTTCTTTTGTATGTGGAATAAGAGGCCTATATGTGTCAGATTGAGGGCTTTCTGTGGGCTATAAGAACTTTCCAGAATTTAAAGTTGGGTATTGCTGGGCATGGTGGCGCATGCTTGTAATCCCCGCGCTTGGGAGGCGGAGACAGGAGGATCTATCGAGCAGGTTCGAAGCCAGCCGCGCTGACTTAAGAGACCCTGTTTCCAAATAAAGTATAAAATAGGTCTGGGAATGTAGCCCGGAGGTAGAAGGGCTTCCAGGAACCCCCCAGTACCACAAAAAATAAAAAATAAAAAATAAAGTTGGGTATTGACATAATTGCACTTTTATTTGGGTGAATGATTCTAATTGTAGGCACTGAAATAGAGCCTGGGGACAAGGGTACTAATGAAGTAGATTTCTACAGCAAATTTGAGAAAAGGCAGTGTTAGGAGTATGTCAGAATTATATAGATTTATTTATTTATTTTTGTGGTACTGGGGGTGGAACCCAGGGGCATTCTACCTCCATGCTACACCAATGGTCCTATTTTTTAGTCTTTATATTTTTTGAAACAGTGTCTCACTGAGTTAAGAGGGGCCTTGCTAAAGAGCTGAGGCTGTCCGAGAGCCATGATCCTCCAGGCTCCGCCTCCCGAATGCTGGGATTACAAGTGCACTTCCACGCCCGACCCAGAATTATTTTTATAGTTAAACATGAGATTTTTTTTGTGTGTGGCACTGAGAATTGATCTCAGGGGTATTTTACCTCTTTTATTGGTGAACGGGGGTGGGGGGGTTCACTTAATTGTTGAGAGCTTCATTAAATGGCTAAAGCTACTCTTGAACCTGTAATCCTCCTGTCTGGCTTCCCAGGTACTGGGATTACAGGTATGTACCATCACACCTAATGAACATAGAGGATTTAGTGAATCATTAGGTTTTGGCCTGAGCAGTTGGAGAGTTGTTGCATAATATAAATATAGTTTTATTCACATAAGCTTTATACTCTCAACTGCTCAGTTCTCAGAGGCGTTTAAAAAGCAACAATTAAGTTGAATTTAATCCTGAATAATCTTGTTTATTAGTAAGCTGTGAAATAAGCAGCAATGCTAACAGTAACTTCTGCTTTAATCAAAGCAAATTTATCTTTTTATCTTTCTCTTTAGTTGGAAGATGCTGGCTCAAGTAGTTTAGATAATCTACTAAGTAGATACATCTCAGGCAGTCACCTACCCCCGCAGCCTACAAGCACCATGAATCCTTCCCCAGGACCCTCTGCTCTATCTCCAGGATCATCAGGTAAAGCAAACATAATATAATCCCAGGGATATTAGATATTGCCTCATTTCTTTAATACCTTAAAAAAATTCTCAAGCCGGGCGTGGTGGTGCACTCTTGTAATCCCAGCATTTGGGAGGCTGACACAGGAGGATTGTGGTTTGAGGACAGCATCATCTACTTAGTGAGGCCCTTTGCAACTCAGTGAGACCCTGTTTCAAAATAAAGATTATAAAATAGGGCAGGGGGTGTAGCTCAGAGGTCAAATGCCTCTGGATTCTATCCTCAGATCCGCAAAAAACAAACAAACAAACAAACAAAAAAACCCTCTTAGTATTTGTATCAGTGTTCTCCAGAAAAGGTGTGTGTGGATGCACACACAGAGTTTATGGAGATAAATTGATTTATCATAAGGAACTGGCTCACTTGACTATGTGATTGTGGATACTGTCAAGTCCAAAATCTGCAGGCAGATGGGGAACTCAGGGAAGAGGTTCATTACAGTCTTGAATCCAGAGTCTGTAGACAAAAATTTCTAAATGGGTTAGGGGAGGAACGCTTTTCAGGAGTGGTTGAGAGGCCCACCTTGAATAAGATTGAATGAAGCTCCACCTTGTGGAGGATAATCTGTTTAACATTAGCTGACCTTAATTACATGTTAAAAAATATAGTAGAATCGAGGCTGGTGTTTGGCACAGCATTTCAGTACCATATCTTAACCAACTTGATAGGCAAAATTAACCATCACAGTAATAGTTTTTTCCCCCCCCTTGGTTCTTTCTAAGTTTTGTTTAAATACTCATGGGAATCTTTAGCTAACTGAAGTGATATTAATGCATATCTATAGCCTACATTGTTGAGAGTGCTAATGTACCCAACTCTACTATATTTACATTCGTTGGATTTAGAGAGCATTTACTTCCCTTACATTCTACATTTTACAATATAGGTGGTTAATTAAAGAGTTTTTGGTTTCATTTCAACTTTTTTTTAAAACAAAAAAATTGAAAAAATTATTTAATAAACAATTTGAAGAAAGGCAAATGGATTTTCAAATGATTGATAGATTGATTTTTGTTGTACTGGGGATTGAAGCCAGGGGCGTTCTACCTCCAAGCTACACCTCTATCCCTATTTTTGTTTTTACTTTGAAACAGGGCTTCTCAAGGATGATGAGTCTTACTACTTGCTGAGACTGTCCTGGAAACTGTGATCCATTCTGTCTCAGCCTCCCAAGTACTGGGTTTACAAGCATGTGCCACCCTTCCAGCTTGTTAGTTATTTGTTTGTTTGTTTGTTTATTTATCTATTTATTTTTGTGTGGTAATGAGGGTGGAACCCAGGGGCTTTTCTACCTCTGGGCTATATTCCCAGGCCTATTTTATATGTATTTGGAAACAGGGTCTCACTAAGTTGCTGAGAGCCTCACTAAGTAGCTGAGGCTGGCTTCGAACCTGTGCCATTCTCCTGTCTCAGCCTCCCAAGCACAGGAATTACAAGTGTGCGCCACCACGCCCGGCTCGGCTTGTAATTTTTAAATATAAGTTTAAATTTACTGGAAATTATTAAAATCTCCACGAGGTGCAGCTCTCTTACAAAATCTTAGATTTATTTTGGTCCTACTACAAAGTGATTCAACTCTGAGGCATACATGATAAAACACTGTCAAACAGGGTAACAATCTACAAGTGGTTATGGAATACATTGTGTGTGTGTGTGTGTGTGTGTGTGTGTGTGTGTGTGTGTGTAATATATTTTTCCAATACAGCCTTAAATGTTACTTTTTTTCTTACTGAAATAAACCTCATTTTTTCTGGAAGAAGAGTTCAAATGTAAATGTGAATTTTGCATAAGGTACATCTAACATTTTTTGAATTGCATAATTTTTGAGATTTAATAAGAACTATTCTAGGACTTAAAAAAACAATAATGGGACTTAGCAGGGTGTGGAGGTACATGCTTGTAATCCTAGTACTTGGGAGGCTGATACAGGTAGGTGGGAGGCTGAGACGGGAAGATCTGGGTTTGCAACCAGCCTCAGCTACTTACCTGAGACCCTGTTTCAAAATTAATAATAATAATGATAATAATAATTTAAAAATTGGGCTAGGGGTGTAGCTTTGAGGTAGAATGCCCCAGGGTTTAATCCCCAGCACTACTACTACTACTACTACTACTACACCACATACACACACACACACACACACACACACACACACACACACACACACACACACGAAGAAGGAGACTCTAGATAAAATATTTTGTTGAGTGACTTCGGGAGGGGTGGAAGAGAGATTTCTTTTGATTTGGTAGTTTTTGTTGATTGTTTAACATTTTAAAGAGAATGCTAAGGTAATGATTGGGCTCAGCTGAGAAAGACTAGTAACTATTTGCTAATGGTTATACATGCCACCTCTGACTTTGTAACTAGCTCTTATTTTTAGGAATTTCTGAGTTAGGCTATAATAGTCTAGTCTTGAATTCTAAACATTCTTATATACATTGATACTCAGTTTGACTTACTGTTTTTTAGGTTTATCCAATTCTCACACACCTGTGAGACCCCCTAGTACCTCTAGTACTGGCAGCCGAGGCAGGTGAGTATTCTGTTATTAATAGCAATTTTTATTTTTATTAAGAAAAAATTCAAGTATACTTAATCAAAGCAGACTGTATAACCCCCATATATTTACCAGCCATTTTCAATGATGATTCAGTTATGATCATTTTGGTTTTGTCCATACTATGCATTCCTGATGGATCTGGGGTGTGTGTGTGTGTGTGTGTGTGTGTGTGTGTGTGTGTGTGTGTGTGTGTGTGTGTGTTGATGAGGATTGAATCGAGGGACATTCTGCTTCTGAGCTACCCCCCACCCCGGCTTTATATTTTCTTTTGAAACAGGGCATCACTCAGTTGTGGAGGGCCTTGCTAAGTTGCCAGGGCTGGCCTTGAACCTGTGATCCTCCTGTCTCAGGCATCCAAGTACTGGGATTATAGTTGTGCAGCAGCCTCCACATTTGGCTTTGGATTGTTTTGAAACAAATATAAAGTATCAATTCATTTTACTTGTGACTATTTCAGTATCGTTTAACAATTATACATAGAACCATCATCACACCTAGAAAAATTAACAGCTAGTATTATCATTATAGATCCAGTTAATATTCAAAGCCCCAGTGCCTATAATTCCAGTTTTTGGGAGGTTGAGACAGGAGGATTGCAGATTTAAGGACATCTTGAACAAGTAGTAAGGCTCTCATCAACTTAGCAGACCCTGTTTCCAAATAAAACAAGTAAAATAGGGCTGGATGCTGGGCATGGTGGCGCACGCTTGTAATTCCCGCACTTGGGAGGCAGAGACAGGATTGTGCTGGTTCGAAGCCAGCCTCGCAGGCTAAGAGACCCTGTTTCCAAATATTTATAGGTGTCTGGGAGTGTAGCCTGGAGGTAGAAGGGTTTCCAGGAACCCCGGTACCACCCAAAAGGGGGGGGGGGAGTCTGGAGGTGTAGTTTGGAGGTAGAATGGACCTGGCTTCAATTCCTAATACTACATACACAAAACACACACACATATATATTATTTGACCTGGCTGAGAAGAATTTTTATACAGAGAAGCAAGCATTAACATTTTTACTATGGATTGAGTGTCCCTAATCTGAAAATCTCAAATCTCCCAACACACTAAGTCTGAAACTTGGAGTGGCAACATGATGCCACAAGTGGAAAATTACAAATATAATTGACCCGATGTGGCTCTCAGTCAAAATGCAGGTGCATTAAAAACAGTGTATAAAATAAATTTCAGGCTGGGTGTATAAGGTGTATAAGAAACATAAATGGGTTTATTAACTGGGTATTGTGATGCATGCCCATAATCCCAATATTTGGGAGGCTGAGACAGGAAGGATCACAGGTTGGAGTACAGCCTCTGTGATATAGTGAAATTCTCAGCAACCTAGTGAAGACCCTGTTTTCAAACAAAAGATAATAGATAAAAAATTTAAAAGGCTGGAAAAATATGTAGTTCAGAAGTAGTACTCAGTCCCCAGCACCTCCAACCCCCCCATAAAATGCATTGTGTGTTTAGACTTGGATCCCATCCATGATATAGCTTATCATGCATATGCAGATACTCCAAAATCTGAAAAAATCCAAAACATTTTCAGGTAAGGGATACTAAATCTGACTTAGAAAAGTGTTGTGTGCTAGACCCCTTAAATGATTTACTATAAGTGCCTCAAACCATAAAGTGTATATTTAGGGTGTTCTCAGAGTTTGATTTACATTTTTTTGTGTTTTTGTTTTGTGAGTCTGGGGGGTGGAACCCAGGGGCATTCGACCTCCAAGCTACACCCCCTGCCCTATTTTTTTATTCTTTATTTTGAAATAGGGTCTCGCTGAGTCGCAGAGGGCCTAAGTAGCTGAGGCTGTCTGTGAGTCAGGATCCTCCAGTCTCAGCCTCCCGAATGTTGGGATTACAGGCGTGCACAACCACGCCCGGCTTGATTTACATTTTTAAAGAGATTTAAAGCTAGGTTTATACCATAGTCTTTAACTCTTTTATAAAATGTAGTTACCATTCACTGTGGAGCCAGCACGCTTGTAATCCCTGGGCTTGGGAGGCGGAGACAGGAGGAGCATGCAGGTTTGAAGCCAGCCGAGCTGGCTTAAGAGACCCTGTTTCCAAGAAAGAAAAAAAAAAAGTATAAAAAAATAGGTCTGAGGAACCCCAGTACCACCAAAAAGAAAAAGTAGTTACATTCTATGAGATAATTATGTATGATTTTTATTTTAATAATTATTTTTTCTTTAAGTTATTTTTATTTACACTATGCAGTCAAACATACGTGAATTTTATTTGTATTTTATTAGCTGTGGGTCATCAGGAAGAACTGCTGAGAAGACAGGCCTTAGTTTCAAATCGGATCCAGTTAAGGTCAAACAAGAACCTGGGACTGAAGATGAAATATGCAG
This sequence comes from Muscardinus avellanarius, assembly GCF_963383645.1. NCBI lineage: Eukaryota > Metazoa > Chordata > Mammalia > Rodentia > Gliridae > Muscardinus > Muscardinus avellanarius. Next base: position 103,415,260 of record NC_137788.1, on the reverse strand, counting down.
CTTTTCAGGAGCTGTGAAGCAAGAGAAGACTGAGGATGGCAGGAGGAGTGCCTGCATGGTGAGCTCCTGCCAGTAACACGAGAAAGGGGAGAGGAATTTATTTTATGCTGTCAAAAATCTCCCTGCAGCCGGGCGTGGTGGGCACGCTTGTGATCCCAGCATTCGGGAGACTGAGACTGGAGGATCGAGGTTCACAGACAGCCTCAGCTACTTAGGCCCTCCGCAATTCAGTGAGATCCTGTTTCAAAATAAAGAATAAAAAATAGGCAGGGGGTGTAGCTTGGAGGTCAAATGCCCCTGGATTCCATCCCCAGACCCGCAAAAAAAAAAAAAAAAAAAAAAAAAAACAAAAAACTCCCTTCATTGGAAGAGTATTAGGAAGACAGAGGACATGACAGGTGCTTCTTATTAGCTACATAACAGATTCTAATTGGAAGTATAATATGAACAGCTTTCTGTAGGAGAGTATAACTGCTCACTTCTCCATCAGCATACTCATGGTTTAATTAGTTTTCTTATCTTTGTGAACCAATATTAGAGGGACAGAGTCCCTAAAGTCATATATCAGCATGCCTAAATAATTTGGAGGTTATCCTTATTCTTTAAGCCACTTATTTGATTTACAAAATAATTTATAACTTAGTACAAAATAATTATGTCAGTATATCTACATACAGAGACATAAGCCAGGCATGGTGTTGCATGCCTATAATTCTAGTACTTGGAGGTTGAGATTGGAGAATCGCAGGTTCGAGGATAGCCTAAGCAGGTAGTGAGACTCAGCAATCTAGCAAGACCCTTTTTCCAAATAAAAATAAAATATGGCTGGGAGTGTAGCTTGGAGGTAGAATCCCCCTGGGTTCAATCCTTAGTGCCACCCATACACACACACACACACACACACACACACACACACACACACTCTCTCTCTCTCTCTCTCTCTCTCTCTCTCTCTCTCTCTCCATAACCTCCCTCCCTCCCTCCCTCCCTCTCCCCACCTCTGTATACAATAAGGATTACATGACGTTTCAAGAATTTGTCTTTGTTTTGTTTTAGCTGAGCAGTCCTGAGAGTAGCTTGACACCACCTCTGTCAACCAACCTGCATCTAGAGAGTGAGCTGGATGCATTAGCGAGCCTGGAAAACCATGTGAAAACCGAACCTGCAGATATGAATGAAAGCTGCAAACAGTCAGGGCTCAGCAGCCTAGTCAATGGCAAGTCTCCAGTTCGGAGCCTCATTCACAGGCCGGCAAGGATTGGAGGAGATGGCAACAGCAAAGATGATGACCCAAATGAAGACTGGTGTGCTGTCTGCCAAAATGGAGGGGATCTCCTGTGCTGTGAAAAGTGCCCAAAGGTCTTTCATCTAACTTGTCATGTTCCAACACTTCTCAGCTTTCCAAGGTACCAGTGGAATAGTTTTCTTAGTGTTATTTTCCTAAGTTAAAAGCAAAGTAAAAAGTTAGAATGAATGTCCTTCTTAACCAATGCATAGTTTCTGTAAAAGAGAATCTATTACCTCTTTGGTATTAACTTCCAGAGACCCTGTCAACAGAACACAAAAAAATCTAAACTTTAAGTGAAATTTAGTAATAAAGAGGAGAGTTTATCTCTTGACCTTCATTTTATATTCAATATAAACAATTTAAATAAACTCTTAAGACAAGGAAGGCCAAGAGGATCTATCATTTTGCTGGAGAAAGCCTATTTCCTCCTTCCTATTTTTTTTTTAATATACTGGGGATTGAATCCAGAGGCATTCTACCTCTGACTTGCATCCCCATCTCCCCTTCCCCCCTTTTGGTGGCACTAGTATGAGAGATTTTATCTTTGAGCTAGATCCCCAGCCCTTTTGTATTTTTATTGTGTAACAAAGTCTCACTAGGTTGATGAAAGTCTCATTATTTGCCGAAACTTTCCCTGAACTGCGGTCCTCCTGTCTCAGGCTCCCAAGTACTGGGATTACAAGTGCACCACTATGTTCGGCTCATCCCAGCCCTTTATATTTTTTGCTTTGCTAAGTTGCTGAGGGTCTCACTAAATTGCTGAGGATCCTTGAATCTGCAATCCTCCTGTGTCAGCCTCCCAAGTAATGGGATTATAGGGATGCACCTGGGTTAGTGATTTTTTTATTTTTTTATTTAAGGGTCCAGGGATACTGGGAATTGAACTCAGGGGTTCTTCCTCTGGGCTAACCTAACTTCCAGTCCTTTTTACTTTTTTATGTTGAAACAGGCTCTTAGTTGCTGAGGCTGGCCTTGAACCTGCTCTCCTCCTGTCTCAGCCTCCCGAGTGCTAGGATCATGAGCATTTACTACCATGCCCGATTTTTAAAAATCTTTTTCTTTCCCATTTAGGGTCTATGAAGGAATGAATGTTAATTTGTGCATGTATTTATGAGTAATTCAATGCAAGGCAACTCTCCCCCCCCCGGGGGGGGGTCTGGGGATGGAATCCAGGGGCATTTGACCTCCGAGCTACACCTCTGAAACAGGGTCTCACTGAGTTGTGGAGGGCCTAAGTAGCTGAGGTTGTCGGCGAACCGAGATCCTCTGGTCTCAGCCTCCCGAATGTTGGGATTACAAGTGTGCGCCACCACGCCTGGCTTGAGGCAAATCTTTTGCATCGAAACTTTTCTAACTTTTGAAACCTTTCCAGCTGGGTGTGGTGGCACATACTGTACTCTCAGTACTTGGGAGGCTGAGACAGGAGGATTGCAGGTTTGAGGACAGCCTCAGCAATGTAGTGAGACTCTCACAACCTACTGAGACTGTTTTAGAACAAAAATAAGGTCTGGGTATGGCGGTATGGACCTGTAATCCTAGTACTTGGGAGGCTGAGACAGGAGAATATCAAGTTTGAAGCCAGCCATAGCAACTTAGCAAAGCTCTCAGCAACTTAGCAAGACCCTGTTTCCAAGGGGGGGGATTAGAGGTAGAATGCCCTCTAATGGGTTCAGTCTCCAGCACTACAAAAGGGGGAGGGGCTTGTTCCATGTGCTCATGCTTGCAGGTATGTATTTGTATATTTTGTCTTTTGACTGGACATGAAAAAGACTTGATTTATTGTTTTCTGTTTAATAATGCCCAAACAGTATGAGACATCTGAGGAACTCCATGTCATCTACTCTTTTCTTATTAGGGGACCTAAGAGAATTGGTCTTAGACCTTACACTGCAAGTACTGATCATCTTTGTTCTAGGAATAGACCCCTGTTTAATGCAGAGATGCCATTTTGTAGTTTCCAGAAGGTAATCACTTGATGGATGACTGGGGAAAGTTTTGGGAAGTTTTTATCAGACAGCTTACAAGGTTTGATAAGTATAATTACTCTTTTCCCCCAAAATTGAAAACTAAAGAAAACAAACTACAGACTTGAATGTAGGTAACTACTACTCTAGAGCAGACATTGTTATGATTACGTGAACTGACTGCCTATTTCCTTTTTTAGTGGAGACTGGATCTGCACATTTTGCAGAGATATTGGGAAACCAGAAGTTGAATACGATTGTGATAATTTGCAACACAGTAAGAAGGGAAAAACTGTACAGGGGTTAAGCCCCGTGGACCAAAGGGTAAGTGTCAAGTAAGTTGATTTGTTATAAGGGATTCTGTATATACATATATATTTTTTCTTCTGGTACTGGAAATAGAACCCAGGGGCATTCTACCTCTAAACTACACCCCCCAGCCCTAATTTTTATTTAATTTTATTTTTATTCTTTATTTTGAAGCAAGGTCTCACCGAGTTGCAGAGGGCCTCACTAAGTAGCTGAAGCTATTCGCATACCTGGATCCTTCTGTCTTGGCCTCCCAAGTACTGAGATTACAAGCATGTACCACCATGCCTGGCTTATATACATCCTTTTTTCCCCTGTATAATGCACACACGCATAACCTGGTAAACGTTTTAGGGGTTGGCTTTTGGTTTTTTGTTTTTTTGGTATGTGGTACTGGGGATTGAACCCAGGGGTTCTACCTCTAAGCTTATATCCCCAACCTTTTTTTTTTTTTTTTTTAAATTCAGAAATAAGGTCTCTTAAGTCGCTGAGAACCTTATTAAGGTTCGGGGATTACAGGTTTGTGCCACCATGTCCAGCAACCTGATAAACTTTTATTTAATGATCTTGTCATGGTGGTGAAATCTCTAGCTTGGAGCTATAGACTCTTACTTAGCTTCTTCAAACTTAATAGGTCCCATGAAAATCTTGATATTTAATTCTCTCTTGCAAAAGCAAAAAATAAGCAAATACCATTAAAAACTATACGTGTGTGTGTGTGTGTGGGGGGGGCAGGCAGAGGCGCAGGCAGGCAGGTGGGGGGGAGAGCCAAGGGGCATTCTACCTCTCAGTTATGCCTTCACCCTGATTTTATTCTTTATTTTAAAACAAAGTCTTACCAAGTTGCGGAAGATCTAAGTAGCTAAAGCTAGCTGTGAACCTGTGATCTTTCTGTCTCAGCCTCCCAAGTACTGGAATTACAAGCATGTGGCACCACTTTCAGCTGTTCTTCCATTTTTAAACGGCACCACCTTTCACCTCTTGCTCAGGCTAGAAACCTATTAGAAATTTTAAAAACCCAAGCTTTACCATTCCATCCCCCCTCCCCCTATCATAGCACCCTAGACACTGAACATAATTTCTTATCTGGATTGTTATGATGGCTTCATACTTAGTCTCCTCACTGCTTTGCTTTCTTCCTTAGTCTAGTTTTCTATATTGAATAGGGTGCTCTCGTAAATAAGCCAGGTGTAGTGGTGCACATTTGTAATCCCAGAATTTGGCAGGCTCAACAGGTTCGAGCCCAGCTTCAGCTACTTAGTGAAGGCCTCCTCAATTTAGTGAGACCTTGTTTCAAAATAAAGAATAAAAAATAAGGCTGGAGATGTAGCTTGGAGATAGAATGCCCCTGGGTTAAGTAAATATGTCACTTTCTTGCCTAAAATCTTCTAGTAGCTTCCCATGATATTAAAAATGAGATCCAAGCTGGGTGTGGTAGTATGTGCATATAATCCCAGTACATGGGAGGCTGAGACAGGAGGATCATGGTTTGAGGACAGCTTCAGCTGTCCACAAAAAGAAAGAAACCTTAAATTCTCTCTTCCTTGCTTCACTCAACTTCTGATCTGCATCTGATTTCCAAAGACAAAAATGCTCTTCACATAGTTCTTTGTTCATTAGAGTTTGGTTCTAATATATACACTTGTAAAGCCATCTTCTACTATCTTTGAGGTAGAAATATATGTTTACGATGTACAAATTTACATTAAAAGATGTTTAATTAAATAGAAAATTATAAATATAAAATGAAGTTTTTGTAATTGGATTGAGAAGACAATTGTTTTTTAATTTCTGTGGTGCTAAGGATAGGACTCAGGAGGCATTCTACCTCTGAGCTATACCCTCAGACTGATTTTATTTTTTATTTGGAGACAGGGTCTCACTTAAGTTGTTTAGGCTGGCTTCAAACCTGCAATCCTCGTTTCTCAGCCTCCCACGGGTACTGGGTTAACAGGCCTGCACAACTAAGCCCAGCAAAAGACAATTTTTATTTTGAACCTGAGTGGAGTCATTCAAAGAAAAGGGATAAGAACATGTTTTGCCTGCCTCAGGGAATTACAATGAAGTACAACAATAATGATTTATTTACTTATTTATTAACAAATGATCTATACATTTTTGCAGAAGGTGCTATATGTTACTTTTATGACTTCCATTTATATAAACATGAGATAATAATATAAATTACCTTAGTTAGAATAAAGAGGTGCATTTACTTATTTAAAGTAGAATTGAAGTGGCACATGTCTGTAATCTTAGTATTTGGGAGGCTGAGATAGAAGGAGTGCAGATTCGAGGCCAACCTCAGCAACTTAGCAAGACCCTGGCCCCCCCCCCCCCGAAAATATGTTGGAGGTGCAGCTCAGTGGTAGACCACCCCTGCACCCCTGGTTTCAATCTTCAGTACCACATACATTAAATTCTTAAAAAAAAAAAAAAAGTCATCTCCAGGCATGGTTTTTTGTTTTGTTTTGTTTTGTGTTGGTTTTGTTTTGTTTTTTGGTGGTTCTGGGGTTTCTGGAAGTCCTTCTACCTCTGGGCTACACTCCCAGACCTATTTTTATTTGGAAACAGGGTCTCTTAAGCCAGCACGTCTGACTTCGAACCTGTGCGATCCTCCTGTCTCCACCTCCCAAGCGCGGGGATTACAAGTGTGTGCCACCATGCCCGGTCACCAGGCATGGTATTGCAGTGCATTCTTGTAATCCCTGTATTTGGGAGGATGAGACAGGAGGATTGGGTTCGTGGACAGCCTCAGCTACTTAGTGAGGCCCTTTGCAACTGTGAGACCCTGTTTCAAAATAAAGAATAAAATATAGGGCTGATGCTGTGCATTGGAAGTAGAATGCCCCTGGGTTCCATCCCCAGCACCACAAAAACAAACAGACAAACATAAAAGTATTGTCTCAAAATTAAGTGGAAAGCAAGATAGTTTTCTTTGTGCGTATGTATTTAGTTTGATAGCCAGTATATAGGAGGCTGGTGTTTACTTGTTCTATTATTCTGTAGTGATATTGTTCTCATTCTTAAGAATATCTTATTATGGGGAAGAATAGTTGATATGTCTTCTGTTTCTTTTTTGAGTCAGAAATGTGAACGTCTTCTGCTTTACCTCTATTGCCATGAATTAAGTATTGAATTCCAGGAGCCTGTTCCTGCTTCGGTGAGTTGTGCACTACATTATTTCTACCTCCCTAGTGAAGAAGTCTCCTGTGATACTGGAGAGTATGGGCTGTTGACTTAGACTGACCTGCCTTATAACTCAGGCTTCTTGAATATGCTCCTCAATCCCTTTCTCAGATTCAGTGTTTTCTTCAAGATTTGTTTGTTTGTTTGTTTATTGGTAGAACTGGGGGTGGAACCCAGAGGCTTTCTACATCCGGGGTATACTCCCAGACCTATTTTATTTTATTTGGAATCAGGGTCTCACTAAGTTTCTGAGAGCCTCACTAAGTAGCTGAGTCTGGCTTCAAATCTGTGCGATCCTCAGATCTTCATGTCTCAGCCTCCCAAGCTCAGGGATTACAAGCGTGCGCCACCATGCTCGGCCCCTACTCCATTTTTTAAAACTTATCTTTAGTTGACAAAAACTGTACATTTATTTGGTATAATTTGATGTTTTGATAAAAAGATTCACTCAAGCTCATCAACATTCATCACCTCACCAACTTAGGGTTTTTTTGTTTGGTTTTGTTTTGTTTTGAGTAGCTGAGGCTGTTCACGAACTGCAGTCCTCCTGTCTCCGCCTCCCAAATGTTGGGATTACAATCGTGAGCCACCATTGCTCAGCTCAATTTAGTTTTTCTTTTTTTATTTTGTAGCATTTCAAGACTTTTTAGTAGTCTTGAAATGTATAGTGTATCAATATTAACTGTTTTTAGCATGAAATACAATAGATCGCTGAAAGTTATTTCTCCAATCTAAAACTTTATACTCTTTGGTCAGAATTTTCTCATACCTCCTCCCCACCTGACACTGGTACTCTGGTAATTGCGGCCTTCTTTTTTTTTTTTTTTAAACTACACATGTATTTAAATACTTAAATGCAGATTTATGGAGTATAATGTGATACCTTCACACACACATACACACACACACACACACACACGGATACATGTACACACAGTGAATTATGAGTCTGTAACTATTTCTTACCTCATTGGGTTATTCTGAGTATTTATATAAGATAATCAGTGTATTTAGTATAGTACCTGATAACGTAGTACTTATTTTTTTAATCAGAAATTTAACTTCTGCTAAATAGAATGAGATTGATTTGTAAAAAATTACAAATTGTTAGCCAGGCATGGTGACACACAATGTAATCCCAGTACTTGGGAGGCTGACACAGGAGGACCACAGGTTCGAAGCCAGCCTCAGATTATAGGCATGTGTCATGTGTACTTATTTAAGAAGGACATTAGTACTTCCAATTACCATATATGCTAGCACATATTTTGCAAGTAAGACTTGGTTTTCATTATAAAATTGGGGCAAAAGATTTAAAGTATATTTATTGTACCCCAGATGTAATTCATATACTATGCATTTTCAAATTAAACAGCTTGGCATTTTGTAGAATTCTTATCTGCCCTTATTTATTTATTTTAGATACCAAACTACTATAAAATTATAAAGAAACCAATGGATTTATCTACCGTGAAAAAGAAGCTTCAGAAAAAACATTCCCAACATTACCAAATCCCTGATGATTTTGTGGCTGATGTTCGTTTGATCTTCAAGAACTGTGAAAGGTTTAATGAAGTATGTTAGCTTCCAACCTATAGAATACTAGTTTGTTAGTTTTTCTTGTTTTATTATTTTCATTTTGTTTTACCTGATGAGTTTTCAAGTTTGATGGATTTTTTTCTGCCATAGTCCTTTCAAAAGTAAAATTTTTACTTACAGCTCCAAAGAAGAAATTTTAGTATACATTATTTGGAGTTTTAAACAGAATTTATTAAAACAGTATTGAATATTCCTTCCTAAATGAGTTGAGAGTTGGGCTAAGTGTGCAAAGTAGTTTACAGCTAAGTAAATTTAGGGCTATGACTGCAACCTGCATTTGGCGGACTTGTAGAAATGGTGTCTGTACCCATGTGCTTGGATTTTATTATTGACCATATGAATGTAAAGCCTTAAAAATCATACACTTATTTCTGGGCTTATCACCAGAATATATGATTATCATAGAGTTTTTAAATTTCAGTAAGTGACTCATTAACTTTGGGTTTTTTTTTTTTTTTTTTTTTTTTAGCCTAAGCATATCCATAAGCATATGGATATAAGATAGTCGTAGCTCAGGAAGAAATGTGACACATACTTCTGTAAAGGGGATTATTTTGTGTTTCTTGAGGATAAAGTCAAGTCTGTTACTGTTATTGAGGGTTTTCATTATAGAAGAAAATAGAATTGGAGGGGAATCAATACAAGGTTTATCACCAAAATTTCTTCATTGCTGATGAAACTTGAGTGCCATATGACTGTTAATAAAATAAACCACTTTGAACTATTAAAAGTCTACCAATACTTGTCTTTGGAAGCATCCAGATGGCATTTTAATATTGAAAACAGACAAAACAAAAGGTTTAAAGCCTAGTCACCTATAAATAGCAATATGCCACAGAGTAATTGAGTAAAATTTCACTAAGTTAAATTTAGAAAATAATGTCCCAAGTTACATGTCTTATTTTTTAATTAGATTCAGTTGTTTTCAAATAAACATGTTTTTATGAACTGTAGGTGTCAAGAAGACACATTTTACCTACATTGTTAATAGTTACATAATTTCTGGTTAACATATTGCCGTAAAGATAGCATTCTGATTGTGTTGTTGGAAATTTGGTAGTTTTTTAAGCAGCATTTCTTTATCATTTGTTTCACACTATTTTCCTCTTGAATATCTCAATGTCTTCGGACCAATTCCTGCTAGGATTGATCTCACTAATTTGGAATGAGACAATTGTTGAGGTTTCACAGTAGCTTCAGTAGTAGAACTTTGTAAAGAAAGTGGTTCTTAATCTGGTTATAGCAATTTGTCCTCCCCAGTATGGCTGACTTTCGTCACCAATCCTAGGAAATCTCATAACTTTAGAAAGGATTATAATTTCCCTTTTTTTTTTGACTCTGGTATCCTTTTTAGATGATGAAAGTTGTTCAAGTTTATGCAGACACACAAGAGATTAATTTGAAGGTAAGCTCTTCAGACCATGCAAACTTGGTGAAAGAGTATGCATTACCAATAGGTGAATATTCCTATCTTTTGCTTGCAGGCTGATTCAGAAGTAGCTCAGGCAGGGAAAGCAGTTGCATTGTACTTTGAAGATAAACTCACAGAGATCTACTCAGACAGGACCTTCGCGCCTTTGCCAGAATTTGAGCAGGAAGAGGATGATGGTGAAGTGACTGAGGACTCTGATGAAGATTTTGTACAGCCCCGCAGGAAACGCCTAAAGTCAGATGAGAGACCCGTGCATATAAAGTAAAATGACGTGGACCTAAATGAATTGTTTTGAAAAGAAAAGAAAGGAAAAAAAGCCTTTTATTTAAGTGTTGCTGGAACATCCTGCCTACAGTGGGCACTTCTTTGAAGAAGCTGATAGCTTTTACACAGTATTAGATTGAAATAATGGACAGAAAACATTCTTGTCAAGAAGGGGGAGAGAACTCTGTTTGCAACTTGAAAGTAAAGCAAAAAGCAAAAATGAAGTGATTTGAGGATTTGTTTACTAACGAGGATGGTTTTCTAATTGTTAGAAATGGCAAATGTTCATGATCACGTGGTATTGATTTGTGCAGGATACTGGGTGTACAAGTAGATACGTAAGGTTCATGTTGCTTGGTAAATTGTCTCTTTGGACTAGAGCACAGTTTTTAATACAACTTTTAAGCCTCCCCCTTCACACATATAACATACTTTATTGTTTTCTAGTAAAAAATCAATATAGCTCAGATTCCACTTTAATGTCAGTGCAGATGTGCATTGAATCATGCCATATTTTTTCTCATTTTCATGCTGTTGGGCCTTAGTTTTTGAATTGGTTTAAAGAACATCAGTTTTACTTTCTACTCATACTTAGGGTCTAGAAAATGTGACCATTAATTATCATTTATTCAACTTTAGTGGTCTATTGAAACAAATATGGCAACTTTTCAGTAGTGGGTTATTGTTATAGTAGTCATTTCCCGAAAACACTTCCACACAGTTGTACTTTCCAATCAAATCATCTGATCTCAGTTATTCCCAGGAAAGGCAGAATGTTTGTTTCAAAATTACTCTGGTTTTCTGTACATTTAAATTTGATCGAGAAGGTGATAACTGGCTCTTATCCAGTCTTCCTTCATAACAGTTTTCTGATAGACCACTATTGGCAAATAGTAATCTGTCAACTACCAAATGTGTAAAATTTTCTGTATTTCACTTTGTCTTATTTGTAAATAGTGAACTAAAACTTCTGGCAGATCAGCAACATTTGCTGAGCCTGTTTTTTAAGCTAATGTGTATTCTTACTAATGTTCCTATCAAGAATGGGTTTGTAATATATGCTGTCTATTTCTAATGTTCACATTCATATTTTGAGGTTCTATTTTATTTTAATAGAGAACAGATTTCTCAATCTTCAGAAGCAGCTTATTACTGAAATATCAAAATATTGAAATAAACCCGGTGGGGTTAGATAACTCATCTGTCCACCAAGTGGGACATTTGCATGGACTGGGGGCTTATATGACTAAGAAGAGACCTATAAATCAATCCTGAGAATGAGCCAATCCCCACTTGAATGGTTCCTGGAGTACGCCCACCCGTACTACCCTGACGACAGCCCCGAGGCAGGTAAACAGCCTGCTTTGGTTCATATTTCCTCTTCATCTGTGATGCTTGGATTCTAAATGTGTGTTCTAGACTGTGTACAGGCTTCTCTTTTGTTGGATTAAAAATTTTGGTCCTACTTTGTATGGACGTATTAGAATATAAAGTGACCAAAATAGAATTTGCCATTAGATATTTTTCAGACATCAGCAGATTTGTGGCAAATCATTTGCCTTTTTAAAAAATTCAGCATAAACAATTTAGACCATAGACCACTCAAAGATTATTTGACATAATTGCCCTAAGAAGTAAGTATTTTTCAGTGCATATTGTATCAAATAAAGTACTCTAAAAAATTATTATATAGGTTCCTTTGGGTTGTGTTTCTTTTCTCAATAAGGAATGGGGATGAATAGGAGTCTGATCCAGGTCTTCTGATGGTATGTTTAAGCAGCACTGGTTTTGTTATTGCTCATTTATCTTCTCCCTTTAGCTCTTTTCTTTCTTTCTTTCTTTCTTTCTTTCTTTCTTTCTTTCTTTCTTTCTTTCCTTTTTTTTTTTAAATAAATTGAGCTTTAAAAATGGACTATACTGGTTTATCATTTTACTCAAATTTCAAATTCTTAAGAAGAGCTTTTTTTTTTTTTCCAATCAGTAAGGGGAAAATAACTTTAAAATGCTTTTTATCTGTGCCTCCTTCCCTCTTTTCCATAGCATACATGCTTTCACTTAGCACAGACGTAGATCTCTAAGGGCACAGCTTTAGAAAGTGAGAAGTGCACTGTGACTTGGCTTGGCAAGCCTTTGAGTGCAAATATTTTATATTTGCTCTTTGTGCGAATCCTTTTCAAGATTTTTGGGCAATGAGTTATAAATAAATTCTGCCAAGTGGGGGGAAAAGCAATATTAAGTAAAAAATTTTCAGTAGTTGAAGCCCTACAAGATAATGTGTCCCATGAAAATATTTTTGTTAGATTTTTGTTTCTATCAGTTTTATACATTGGTTAAGTCAATCAATTTAAAAGCAACTTTATTGTCAACATTTAATAGGCTCAATTTCTATCAACAAAAGATTCTTAGTGCTGAAAAATTACTATTAGATTATTAACTATCAGTAAGCCACCTTTAAATGAGGGTGTTTTCTTTTTCTTTCTTTTTTTTTTTTTTTTTTTTTTTTTGGTGGTACAGGGGATTGAACCCAGAGGCATTCTACCTTAGAGCTTACACTCCCCGCCCGATTTTATTTTTTATTTGAAAATAGGCTCTCTTTAGGTTGATGAGAGTCTATTTGCTCAGGCTGTCCTCAAACCTGTGATCCTCCTGCCTCAGCTCCTAAATACAGAGATTGCAGGCATGCGCCACCACGCCCGGCTTACTTTAAATATAATTAAACCTTTTTTCTTGCACACTGATCATTGTGTTTCCAAGCTGATTTCTTCTAACATCATGATGTTTACACAGTATAAAAACTAAAATTGGCATTCACGTTTTTTTCTATCAATTTTTGTTTTAAAAAGACAAAGCATTGAGTTCCTGAAGGCAGTTACTTTGATGCTCTCATTTGTATTCTTTAAGAGCTAGTATTAAGGTTTGGAAAAAAAAATCTATATATGTTTTCTTAAAAACTTTCAAAGTTTTTGCCACATTTCAGTGTACTTCTCCTATCAGAAACTAAGACTGAAGCATTTCCAATCTGTCTTCTGATCTAAATTTATATATTCTACCACTTAGCTGATTCACTGAGCTGAAGAACTACTTTGCAAGGAAGTTTCAGCATGTGAAACTTCCAAAGTCACGTTCCATTATAAGGGCGTCAAGCCATTGCTACAGAGATGATAAGGCTTTAGATCTTCTGTTGACATTATTCTGTTTGGAATCATCAAGCTGGTTCTTTCTGACTTCTGTTTCTTACATAAAGGACTTTGGATGATTTTAAAAGTCTGTTTTCATTTTTGTTGTTGTAATTTTGAAAATTTTAGTTAATCCAAAGAAATAATGCTTTAAAGTGTGCAAATTGTCGACCATTACCTCAGCAGATATCCTGCCATGTGATTATCAGTTAAGCCAATAGATTCGGGTCTTTTAACTGTGCCCTTGGATTGTGGCCTACTATATGTTAGTAAACAGTCTCCTACTGTCCAAAATGGAATTAGGTGCTGTGGCTCCCCATTTCCTCATCCTTTACATCCGGTACCACCCTCATTCACATGTAACACATAAAGTATAAAAATCTCATTTTGGGGCTAGAGATGTAACTCAGTGGTGGAATACTTACCCTAGGCTCATTCCCCAGTACCTGGGAGGAGGGGGATAAAGGATCTCATTTCTTATCAAAATAATACTGTTCATTTGCATACCCAACATTGACTCTGTGAATGGTTTTTGAAAATCTGCTCACCCAATTCCCTTATTTAAAGCAATCAAATCCTTCTACATTTATATTAATTATCTGCCGAAGGTGATTCAAGATTTTCAAGTATTACAGTTGGATCATATACAAGACCTGGATGTTATTTTTTTTTTCTCTACCAGTTATCTCCTCCTTAATAAAGCAATAACACTGCTTTAAGTTTGTTGCCTAGTAGCATGTCATAATTCTCTCCTGGATGGTGGTTTTATAGGAAAGTTTGTATGCATATCACCCAGTCTATCTTTAAAAAATATAAGAAATTTAAATGTATGCTGGAAGTAATAACAATATATTGTGGCATTTTATTTTAAAAATTGGGGAAAGTTGCATATTTTTTTAAAAGTAGGTATTTGAGTAAAAAAAAATTGAAGGTACTTTTTTAAGGAAAAAATTTATATGCCACAGTTTACATAGACATTTCAGATTGCAACATGTACTCTTGGATATAATGGCTTCTTTTACTTGGCCAAATGCATGTTTTACTTGGTCAAAATGCATTTCTTCCATCTTAATTTCTTATGTTTGCTTACATGGTCCTTTATATATTTTTATTATAAACAAAATTATCTTGAAAAATAAGTTAATTTCGGCATATTTGTATCAAACTACAGAATGTATAGCATTAATTTTAGCCCTTTGTGATATTTAAGAATGAAATTCTTTTACATTCACCAGTCTTGTATGTGGGAAGGCACCAAAATGATCGGGTAAGCGCCACTGCAATACTCCCGTCAGGTGTGGCCTAATGAAATGCATGTCTGCTCCTGGTCTGAAAAGTGTAGGTATTTATTATGTTTTAAGACAGCAAAACATACACATAAGCCTACAAGAAAAGAGTTATGCAATTGGAAAGCCTGTTAACTTTTCTATATAGATGTACCTACACACGAAAGGGTTAAATTCATAGCCTTATCAGTTCCTTGCTTCCAGTATTTCAACTGGTCTCCTCCCCTCATTACTACTCCTACTTTTATTTTTGCACATAGTTAAATACCCTTCACTATGATTCTTAAAGAAAAAGTGCTGTTTCTGTGGTATTGTATTCTCTAGATGATCATATTTAATTTTTTTAAACAAGGTTGCAATTTCTAATTGTTCTCTTCCTGTGTTTTTTGCTGGTGTGTAATAAAAGCAAGTTTTTTTCTTTCCTTGGTTATTTAATACATTCAGCTGCCTGTAAATAATTCTTGTTAAAATGCTCTGGAATGTGTTGTAGAAGTTGTATTAGATTAGTTTAAAGCCTTGTTTGAAAAACCACATTGTTTTGGTTATTTCTATTAAATTGGAAAATTGAAAATGTTTTCAAATGAATTTCTTTTTTCCTCCCTCTTCTGTGTACAAGCTACAAATAGTTCTTTCCTTCACAGCACTTTGACTTTGGTAGAGTGAGTGTTGAGATAGGGATTTATACAGAATATAGTTGGAATGCACAGGAAGAGATGTAACCCAATTTTGTTGTCCGTAAAATGATCTCTTTCACTCATAAAAGATGAACTATAGGACAGGCAAAGAGGGAGTAAAAGAGGATAGGGTGTACAGAAGCCTGTAAGTCAAAGAGAACAGGTGTATGTGTCAGGAACTGGAGAGTTCAGTTCAGCTGTTACAGTGGAGTGGTAAAATAGAAAACTGAAGGGCTGCCGGGCGTGGTGGCGCACACTTGTAATCCCAGTGCTTGGGAGGCTGAGACAGGAGGCTCGCACAGGTTCAAAGCCAGCCTCAGCAACTTAGACCCTGTTTCCAAATAAAATATAAAATAGGCCTGGGAGTGTATCCTGGAAGTAGAAAAGCCCCTGGGTTCTACCCCCACTACCTCTAAAAAATTAAATAAAACTGAGCCAGGTGTGGTGACACACTCTTGTAGTCCCAGCATTTGGGAGGCGGTTTGCAGACAACCTCAGCCACTTGGGCCCTGTTTCAAAATAAAGAATTAAAAAAAAGGGGCTGGTGGTGAAGCTTAGAGGTAGAATCCCCCTGGGTTCCAGACCCAGTATTGGGGGGGGGGACTGAAGAACTGAACAGGGTCTTTCAAGCAGAGTCTTGCAGTTTATGTGAAACTAAAGTCACGACCAACAAGGAGCAGGATGTCTGGTAGAGGAGTGGTGATCAGATTTGCTTTTTTTTTTTTTTTTTTAAAGTACTACAACTAAAGTATGGGTTATGAGCTTGGAGGTGGAGAAAAAATTGTAGGCTATAAGTAATCCAGGTGCATCTTAAACTAGCTATCTGGCAGTGGAATGGAGACTAGCAGTCAAGTTTTGGATTTATTTTATGTTTTATTATTTTTTGGTATTCTGAGAGTTTAACCCAAGGGCATTCTACCTCCCAAGCTACACTCCCAGCCCTGTCTGATTTTTATTTTAAGACATTCTTGTCAAATTGCTGAGGTCTCACGTAGTTGGTGAGTCCTCAAATCTGTGATCCTTCTGTGTCATCCCAAATACTGGGATTACAGGCATGTGTCACCATGCCCAGCTAAATTTTAGATTTAAAAAGTGAAATAGACCAATAATTGAAACAAAGGGATTTCTAGTACCCATTAAGAGAGAAAATAGGAGTATCCCTTATGAGTAAAGGGAGAAGTTCAGTTTGGGATATGCTGAGTTTTGATGTATTACCGATAGGAAATTAGGGTGAGGTGTCCATTGAAACTGGTGCTCATAAGAGATCCCTGGGCGGAGGAAAAGCTAGTGAGATCCGTGTCTTATGAACTACGTCTCCCCCCAACCCCTTGCATTACTGGGAATGGAACCCCGGGGCGCATTCTACCTCTGAGCTACACCCCCAGTCCTACTTTATTTTTATTTTATTATTATTTATTTTGAAAGAGGGTCTCACTAGCCGGGCGTGGTGGCGCACGCTTGTAATCCCAGCGCTTGGGAGGCTGAGACAGGAGGACCGCACATGTTCGAAGCCAGCCTCAGCTACTTAGTGAGGCTCTCAGCAACTTAGTGAAACTCCATTTCCAAATAAAATATAAAATAAGTCTGGGAGTATAGCCCGGAGGTAGAAAAGCTCCTGGGTTCCACCTCCAGAACCACAAAAAGAGAAAAAGAAACAGGGTCTCACTAAGTAGCTGAGGCTGTCCGTGAACAGTGATCCTCCTGTTTCAGCCTCCCAAATGCCTGCACTACAAGTGTGTGCCACCAGGCCCAGCATAAACCATGTCTATTTGTATGCATCATTGAATATGCCTAGCACTTTTTATGCATTTAGTAAATGTCTTCAGTTGAGCCATTAACAAATGTAATGTAAGATTGTGATACGGCCTGGGAAATGTATAGAATGAGAAAAGTAGAACAGTTAAAACCACAGAGAAAATTATATTTAGGGACTAGAAGAAAAAAACTTATAAAGACTGGTGGGTTAGTCACACTGCTGAGAGGAAACCCAGGAGAGAGATGGGGGAAGACAAGGGTTCACCGAGTGTGGGGTATTAGTGATGTTAAGTGTTGAAACAAATGAGTATAAACTGATCTTTCAAGTTCTGACCGTTTTTTTTTTTTTTTTTTTTTTTGTATGTTATACAGAATTTAAGACCACAAGTAACCCTAAAACAGCAGAGTGGAAATTCCTTTTTTTTTTTTTTCTTTTTTTTTTTTTTACGGGTCTCAGGATGGAACCCAGGGGAATTCGCCCTCCAAACTACATCTCCTGCCCTATTTTTTTTTTTTTTTTTTTTTTTTTTTTAATTTTGAAACCTGTGTCCTCAGGGGAGGGCAGGGGAAGAAGACGGCCACAGGAGCTCTTCAGGGGTCAGAGATGTGGAGCGTAGACCTCAGAAGTTCTTCAAAGGAGCCAGGATGTGATTGGATTATTGTGATTTATGCCCACAGATTATTGTTGAAAACAATACAGCAAACTCTGGGCAGTTTATTGGAGTTTAAATAGCTGGGCTTGGTCACAAAGATTAAGGCCTAAACTTCTGTCATCTCCAGAAAGCTGGCCACCCGAAAGCTGTGACTGTAGATCGATGGCAGAGACTCAGTAATGAGAGGGGAGAGAATATACACAAGTAAAGCCCTGCGTGCTGGCACATGCTTGAGAGGTTGAGACAGGATCGCGGGTTTGCAGCCAGCCTCAGCCACTTGGACTCTCCGCAACTGAAACCCTGTTTCAAAATAAAGAATAAAATATAGGGCTGGGGGTATAGTTTGGAGGTAGAATAGAATACCCCTGGGTTCCATTTCCAGTGCCAAAAAAAAAAAAAGAAAGAAAGAAAATACTAAAGCAGTCACAGTGACAACAAAGCCCAAGGATGCAGGAGGAGAATGTATTACAGTACATTATCTAAAAGACCTGTTGATCCAGGCATGGCGGTGATGCTTGTGACCCCAGGACTTGGGCGGCTGAGACAGGGAGAGGTTTGAGGGCAGCCCCAGCAAGTAATGATCCTCTTATGTTCCAAAGTAAAAAAATAAAATAGGAGCCGGGCATGATGGTCCATGCTTGTGATCCCAGGACTTGGGAGGCTGAGACAGGAGGAACCGGGTTCGCGGCCAGTCTCAGCTACTACTTAGGCCCTCTGCAACTTAGTGAGACCCTGTTTCAAAATAAAGAATAAAAAATAGGGCTGAGGATGTAGCTCAGAGGTAGAATGACCCTGGGTTCCATCCTCAGACCTGCACAATAAATATATAAAAATAAAAATAGGGCCAAGGTTGTAGCTCAGAGGTAAAATGCCCTTAGGTCCAGCCATCAGCAGCAGAAAGAAAGAAAAGAAAAGAAAGAACAAAAGAAAGAAAGGGAAAGAAAAAGAAAAAAAAAAGAAACTGGCTCATTATGTGATGGACATTGGTATCTCTTTTCTACAACAATAAGACATTTAGTCAAAGAGATGTAAACCAGGTCTTAAATGACAAAGATTTTTTAATGGTACCAACATATACACTGCAAATTGCACAAAGAGATCACTATTGGTTAACTTGCATGTATATAAAACCCATATATCTAACTTTATAAGCTTTTATGAAACATTCAAATAAACTTCGTGTGCACAACATAGATATATAGGATTTCAAATATATAATACACTTGGCCTGAGTTATACACTGTTCAATTAACATGCTGTAAAACACAGACACTTAAACCCTGATTCTGTTAGGATGCAGCTAGCTGAGTATCCATGACAGTAAACACAGAGATTATCTTAATAAAGCACAATCTTTGTTTAAGCTAGTTCTTAGTAAATGTTAGAAAATAACACTGTTTTAATATAAGGATGAAATGGCTTTAGTTCCTCTAGTAAAAGGACATAGATTTTATATTTTGCTGTAAATTTGTACTGGTGATTATTTAAGAAGACTTTTTTTTTTGTCAGGGGTTAGAATAAAGAACTCTAAAATTCTAGAATTGTCCTGTTTGTTTGTTTGTTGTTTATTTTTTGGTACTGGGGATTGAAACCAGGGGCATTCTGCCTCTGAGCTACACCTCCAGCTCTACTTTTTATTTTGAAACAGGGTCTCACTGAGTTGAAGTGGTTTTTTAGCCCGGCTACAATTGGCTATTTAGAGTGCAGGAGAACAGAGCACATTAATAAATAGAAATATCAGTCAGGTGTGGTGGTGAACAGGCTTGTGATCCCAGTACTTGGGAGGCTGAGACAGGAGAATCTCAGGTTTAAAGCCAATGTTGGCAATTTTGTGAGGCTCTCAGCAACCTAGTGTGTTCCTGTATTCAAATAAGAAATAAAGCCGGGCGTGGTGGCACACGCTTGTAATCCCCGCGCTTGGGAGGTGGAGACAGGAGGATCGCGCTGGTTCAGAGCCAGCCTTGCTGGCTTAAGAGACCCTGTTTCCACATTAAAAAAAAGTTAAAAAATAGGTCTGGGAGTGTAGCCAGTGTGGGGGAGTATCCTGGAGGTAGAAGGGCTTCCAGGAACCCCAGTACCACTAAATAAATAAATAAATACATAAATAAATAAATAAAATTGGACTGGGGGTGTAGCTTGGAGGTAGCATGCCTCTGGGTTCAATCCCCAGTACTACTATTACTACTACTTCTACTACTACTACTACTACTAATAATAATAATAATAAAATAAAATTATCTTTCAGTCCTTTACAAGAAACATTTAAACATAATTTATTTCCTTATTGATGTACCTCAATCTGGCTGTGCCTAAGCATGCCTATTTATCTGTCTTAAGTATCTAGCTACCCAAGGCAGCAGTTCTTTGTCAGTTTGACCAGCTATATGGAGGCCTAGGTGTGAGATGTTATCAGTCCCATCATGGAAAGAGGTAGTAGTTTATCCCTCCCAGAGTCAGCAGGTAGGTGGGTCCAAAGGACAGGCTTTAAGGCAGACATCTCCCTCTTCACGCATATTATATTTGGGGTGCTGGAGAGCTTTTCTTTTTTTCTCTTTTCTGCCACACTGTGTGGGGTGGGAGGCTCTAAAATCTTCCCATGTCCAGAAATTGGCCAATAGCAGCTGTTCCAAATTTTTTAGAGAGTCCTGGCAAACCCAGCAGGTGTTCTTTCTCCCCTGATTGGTCATCATCTCTAAGTTTAGCCTCATGCAAAGTGTCAGGACATGGGCGAAATGCTGATAAATTGCTTGCCAGAGTGTAACACACGTGGCCTCTACTCCATTTCCCTACGGAGTCCTCCTTGCCCTTCAGAATCTCCTGAACAAGTCTCTACCGTCTACCTTTCTAGCCACACTCTGGCCCTTCCTATTTCCTCTCAAAACAGTTCCAAAGACTCCCAGTCCACATGGTCAGACAGATATTGCCATGACCCCACTCCTGATATCATTTAATCAGATCACCCTTATAGGCCAAGCTATCAAATATAGTTAACCCTTTAAGTCATTATTTTCTCAGATTCTGACAATGGACACTACACTTTCAGCATCCTAACTGGCTAGTCTGTATTTGTTAAAGATTTATAAGTCACATAAACCATTTTATTGTTTTAAATTTATGAATTCTCATTTTTAATAACTGATAAATCCAATCCTCATCTGGCTCAAATTAAAGTTGGCCCGTAGTCATATGGGCTCCTGGGTCCAGATAAAACAACATTTAATCATACTGTTTTTTCCCCTAAATCCCTGGATTATCTTCCCAGTATTGTAACATTAGGCACAAGAGACTATCTGAAGGAATTTTATCCTTGTTATTTTAGGTATTTTCTATTCCCAGTGGAGACTCAACCTCTCTCTTCTGCCCAGAGGTGTCTTACACTCCAGCCAACCGGTTCTTGGGTGTGTGTTTCCATCAGAGTTTCAACCCCCCTATTTTTTCTGGGTGTTTCTCAGACTCAGATCCAGCTTCCCCCTCCAGCTAAGCCCCTTTTAGGGAAACTGAGGGGCCCTTTGGGATCCACTTTGATTAGGCACCTTCAGACACCTCCCCATTTACACACAACCCTCACCCCAGGATATCCTGACCACCAAGGGAAAGTATTTGCTTGGTCTGTGCAGTTAGCTGGTCTTGCTGTGGTACATGTCAGGAAGCCTTTCCCCTCAGGGTTGATTACCTACCAAGGACCGACTCTACTTCCTCCATCTTTGGCAGCAGACGCGTCTCAGAGAGAGAGAGAGAGAGAGAGAGAGAGAGAGAGAGAGAGAGAGAGAGAGAGAGAGAGAGAGAGAGAGAGATTCTTGTGACCCTCTGGTGACGATTTTATTTCCCATATGGGCCACTACATTGTTAGAAATAAATTTCTATGGCATTGTAAAAAGAAAAGAAAGACACATGTCTGAAAGTGGCTCAACAAGGCAATTTTTACTTTTTGCAAAAAAGGATCCTGTCAGCAGTAAAGTCAGGTGTGCAGGAACATGATGATACTTTATTTTCAGCTCGGGGGCTCCTGTGCTTTACTTCTCTTGGTGGGAGGCTTAGTACAGTCTTTACACCACTGACTGAAGAGGATGGTAGGGGAGGGGTTGGCACTAACAATTTTCAGGAAATGCTCTTTATTAAAAAGAATGAGTGCATACAAGATCACACAATGACAGTTTTACAAAAGGGAGCTTAAGTCAAGGTGTACATTTTGGAGAGGGTACTGCAGGTTGAACCCAGGGGCATTCTACTTTTGAGCTACACCCCAGCCCTATTTTATTATTTCATTTTGAAATAGGGTCTCACTTAAGTTGCGGAGGGTGTCATTAAATTGCTGAGCCTGGCCATGAACCTGCCATCCTGCTGTCTCCGCCTCCCAAGTACTGGGATTGTAGGCATGCACCACTGCCCCTTGCTCTATTAGTACCATTTGTAAATGAAGAAACTAAGGTTCAGAGCAGTTAAATAATTTTCTTAAGCCCCCAATTAGTAAATGGCAGACTCTCAAAGTAAGGTCATTTAACCTGGCTTCAAATTTCTGCACCTAACCACTGTACTGCCCTGCCTCTCTGCACGCTCTGTGTCACTCTCTCACTCTTTATGAATTCATTTCTTTGCATGTTCCTCCATGGCAGCTTAAGACACATATTGGGCTAATGTACTGGTGCATTCCTATAATCTCAGTACTTTGGAGGCTGAAACAGGAGGACCACAGGTTCGAGGACAGCCTCAGCAACCTAGTGAGACCCTGTTTTAAAACAAAAATTAAAAAGGGCTGTTGGTGTAGCTCAGACGTAGAACACTGGTTTCAATCCCCAGTACCCCCCCCACACACACACGACATACTGGGTGAGGTATTTGCAGTAATCGTGTATGTATTCAGGGTCATCCACCTTATTCACCAACCTCCCCCTCTCACCGGGCCTGTCAGGAGTTGGAATAGTGTCTACTGCATTCGGGACTCATCTGCTGGAGCCTGGGAGCCGGTGCCTGAGGTGCCTGAGTCCATCGCTATGTGGCTCCTGGCCGTGGGGACAGCCTGGCAGAGCGTGTGTCCACCTGGCAGCTTGTGGAGGGTTGGGCCCGTGGACTTGTGCTTACAGTGCCTGGGCCTCCATCCTGTCCTCTGCTACTTTTTTCTGGAGCCTGAAGGAAGCTGCCACACTGGCCTGGTCTGTCACTGAGCCAAGAGTGCTGCTCAGGCGGGTGGGCAAGAGGGGGCACAGCCTTAGTGTTCCCACCCCGGCTGGGCCGGGAGACAGAACAAGCTGTCGCAGGAGGCTGGGGACAGCCCTGGAGACAGCGACTGGCCTCTGGACGCTCGGGTACTCCGGGTTCCCTGGGAGGATGCTCTGGTCCTCTGGAGGGAAGCAGGGACAAGTGGGTATCTGAGTCTGGGCACCAATGACGTGAGGCGGCAAGGAGGCTGGGCGGGAATGGCAGTAGATGGGACAGTCCCTCCTCTGTCCTCAGCAAGACCCTTGCCTGGGGCTGTCCGGGTGCAGGGAACCTCAAGTATTAAATTTTCTGTTTTCTAAAGAGACCAAGATGAGCCAGAAAGGTCAAAGGAACATTCGCCTGTGGGTGAAAGAAGCCAGCCAGCCAGAAGTGTGGGGGGAGAAGAGCCGGTCCTGTGAAGGGCCACAGGGCCTGGGGAGTCCCGGGCGCGAGGGAGGGCCCCAGCACCAGCGGGGACCTTGGCTTACCTCATGGAGAGAAGTTCAGTAGGAGCGGGTCAGAGGCGCGGAGGTTTATTTAGGGAAGCAGGAAATGCACGTTCAAGGAAGAGCACAGGTAGCTCCAGGGGGAGAGACGCTGTGGGGTTCGCGGGTCACCTGTGGTGGCGTGAGTGTGATGATCACAGGGCGAGGGTGTTTTGGTCACTTTCTGGTCTTCATTGTCTAAACAAAAGGTAGGTATCCTCTTTGCTTAAACTATTCACAGGTGGGGTGGTTGAACGAGATTATTCTAAGTGAATGGGTTGCCTCTAGTGGTGGTCTGGTCATCTTCCTAGATTTTTTGTGGGGGCCCAATTCTTTGGCAGATGGTTAACCCTTTTTGAGGTATTTTACAAGTGACCGAATCCTGTCACCTTTCCGATCCTTTGCGTGGCCTGCGTTGCTTGGTCCACAGCTCCTCCTGTGAGGCTCTAACAGTACTTAGAGTACTTAGCATAAGTGGATGTCAGTTCCCCAGAGATCTGTGACTGACCTGCCTCGTGGGAACTGAACACAGGCTCCACAGTACAGTTTCGTGTTTTCTCATCCTTCCCGTATGTCTCCTTTCTATCTTTTCTTTCTTCTATCTTGCCTCAGGAGGACCATGTCTCTTAAGTGGTAGGCTGGAGGGTGGACAGTCCTCTCTCAAATGTCCACTGTCCTGGGCACCAAGCAAGGACCTGTCCCCTTTGCCCTGGCCTCAGAGCAAGTCCTGCCAACAAGATGAGCTGAAATAATACGCCTTTGTTCCCAGCCTTGTGATGAAGAGGACAGTGTGGACGCCCTGCCTGCCGCCTGGGGCTTTGGCAAGGATTGCATTAGCCATTTGGACCTGCAAACAAAACTCCCAGGTGGACAGCGGCAGAGGCCACTCCAGCCCTGCATCACCAGCTCCCTCTACGGCATTACTTGAAAGCCAGGTGTGGTGGTGCACAATCGATAATCCCAGTACCTGGGAGGCTGAGACAGGAGGATTGCAGGTTTGCGGCCAGCCTCAGCTACCTAGTGAGGCCATCAGAAACTTAGTGAGACTCTGTTTAAAAAAAAAAAAAAAATAGGGCTAGGGTGTAGCTCAGAGGTAGAATGCCCTTGGTTTAATCCCCAGTACCACCCACCCACAAAAATAAGCACATACATAAATAGACTGTGACTTGAGAGGAAGGGACTTCTATTTTATCCTCCGTGGTTTGGGATCTTTCTGGCCCAGCCACTACACCCTGAGACCTGGCCTTCAACTGGAAAAGGTGGCGGGAAGCAGGGGCGGGCGGCGGGCAGGTCTGATGCTCTCTGCCTGAATGCGGCAGAATGTTGGAGCGTCTTCCTGAAGCGGTGCCACTCTGAGGCACAGCCCTGAGCGGCTGTGCCGTGGACCCTGCAGGAGGGTGGCCTAGCGGAGACCTTGCTGGGGCTTTCTCAGGCTCAATCGTTGGGACTCCAGCTGGGAGACGCACGTCCCAAGGTCACCTGGCCCCTGAGTGGGGATCCCGCCTACAGATAGGCTGAGCCCGGCCTATGTCTCGGGCTTGAGAAAGGAACATTCTGGTTGGCTGTTTATTATGCAGGAAGATAAGCACATACAGTGAACTGTGTACTTAGCAGGAGGCAGTGTTTCTCTCAAGGACACCCTGTGGCTGTAAGTGCCCTAACTCCCCCCACCCTTTTTTTGGTACTGGAAATTGAACCCAGAGGTGTGTAAGAGCTGAAGAAAGTATTTTTTTTTTTTTTTTGGTGGTAGTACTGGGGTTCCTGGAAGCCCTTCTACCTCCGGGCTACACCCCCAGACCTATTTTTATACTTTTTTATTTGGAAACAGGGTCTCTTAAGCCAGCTCACGGGTCTGGTTTCGAACCTGTGCGATCCTCCTGTCTCCGCCTCCCAAGTGCGGGGATTACAAGCGTGCCACTACACCCTGCATAATCTTTTTTTTTTTTTTTTTTAATTACAAGTTACAAGATCACATAGAAACTGGCAGGCTTCAGTTTTGTAACTGTAGCTTAGGTCTTCACCTTGTAACTTTGTACATGTGTCTCTGTGTTCCACTCCCGGGTGTCTTGGTTTCATGTTTCTCCTTCTATAAAAACCTGCCCAGTGAAAACTAGCCAACCAGATAAGAATGTAAAAGCCACAGTCCAGCCAATGGCGAGCGGCGTAGTAGCCTTCCTGTTAGGTGATAAAAGGCCGAGCACCCCGTGTGCTTGCCCTGGTCTGTGCAGAAGTAAATTGCATTGCCGAGTTACTTCTGATTTCATGAGTTTTTATTTGCAGCTTCCCTAAAATCTGTTTCTAACGATAGGAATTGAACCCAGGGCCTCGTGTATATTGGGAAGCTGAGCTAGGAGGATCATGGGTTCAAGGACAGTCTCAGCAAATAGCATGACTCTCATCAACCTAGTGAGACCCTGTTTCAAGATAAAAAATAAGAACTGGGGTGTATCTTGGAAATATATTGCCTCTGGATTCAATCCCCAGTATATAAACATTTATAATACAATACAGTTTTATTACCCATAGTCTTTATGTTGTATACTATATCTTTAGTCCTACTCATTCTTTCTCTCTAGTACTTTGTATCCTTTGACCTCCAGCTCTCAATTTCTGCCATTTCCATTCATCTTTGCCCCTCCTAACCACTATCTTATTCTCTACCACTGTATACTTAACAATTCAAAATAGTCTACATAAAGTAAATAGAAGTAAAATCATACAATATTTTTCTTTCTGTGTCTGGCTTATTTTACTTAATGTCTTCTAGATCCACCAGTGTTGTCATGAATGGCATTTTTTCTTCTTTTTTGGGCTACAATAATATTCCATAACATTATGTTCTCTCTGTTAATATATGTACATATCTATATGGCTATAGATATAGATATATTTCTATTACATTTTCCTTATCTATTTATTTGTCAATACACCTTGGATTTTTTCCATATCTTGGCTATTGTGAATAACCAACCAAGCAGCATTTCTTCTGATTTAAAAGTTTCTTCATGGCAAATGAAATATGAGCAATGGGCTTGTGGAATTCACTGATCTTACCATGTTTCCCATCAGCTTGAACAACTAGTTTGACAGAACAGTGGAGTGACCTTTTGGGTACTCAGTTATAGTACCAGCTAAGAAGTAACACCGTGTAGAAGAGGGGAAATTTCCTTCAGAAGGCTGAATAGGGTCTGAATAAGAACCCAACGTATAGTTCTCTTTCTTCCTTAGCTAG
Organism: Muscardinus avellanarius; assembly: GCF_963383645.1. Classification (NCBI taxonomy): domain Eukaryota; kingdom Metazoa; phylum Chordata; class Mammalia; order Rodentia; family Gliridae; genus Muscardinus; species Muscardinus avellanarius. The sequence continues at coordinate 103,388,758 of NC_137788.1, read as the reverse complement.
GATTTGTGGGTCCAGGAATCCGGGGGTAGGAATGGGAGGGGCGTCGCTCACTCTTATCCCTAGTGGACCACTAGTAAACACTTCCCTTGTCATATCTGAGACCTTACACGCTGCTGTCCAGAGCGGGACCTGTTGTCACAGGAGACACAACAATGATTCCACTGAGCGGGTACTTAGCTCTGCTGTCCCCCCACTTTGGGATCCTCGTGCCTCTGAAGTAACACAAGAAGAAGTTACTGTGCTGACTGTGTGATTAATTTTAATTCCCAAGGGGTGTTTGGGTGACGATTCCACCATGGAGGTGAGGGAGAATATGACTGGAGTCAGAGAGTACCTTAGGACATCTGTTAGCACTACCATGCCCTATTGATTATAATCAATGTAAAACTACAATGGTCCAATTCAACAAGACTACTACTGGCCCAGAAACTTCCGGAATGAAAGTTAGAGTCACGAAGGTAAAAAAAAAAAAGTAGAAGAATGGACTGATAAATATCATCTGTGGTACAGAACCAGTTACAGAAAGGAAGAGTGTCATTACCAGAATCTTCTCCTAATTTTGTTATGAATACACAAATATAAATGTATATAAATACAAGCGAATGTATTAAACAATTATTTTTGATTTCTTGCTTCTCTTATCCCCTTGTCATGTATTATAATAAGTATTAATTTCATGTAAGAGTATTTAAGTACCATTAATTTTTCATCACAGTATTTAATTTTATGAGAGGTCAAGGAGAAGAATGAATACCATTTAAATCATGGTGGGACTTCACCTTCTCTTCTGGGAAAGGGGTTAGTAAGTGCCTTTTCGGTTATACAGAAGATAGTTGTATCATTTTAGGTGGAATTACGATGCTACTCTCTTTACTTGGAGATTAAAAATGATTTAAGAAGATATGCATGGGCTCCGAGTTGAGAAAGAGCGGACTTGTGAGGCCCCCCACAACTTAATGAGACCCTTTTTCAAAATAAAGAATAAAAAATAGGGCTGGAGGTACCGTGTTGTATTAATTCTCTCTCTGTCTCTCTCCGGGGTGGGCTGGGGGTGTAGCTCAAAGGTATAATGCCCCTGGGTTTCATCCCCAGTATCAAAAACACATACACACACACACACACAATTTTTTTATTTTATTTTTTATATTTTATTTGGAAACAAGGACTCACTAAGTTGCTGAGAGCCTCACTAAGTAACCGAGGCTGGCTTTGAACCTGTGTGATCCTCCTGTCTCAGCCTCCCAAGCACGGGGATTACAAGCGTGCACCACCACACCCGGCTCACAATTTTTAAAATAAAGCTTGTATATAGTGTTGACAAAAAAGCTACCTTGGTCATGGCTGCTAAATGTTCTTGAAATTAATGACGCCAGGTCTGGTTGTTTCCCACAGTTTAAGCCGGCTCAGAACACCAGGGGAAAGGGCAGAGAGGCCTGGAAAGAGAAAGAACAGGAATGAAGGGCGGCCCCAGACACCCTTGAGCTGCTCCTCAGCCAGCCAGGCTTGGATGGAGCCGGTGGACACTCACGTCTGCAGGTGTGACCAGGTCTCCAGCCCACGTCCAGGGATGGGCAGATCGAAGGCTGCGGCTTCTAGGAGGGAGCGTCCAGGGAGCCGGAGTGGAGGAGGGAGGTGTCACATCCTGTGGAGGAGCGAGATGGGGGTGTCTTTGGCAGTTCTGGGGAGCAAGCATGGGCCAAGGGCAAGAGGCCTGTCTTGGGGCTCTGCGCAGGCTGTCTCTGGGGCTGCTCGAGGCCACACCAGAGCTCCACGGCGGTGGATCTGCCCCCAGGGGGCTTCTCACGGCCTGTCACCTCGGGGCCACACTTGCCCCTTCCCGTTCCTCCTCTCCCTGCCACTGGTCCTTTTCTTTAAGGCTGTTGGTAAACTTTCAGGCATCACTTGGTCGTAACTCCTATTCTAACTTTCCAATGCTTCTCTTTTTGGTGACACACCCTCAGAAGAGTAACTTAGTAGTTAAGGATGTGGGTGAAAGCCAGGCGTGGTGGTGCACACCTGTAATCCCAGTACTTGGGAGGCTGAGACAGGAGGATCACAGGCTAGAGGGCAGCCTCAGCAACTCAGATTCTCCACAACTTAGCGAGACCCCTGTTTCCAAATAAATAAATAAATAAGGTATAGGGGTGTAGCTTAGAGGTAGATGTTCCTGGGTCCAGTTCTCAGTACCAAAGAAGCCAGGAGTGGTGGAGCCATTCAGCAGGTAACAGTCCCCCTACTGGGGGCTGTGGTCACCCTGCTGTCCATCCTGCACCTGGCCCGGCCAGTCTGCCCCAGGGGTGCACTGCGGCCGGTCACTTAAAAGGTGATTCTGAGAAGGACCAAGGAGTTTCCAGAGAGAAAGAGAGAGGAATGTAAGCCAGGACCTTGGCTTATGTGAAAGAGTCTCAGCACATGCTAGAGACATAGACGGGGGTTTATTTAGGAAAGCCAGAGACACACATTCCAGAGGGAGAGGCTTTGGGGGCTCACAACTCTCCTTTTATAGGGAACTTGGTGAAGGGTGGGTATGGGAAAGTCTTGAAGGGTGATGTCTCTTTGGTAATCAACAGACGGTTTAGGGTGTTTGGGTCATCTTTGGAGTCCTGATGAGGTCTCCATCATCAACTCAGTAAATATCTTTTTTGCTTAAACTATTAATAGGCCAGGTGTGGCTGTGCATGCCTGTAATCCCAGTACTTGGGAGACCGAGACAGGAGAATCATAGGTTTCAAAACAAAAAATATAAAGGGGCTGGGGGTGTATCTAAGAAGAATGCCGCTGGGTTCAATCCTCAGCACCACACACATACACCAAAAATAACTACTCACTGTTAAAAGTGAGTTAACAGTGCTCAATGTAATGTCAGTGAATTAGAGCCAGGTATGGTGGTACATGCTTCCCTTGAGAGGCTGAGACAGGAGGGTCAGAGGGTCAGCAACTTAGCAAGATACTGTTTCAAAATAAAAAGTGCAATGGGTGTAGCTTAGAGGTAGACTACCCTTGGGTTTAGTTCCTAGTACAAAGAAAGAAAGAAAGAAAGAAAGAAAGAAAGAAAGAAAGAAAGAAAGAAAAGAAAAGAGTGAATGAGTGTTCTGCCTGGCGGTCTGGCCGCCTTCCTGATCTGGGGGCTTGGTGTGGTCTCTGTTGTCTGGTCTATGGCGATCTCTCCTGCTTCCTGCAGCACAGGCTATCTGGCTGCTTCAGGGGGCTGGGCCCATGGTGAGGGAGTTCCTGGGAATGGAAGGTCCCACCTCTCAGCTCACCAAGATTCTTCATGGGGAAAGTTGGTGACGGTTTATTTAAAGCTGGCCTGAAGGGAGATGGGGGAGATCTCTTCTATCCCAAAATTTCATCTTCCAAAGTTGGGCGTGGTGGCACATGCTTGTAATCCCAGTATTGGGGAGGTGGAGGCAGGAGGATCGCAGGTTCAAGGCCAGCCTCAGCTACTTTGTGAGGCCCTCCATAATTTAGAACCTGTTTCAAAATGAAGAATAAAAATTAGGGCTGGGAATGTAGCTGGGAGGTAAAATGCCCCTGGGTTCAATCCCCAGTTCTGCAACTAACAAGCAAGCAAACAAATCTCCATCTTCCAGGGACATGGGGACTCCGGGGTGAGGACAGCTTTTATGAGAGGAGGGTCTTGAAACTTGGTTTCTGTTCTGGACGTTGCCGTCTTGGCAAAATCAGCCTCCCTGCAGACCCGCGCTAGTGTCCCTCGTCTGAGGAGCACGGGCGCCCTCTGGTGGACACATTCGAGAGGCACACCGCGGCGCTGCAGGGCGCGATGGCTGGGAGGCCGCTAGGGGCGCTGCAGACGGCACCGACTGGTGGAGCCCAGAAAAGGGCTGTGTCCTTGGGACAGATTTTAAAGACTGGTGTTTACATTTCTTTCCGCCTGTTACGGGTTTAGGATGGGGCTGGAAGGTGTTTTTTTTTTTTTTTTTTTTTTTTTTTTTTTTTTTTTGTAGTACGGGGGATGGATATTCTACCTCCGAGCTACACCCCCAGCTCTATTTTTTTTTTTTTTTATTCTTTATTTTGAAACAGGGTCTCACTGAGTTGCAGAAGGCCACACTGTAGCTGAGGTTGTCCACGGCTTCCCAAATGCTGGCATTACCAGCGTGCATCACCACGCCCGGCTCCTGGAAGGTTTTATAATACAGGAAGATCTTACTGGTTCAGCCCGGGTCCCCTGAGACATGCAATAATCCCTATCTGCAAGGCACTTTTTTTTTTTTTAAATTCCTAGAGTACCAAAAGCATTTGCTAAACAAATTGAATGTTTTGCTCCTTCACACTTAAAGTTCAGCACACGGGAGACCCACTCCCCGGTGTCGCTCGTGGGGGACCAAGTCCTTCTGATCAAGCCCCCCCCCCAAAAAAATAAATAAAAATAAAGTTCATCATGTCTTGAGAAGGAATGTACGGAAGCAGGTGAAGAAGGAAGGAAGGGCATGGAGGTCCCCTTGTCCTGGGCTGACTCTGCCTCCCTCCCAGCAAGGCCCCTCCTCCCTCCTGCCCTGGCTCCCCTGGGCCCACGCCCGGGCACTGCGGGGAGGTGCGGTCCCTGGGAGGACGGTGCTCCCTCCCCCGGGGCAGGTGAGGGCGATGGAGCGGGCAGCCCTCCTGGGGGGGCCGGGGAGGGTCTCTGGGAGGAAGCCTGTCGCGGGCAGCCGGGGGTCTCCGGCCGGGAGGCTCCTGCCCCTCGTAGCGGCCCTTCCCGGGACCTGCTCCTGTGCTTGTATGTGCTGGGGTCCGGTCCAGTACAATGATGTTTTTCCCATATCTCTTCTCTGCTTCTGTCTGTATCATAAAATTTCACTTATAGATTCGCCACTAAATAAATACAAAAACTTTCCAGGTGTATCCCGTTCATTATAAATAACACTGAATTAACCAATAGTGGAGACTGTGCTTGGGAGAATTTGTCACTGATTAAAAATTAACAGAGGAATAAATCTACTTTTACCTAATGAAAATTTTTTGATTAGAAAACTGGTCACGAAAGAAAATTCCCAATTGCAGATGTATAACTGGTAGAATATATAGACCTGAACGTTGGTGATAAATCATCTTTATGATGTAGAATTTAAATGGAAAGGAATTATTGCAATGAAAATCATTTCAAGAATATAAAGGTGGAAAGTGGAAAAACTGGAAAGGGTTTAGCTGCACAGTAAAATGGATTACGGAGTTGAATTGGATTAAGGACTTCACTGCAACGTGCTCGCTGGGTGACCGTCGCCCGCACCTCCATCTCGGCGACCGTCGTGTGCGCGGCAGTGGCCCTCGACTGGCTCATCGGCAACGATGGCATCTGTGAACATCAACGGCCCACGTCGTGCCTTACTTCATGCAGACAATTCCAGTTTCAAATGTTGAACTTGGAACGTGGTCTCTGTGCCCCATCTCCTCACTGCCACTGGCTCCATTTGCTGTCATTCCACACCTCCTCTTTTTTGTGGTACTGGGATTGATCCCCGGGGCCCTGAGCCACACACACACCCAGCCCTTTTTATTTTTCTCTGTGAAACAGGGTCTCCCTAAGCCGTTGAGGGTCTTACTAGTTGCCGAGGCTGACCTCGAACCCTCAACCTTCCTGTCTCAGCTTTCCAAGAACTGGGATTGTAAGTGTGATCCACCTGGTTTACCTAAGCCTTTTTTCTTTCTTTCTTTCTTTCTTTCTTTTTTTTTTTTTTTTTTTTTTGGTACTGGGGATTGAACCCGGGAGCGGTCCACCTCTGAGCTACAACGCAGTCCTTTTTATTTATTTATTTTTATTGCGAAACAAGGGCTCTCTAAGTTGCTGAGGCTGGGCTTGAACATGTGATCCTCTGTCTCATATGTACCAGTATTGGGAAGAGGCTTCAAAATGTATTAATGTACCAGTATTGGGAAAGATTTTAAAATTTTGAAATATATCTTTGGTAGTGAAGAAGCCAGGAACTGCAAAGAAAAGGCTGCAGGATTCCAGGCACCAAGGGTGATTAGCAAAGACAACAGAAATAGTTCAAGGGCCTTTTTCATAGGATAAGGTTTCCCAAGGAAGTTGAAGGATGCCATAAACCTTCAGAAGATCCCAGACTTCGATAATCATGGGAAGATGCCCTAAGCCTTCGAGAGATACCAGAATCCGATGATCAAATAACACATTTTGGGGTGTAACAAAAGGCTTGGGGTCTGTACCAGAAACAGGACAGACCAGCAGGAAGGAATGCCCACATCGAAAGGGCTGGCCCTAGAGGGGGCGGATGTGGTTGGCTCAGGAGACTGGCTATAAGAATACTCTGTGTCCAGGAATTCGGTAAATCCAAACTACCCCCATATGCTATTCCTGAACAGCATGGGCTGTAACTGTCTTCTATATTTCTATCTTTTTAATAAACTCCTTTAAATCTTCAGCCAGAGTCCGGACTATTGCATATTTATCCTTAGCTCAGGACAAGAACCTGCGGTTTTACGGGAATAGTTTCCGGGAGCCTAACAAAGGTCCCTGGGACAGTTTCCCAAACCCTAACAGTCCAAATCGTAACATCCTACCTTCAGCATGAACCTCTGCACTGAGTGAGGGGCAGAGGCGAGGCGGGGAGAAGCGGCGTCCTCCTGCGAGGACCGCGTGCAGGGCTGGCGGCATCTTCACACAGTCAGGACCCGCGGGCTCAGACCTCGGGGGCCGTGCTGCTGGCAGGGGAGGCCAGGAGTGTACTAGTATTGGGAAAAGGTTTTAAAATGTATTAATGTATCAGTATTGGGAAAGATTTCCAATTTTAAAAATATATCTTCTTTACTAAGAAAGCCAGGGCTAGCTAGCAGGAAAGAAGGCTGGAGCCAGGAAAGAAGGTTTCTTTACAATTTCACACATTCTGGGGGATAAAACAAAAGGTATAGGTCTGTGTTTGGAGACAGGATGGCTCTCCCTCCTGCCCCAAACCCGGGTTGGAGATAAGGGGGTAGCATTATCTCCAGATCAAAGGACCTGTCTAGGACTTAGGCGGGATAAAAACACTCAGTAAACTGGAGTTCTTCGGCATTTTCATTCGAATTGCCCCCTGTGCCCCGCTCCGGCACAGGGCTGTAACTATTCCTATATTTCTATCTTTTTAATAAACTTCTTTAAATCTTCAGCAACTGTCCAAGCCATGAATATTTATTCTTAGCTTAGGACAAGAATCCACGGTTTTTGTTTGTCTGTTTGTGTGGTGGTGGTGCTGGGGGAATTACTTCTACCCACACACACCACACACATTTCACCCCCGCAACAAGGAGGGGGCCTGGTGGTCCCGAAAGTCCCTCTCACAGTTTTGGGGGTCACGGACTTTCATGGCTGTGCCTGTGGGTCGCCGAGCGCACCCCGAGGGAACTTGTCCATTCAGCAGATGTTGAAATCTGGCGGAGCGACCCCGTGCTTGGCTTCCAGCCACCCGGCCTTAAGAGACTGTCACGAGCCACCCGTTAGCACAGCGCGGGGAGTCTTGGGCTTCCGCGCAGAGATTGAGGTGTGCCATTCGTTTTTAAACGGCCTGTCCTCTCAGGAGAAGCCAGGCTCACAGCCTGTGATCCGTGCTCTTCATTTTACTCCATGTGAGGAGTGACAGCAGCACGCTTTGCCTAAGGACTTCCTCATTGCAGCCTCAGGTTAATTTGGAAACAGAGTCTAACTAGGTTGCTGAGGTTGGCTTGGAACCTGAGATCCTCCTGTCTCAGCCTCAGTACTCGGGTTGCAGGTGTGCACCACCATGCCTGGTTAGAAGCAGTTATTCTTTCCTTTCTTTTTTTTTTTTTTTTTTTTTGGTGGTACTGTGGGTGGGACCCAGAGGCTTTCTACCTCCGGGCTAGATTCCCAGACCTATTTTATACCTATTTTGGAAACAGGGTCTCACTAAGTTGCTGAGAGCCTCACTAAGTAGCTGAGGCTGGCTTTGAACCTGTGATCCTCCTGTCTCAGCCTCCCAAGCGCGGGATTACAAGCGTGCGCCACCACGCCTGGCTGAAGCAATCATTCATGAAGCACAGCTCCCCACACTCAGAGGTTTACAGCAAGCATTTCCTTCTCACTTGAGAGCCTGGGCGTTGGCCCAGAGTCAGGGACCTGGGATGGGCGTGGCTGGATTTGCCTCAAGCCCAGATGGCAGGCAGGGGTTAGGTTTGCCCCCCTGTCTGCCGTCCTCTAGGACCATAGCTGCCTGAGGCTTGGAGGCCCATTCTCCTCAGGGGCACCAGGTAGGTGCCTTATTAGCCATGAAATGCTTTTCTTTTTCATGCATTATTTAAAGTCCCAGTTTAATAAAGTCAAAGGCATAAACATGTTAGGAATGGGGAGAGCTGCTTTTCCCGCCGCAAGGCCGCAGCCTTGGGGAGGTTGCGGAGGCCGGGCTGGGGCTCAGCTCCTGGCGCCTGATCGCTGCCACCGGGGTGCCATGGGAGGGTGGCCCCGCCTCTTGGTTACACCTCTCCTTCCCACATTTGAGGAAGTAATCTTTTTGGTTTGTGCCACTTTTCTAATATGTTTCAGCTTAGCACCAAGATTGGAAAATGAGAGAGAGAGATAAAAATGTAAAGGGGAAGTATTGAAAGTTGGTGTGTAACCTGAGCGTGATGCCACAGGCCAGTGATCTCGGTACTTGGGGGGCTGAGACAGGAGGATCACAGGTTCAAAGCCAGCCTCAGCAGAGTGATGTCCAGGGAATGGCCTTTGCACTGGAGTGAGTCCTGAGCTAAGTGGCTGTCTCATCCCAGCCCCTTGGTCACCTGTAGGGAGCGAGACTCTGTTTCAAAATAAAATAAAATAAAATAGGGCTGGGGGTATAGCTCCGAGGTGGAATGTCTCTGGGTTCAATCCCTAGTAACACACATATGTACACAAGCACACACACACACACACACACACACACACACACACACACGAGAGAAACACAGATAAAAACAAGCTTAAAGACAAAAAAAGTATGACCAGAGGTAGACATTTCCTAAGGATAAGCAGACTGAGTCGCTGAGAAGAAATAACAAATGTAGCTGTGCGTGTGCCCAGTAACAGCCTCAAACTATCTATATGAAGCATAAACCCCTCTCAGTAGAAATAGAAAAAGTATGCAAATCAGTAAAAATTTAGATGATCGCAATGATTTAACCAACTACCTTGACTTAACTGATATTATAGGACATTACCTCCTACCATTTCAGAGTACACATTCTTCTTTTTTTTTTTTTTTTTTTTTAGTACTAGGGGTTGAACCCAGGGTTGTTTTACCTCAGAACTAAACCCCCGGTCCTGTTTAATTTTTTATTTTAAGGCAGGGTGTCTGTGAGTAACTGAGGGTCTTGAGGGCTTAAGTTGCTGAGGCTGGCCTTGAACCTGTGATCCTCCTGTCTCAGCATCCCAAGTACGAGGATTACAGAAGTGTGCAACCTTGCCTGGCTCAAAAATGATATCCTCTCCTCTTCTCCTTCTTCTCCTTCTCCTTCTCCTCTTTCTCCTTCTTCTCCTTCTCCTTCTTTGTATTAGGGATTGAACCCAGAGACTTTCTACCTCTGAGCTACACCTCTAGCCTTTTTTTTTTTTGGTACTGGGGATGGAACCCAGGAGCATCCTACCTCTGCGCTACACTCTCAGCCCCTGATGGAGACAGAGCAGAAGAGAAGCACAGAAGCCTCTGGATACCACCACCCACTCTGGCTTGTTTAAACAGCAAAGGGATTTGCTAAGTGGGGCTGGGGGTCATAGGGCCACCAGAGGGCCTGCAAAACCTGTGTTAAAAGCAGGGCCTGGTGGTGCACGCTTGTAATCCCAGCACTTGGGAGGCTGAGACAGGAGGATCACACAGGTTCAAAGCCAGCCTCAGCTACTTAGTGAGGCTCTCAGCAGCTTAATGAGACCTTGATTCCAAATAAAATATAAAATAGGTAGTAGGTCTAGGAGTATAGCCCAGAGGTAAAAGAGCCCCTGGGTTTCATCCCCAATACAAAAAAAAAAAAAAAAAAAAAAAAAAAAAAAACTGTGTTAAAATAAGCAGAATCAACAGAACCCTGAGCATGGTGTCACATATGCAATCACAGCACTTGGGAGGCTGAGAAAAGAGGATCGCAAATTCCAGGCCAGTTTCAGCAATTTAGCAAGACCCTCAGCAACCTAGCAACCTAGAATGAAAAGGGTCAGGAGAGTAGCTCAGAGATACAAAGCCCCTGGGCTCAACCTACAATATATAAATTTGAAAAAGAGAATCAACAGGAGGCTGTGTGTTCTGAGCCTGGGACGAGCATGCCTGGGAAGCAGTCGGTGAGGGGAGGGCCCCTCCACTGCTTCTGTGGCCTGCTGATGGCAGCATGTGTCACATGCGCCGCTGACACTCCAGCCTGGTCGGGGGGGGGGGGGCTGTGGTCACGGCTGTTGCCCTCACCGTTGTCACCTGGAAAGGCTTAGACCGAGGCTCTCAAAGAACCTGCGATTGGCTGAGCCGGGCCACTTGTCCTGGCAGAGCTGTTCGGGGAGGGGAGCAGGAAGTTATTGGTACCAGAGCCTGCAGCTTCCTTGGTGGGGGAGCCCTGCTTCCCCAGAGATGGGGAAGATGGGAAATTCTCTGTGAGGAAAGGGGATTGGATGCTAAGCCAGAGTCTGCTTCAGCTGGAGTGTACCCTTGGGAACCAGCGGAGCACTGATCACTAGAGGGTTGGTTTGAAGATATCTCCAAGGAAGAGAGTACTGCACGAGCCCAGATGGGAACCTGGAAGAGCCTGAGGCCGAGAAGCCTGAGAAGGAGCACAAGGGGAGGCGCCAAGAGCTCGGAGTTCAGAAGCCGGGGAAGGCGCTTTGAGAGGCGCTGGTGGTCCTCAGTGCTGGAGCCTGCCCAGAAGCCCAGGAAGCCGAGGTCTGAGAGATGGCCATCAGTGATTATAAGATGTCCAAGCCGGGCGTGGTGGTGCACGCTTGCAATCCTAGCACTTGGGAAGCCAAGACAGGAGGATCGCAGGTTCACAGCCAACCCTGGCAACTTAGCAAGGACCTCAGCAACCTAGTGAGATCGTGTTTCCAAGCAAGAAATAAAATCAGGCTAGAGGGTGTACCTTGGAGGTAAATGTCTCTGGGTTCAATCCCCAGTACTAAAAGAAAGATGTCTGTGGATCTGCTTTTTCCCCCTCTCTCTTCTCTTTTGTGCTGGAGTGTGAATTCTTTTTACTCCCTCCAAAATCAGAGAAGATGGAAATGTCACTTATTTCACTAGATGTAGTTATGCCAGAAAAAATGATCCGGGTCCTTATTCCACCATCAGCTGGGAGCAGTGCTTCCTGCGTCAGGAGCCTCAGCAGAGTCCTTTACTGACAGGGGCCCTGCACCATGGGGGAGCTCCAGAGAGCTCTCACAGATGTTCAGATAGCTACAGTGTACTCCACAGCACTCCTGGAGCATCCACCTGTGCAAACCGTGGAGCGCTATGCTAAACACTGGGTCCTACATGGAGGATAAAACAATAGTATATAAACCGGGCGTGGTGTGCACACTTGTAATCCCAGCGTTCCGGAGGCTGAGACCAGAGGATCCTGGTTTGCAGACAGCCTCAGCCACCTAGTGAGGCACTCCATATCTTAGTGAGATCCTGTTTCAAAATAAAGAATAAAAAATAGAGCTGGGCGTGGTGGCACACACTTGTAATCCCTGCGCTTGGGAGGCGGAGACAGGAAGATCGCGCAGGTTTGAAGCCAGCCGCGGTGGCTTAAGACACCCTGTTTCCAAAAATAAAAAAGTATAAAATAGGCCTGGGAGTGTAGCCCAGAGGTAGAAGGGCTTCCAGGAACGCCAATACCACGCACACACACACACACACAAAAAAAAAAAGAATAAAAAATAGGGCTGGGGGTGTAGCTCGAAGGTAGAATAACCCTTGGTTCTATCCCCAGTTCAGCAAAAACAAAAACAAAAAACAAAACAAACAAACAAACAAAACCCCCAAAACAATAGTATATGAGATAGAACACAGATGTAAATTATTTATTTATTTATTTATTGGTACTGGAGATTGAACCCAGGATCATTCAATTTCAGAATTAGACCTCCAGCACCGCCACCCCACCTTTTAAATTTTGAAACAGGGTCTTGTCAGGTTATTGACAGTTCACTATGTTGCTGAGGCTGGTCTCCAACTGCAATCCTCCTGTCTCAGCATCCCAAGTACTGAGATTATAGGCGTGTAATCTCACACCTGGCAGATGTAATTTTTTTTGTGTGTGTGGTACTGGTGATGGAACTCAGGGGCACTTTGCCTCTGAGCTACACCCCAGCCCTATTTTTTATTCCTTATTTTGAAACAGGGTCTCACTAAATTGCAGAGGACCTAAGTAGCTGAGGCTGGCTGCGAACCTGCAATCTTCCTGTCTTAGCTTCCCAGGTACTGGTATCACAAGTGTGCGCCACCACGCCCAGCTCAGATGTAAAGTTAAAAGCATACCCGGGACAAGACGCAAGGGGAGCAGAAGAGCCTGGCCCTGCCTCCTCTGGGCCCTGGTTCAGTGCTGGGGTGTGTCGGGCCGCTTCCTGCCCGGCCTGCACTGTGCTTCTCGGGACCTGCTCCAGGTCTGCTCGCCTTCCAGGGTCCAGCATGGGCATCGGTGGCCCCTGAGCCCTTCCGACCTGCGCGTCTCTGCTTGGATCCCCGGGTGCCCCTGCAGCTTCTTCACCTCTCCATCTTTCCCTGTGTTCCTGTTTACCAATTTTCCCAACTAAATGGGAAGTCTTGAACACACAAGCTTGTTTATCTTCTTCACCAGTACGGGGCTTCCTCTTGATTGCACCCACACCACCTGGCATGCCGTAGATGCTCAATAAATATTTATGGGCTGAGTATGTGAATCAGAGACTGACTGAATAGCTTGCCGGCCTGTACATTCTGACAAGCCACAGTGTCGAGGGATCATCCCAAGGGTGTGGCCCGCTGGAAGAGGAAGTTCTGTGCAGAGAAGAAGGCAGACGGATCCAGAGTGCAGGGCCCAGAGATGCCAAATTAGACAGCCGATGCCTTTTGAGTGTGATGGGGAAGGATTTGCATTGCTGGAGGGAAGCATCTATTTTGGGTCGTAACTAGGAGGTTTAAGCATTCTGGGAGCTGCTGGGAGAGCATGCTCCTTCCAAGCTCAGGTGCACTTTCCATGCCACCATCCCGTGTCAGTGCCACAGCCCTGGGTGGCAGCGGCGGTGGCCAGAGCGGGGTGCAGGTGCCCCATCAGAAGGCCAGCCCCTCGGCTGTGGGCGCTGTGCTGGGAGGGCTGCAGCCAGCCCTTGGCCACGGGACAGGAGCACCATCTGTGCCGCTGGTGTCTTGATTCTGCAGCTGCCACAGCCTACTCGGGTGGATTTGACACAAGCTTAGCAAATAGCTTTTCCAGGAGGTTCATAAATTTCCAATCTGCTGTGCCACATTTTCCCTACAGCCACCACCAACCAACTATTAAATTGCATCCAAGGCCTGAAGGGTAATCAGCAAACGTATGGATTCATCACAGAACTGGAAAGGAGACCGGGGCTCAGGTGGCCGCCTGAGCAGACTCTTGCTAGAAACTTACAGCAAAATTAGGATGTCATGTATAGGAGTCATTGTCAAATCTTTACCGCTGTAGCTGCCTTTACACGTACATGTGCCCTGCAAACCCTGCATGTACATTAAATTTTTGCCATTTTAATAAAAAATTCAATTTAAAAAAATTTAATTTATTTTTGGTTCACACTTAATAATTGTACATAGATATGGAGCACAATGTGATGCTCTTAAAATTTTTAAAGGAATTCTCCAGCAAACATTCCTTTCCTCAAAGTTAAAGTAACCCTAATTTGAATTTCATATAAATTGTGTATAAATGTGGATATACTGGTGAGATTTGGGGTCTGCTGTGTGCCTGTGTTAAGGATCATTAATTTCTTTTGAGGAATGCAGAAAAGGCTGTCTCCAGGCTTTGAACACTTCCGTGCTTAATATAAAAGAGAGGGAAAGGTGGAGTTGCACGCACAAAGTCACCGGCACCAAGGTTTTTATCTTCATTGTTACCCACACAATATCATCGCAGAAGAGACAAAGACGCCGTTTCATGCAGAATTCTGGGATGAATACGTTATAGCCTGAGGCTGCATTTCAAATCCAACTTTTTTGATATTTGAATGCTTGTGGAGGTTAAAAGCACTTACTAATTGAAGAGCTAGGGGGCTTCATTGCCATTCCTGAACAAAACCTAATTACAGAAAAGACAAGTTTATGAATATACAATACAAGCCAGGTGTGGTGGCTCATGCTTGCAATCCCAGTACCTGGGAGAATCAGGCTCAGTAATATGGCAAAGCTCTCAAGTACTTAGCATGACCCTGTTTCAAATAAAAATTTAAAGAGGTCTGGGGGTAAAGCTCAGAGATCGAATGCCCTGTTACGCAAACACGTGTGCCGTGCACACACTCACACACACACCTACATATGTATACATATATATTTTTTTGCGGGTCTGGGGATGGAACCCAGAGGCATTTGACCTCCGAGCTACACCCTCTGCCCTATTTTTTTACTCTTTATCTTGAAACAGGGTCTCACTAAGTTGCAGAGGGCCTCACTAAGTAGCTGAGGCTGTCTGCGAACCGCGATCCCCTGGTCTCAGCCTCCCGAATGCTGGGATTACAAGCATGCGCCACCAGGCCCGGCTGTATACATATTATATCATATATAGTTCATATATGATATAAATTATCTGGGATGACTGGAATGTCCTGAATTCCTGTTCCATTTAGTGGAGGTGCCATGCCTCCCCTCATTTCCATATTAGCTAACAAGCAACTTTCACAGGAATTGGTTTTCAAATGACCTTGTGTGTAACTTTGGGAGCCAGAGTAATGAAACCTTAGAGTAAGTAACTTAACTTATTTATTTTTCATTAATTTCTTACTGAGACGTTAAAATTGTCTCTGGCAGTGGGATTCACAGTCATACACACCCGGCATAATCTGGTCTGTTATTCTAGTTCATGCAGCTGGGTGGGGTCGAGGGGCCAGTTGATTTGGGCTCCAGGGAGCCCCAGGGGGCACCCCTGCAATTGCAAACCAAGAGAAAATCATAGTGTAGTTTGAAATTCTTGGAGGACTTTGCAGCGAGAGCGGGTTTTCTCTCTTGGACTCACCTCTGTACTGGCTCCCCCGGGGTTTCTCTGTCCCTACGCCCCATGGAAGGGCCTCAAAGGCAGAGAGTCCTTCATGAGGATCCCTAGCACAAAGCCCAGGGGCACAGCTGCATCTAGCCTGGGGTCCTTGGACGAGGAGCCGCAGTGTGCATGAGAGAAACCAACAGCCACATGAAGCCTGGTTTAGCTGGTGGCAGTGAGGGATGTCTCGGGAGGAGGGACAACTGCAGCCAGCCACGCGGTGCGGGAGCGTCAACAGGGACTGGGATTCCATTCTGCCAGCCTGGGGAGACTGTCGGCCGCTCATCTTCCACACCCCTGGCAGTGAGCGGGCTTGACTCGGGCACAGTTCTTGGCCTGGTATGAGAGCTCTGGGACAGGGACTCGCCTACCGAGCCGCTCACTGGGGGCGGTGCGGCCGTCCTCCTGGACTGCTGGGGGAGCACCGGGTGGGTGGTGGGTAAACAGTGAAGGATGCAGAGCAGGGAGTGGAGTCAGGAGCCTGGACCTGTCACGGGAGCGGGGGCAGCTGTTCTGAGTCGCCATGTTCATGATGAGCCATTTTGGAGGCTTGACAACCTTTTCTTTGGTGATTTTTTTCTTCAGTCCTGGGAATTGAACCCAGGGGCATTCTACCTCCAACTACATCACCCCTTTTTTTATTCTTTATTTTGAAATAGGGCCTCACTAAGTAGCCGAGGCTGGCTGAGAAGCTGCAATCCTCCTGTCTCAGCCTCCCAAGGACTAGAATTACAAGTGTGCACCACCACGCCCTGTGTCAGTCATTTACAACCAATGAGTTCTGGATGAATAATTTGCATTTTTTGGTTATGTAGTAAGAGTGTGTGTGTGTGTGTGTGTGTGTGTGTGTGTGTGTGTGTGTGTTTTAAGCTTGGTCATACTGGGGATTGAACCCAGAGGCATGCTACAATCCCAGTCCCCTCCCTTTTTTTTTTTTTTTTTCACTACTGGGAATGGAACCCAGGGACATTTTATCACAGAGCTACACCCAGCTCTTTTTCATTTTGAATCTGTCTCATTGCTGAGGGCCATGCTAAGTTGCTGAGGCTGGCCTCAAACCTTAGATCCTCTGGACTCAGCCTCCCAAGTACTGAGATTACAGGTGTGCACCACCACACCTGGCTAAGAACACAAGTTTTAAATTTGAACCAGTCCCATTTTTCAATTTGTTTCTTTCTTGGTTAGTGGGTTTTGTGTATTATCTAAGAAATCTTGACCTACCTCAAGGTCAATAAGTTTTCTCTTGTGGTTGCCTTTAGATATTTCATTAAGTTTTTACATTTAGGTCTATGATCCAGTTCAAATATATATATATATATATATATATATATATATATATATATATATATATATATATATAATTTTTTTTTTCGGTACTGGGAATGGAACCTGGACATTCTACCTCCGAGCTATACCCCCAGCCCTATTTTTTACTCTTTATTTTGAAACTAAGTTGCAGAGGGCCTTACTAAATAGCTGAGGCTGGCACCAACCTGAGATCCTCCTGCCTCAGCTTCCCAAGTATTGGGATTACAAGCGTGCACCATAATGCCTGGCTTGTAAATTGTATTTTTAAATTCCAATTTCCAATGAGCAATGAGTTGCTCATTGCTTTTTATAGAAATTCAAATAATTTTGAAAGTGTATTTCATATCCTACGACATTGCTAAACTCATTTACTAAGTCTAGCATTTTCTGGTAGATTTGTTAGGATTTATCATGTTCACGAATGTGTCATTTGTGAATAAAGAGAATGTATTTTTTCTTTTCTGTGTCTATGCCTCAATTGTTTTTCTTTCCTTATTGCACTCATATGGAATTCCAAAATCTGATGCTGAATAGAAGAGATGAGAATGGGCTTCTTTTTCTTGTTCCTGATACTTGAGAGCTGGCATTTGGTTTTTCACCACTGAGCAGAATGTTAGCAATAGATTTTGCATAGATGTTCTTAATCAGGCTACAGAAGTGTTCTTCCATCTCTAGTATTCTGAGCTTAAAAAATAATAGGTGTTGAATTTTGCCCAATGCTTTTTCTGCATCACTTGAGACAATCTTTGCATTTTCTCTTTAATTCTGTTAACATGATAAGTTACATAGTTTGATATTTTGAATGTTAAACCAATTTTGCATGTCTGGTACAATGTTTGCATTCCTGATACACTCTCTGAGTGTATTATTCTTTTTGTTGGAATATATGTATAACATATATAATATAATTTATATGTAAATATATATGCATATATATATATATATAATTTTTTTGATTCTGGGAATTGAACCCAGGGCCTCATGCTTGTTAAGCAAAGTGTTCTGTTATTGAGCTACATACACACCCTAGCCCCTAGATTTCAATTCCCAGTACATAGAAAATGTGTGTGTGTGTGTGTGTGTGTGTGTGTGTGTGTGTGTGTGTGTAACTAGGGAGTGAACCCAGAAAAAGGCCAGCCTTTTTTCTTTTGAAACAGGGTCTCGCTGAGTTGGTTAGGGTCTACTATGTTGCCGAAGCTGGTCTTGAACCTATGATTCTCTTGTCTCAGCATCCCAAGTCCTGGGTGTGTGTGCCACCAAGCCCAGCTGTATGATAATATTTTACTAAAAGTTTTACAAGCTGGGCGTGGTGGTGCATGCTCACAATCCCTGTTCTTAAGAGTCTGAGACAGGAGGATCACAGGTTTCCAAGGACAGCTTCAGCAACTTAGTGAGGCCCTCCACAACTTAGACTCTGTTTCAAAATAAAAGAGTTAAATAGGGGAGGGTTGTAGCTCAGGTAGACTGCGCTTGGGTTCTATCCTCTGTACCCCATAAACACAATAAATAAATAATTTTTTTCTGTTTTTAAACTGGTGCATCGCAGTCATCCATCTTGATGAGGTACAAAGTGGCAGAGGCACACATGCGCACGTCACTCATTCAGCCCTTCCCCAACTCCCTCCCCTCCTACTCCTCTCTCCTTCTCATGTTGGCCTAGTGGTTGACTTGGATATGCTTGTGAATGTGCATCATGTACAATGGGGAATTCCCTCTGCCTCCTCCCAGCCCCTCAGTCAGGCCGCCTTATTTGCTCATCTATAGCATCTCCTTCTTCATCTAGAGTTCCTCCTATGACCCACTTTTTCCCTAGCTTCTGCATATTAGGGAGAACATCCAATTTTTTACTTTTTGCATCTGATTAATCTGACTTAGCATAATATTCTCCAGTTCCATCCATTTCCCCGAAAATGATTAATCTTGTTCTCCTTTATTGCTAAGTAAAATTCCACTGTGTACATATCCCACAGTTTTGTAATCCATTCATCTGTTGATGGACATCTTGGCTGGTTCCATAGTTTGGCTATGGTGAATTGTGCAGCTTTGAACCTAGATATGCATGCATTAGTTTGGTAGTTTGGTTTCTTTTCTTTTGGGTAGATACCCAACAGTGGTATTGCTGGATCATATGGTAGATTTGTTCCCATTCTTCTGAGGATTCTCAATACTGTTTTCCAAAGTGGTTGCACTAATTTTCAGTCCCACCAACAATGTCTTAGAGTTCCCACTTCTCCACATCCTCGCCAGCATCTGTTGTTGTTTGTGTTTTGAATGATTGCCATTCTAGTTGGAGTTAGGTGAAATCTCAGGGTAGTTTTGATTTGTATCTCTCTGATTGCCAATGATGTTGAGCATTTTTTCATGCATTTATTGGCCATGTGATTTTCTTCTTTCATGAAGTGTCTATTTAGTTCACTTGCCCATTTTTTTAATTGGGTTATTTGTTTTCTTAGTGGTAAGTTTCTTGAGTTCTCCGTATATTCTAGATATTAGTCTTGTGTCAGAAGAGTAATTGAGAGCCAGGCGTTGTGACTCACGCTTGTAATCCCAGCATTTGGGAGGCTGAGACAGGAGGATCGCGGTTCACGGCCAGTCTACTTAGTGAGGCCCTCTGCAACTTAGTGAGACCCTGTTTCAAATAAAGAATAAATTAAAAAAAAATAGGGCAGGTGGTGTAGCTCAGAGGTAGAATGCCTCTGGGTTCCATCTTCAGACCCACCAAAAAATGAAAAAAAAAAAAGGAGTAGTGGCAAAATTTTTCTCCCATTTTGTCAGAAAATTAAATTTTTTTAAAAAAGAAATTTACCTTGAGCTGGGGATATAGCTCAGAGGTGGAGTACTTGCCTTGAATACATAAGACCCTGGGTTTGATTCCTAGTTACCACTACGACATACACCAAAACCCAAAAAACGTACCTTTATGTTCATGAGAGACAGGTATTGGTGTGTAGGTTTTCTTTTTGTTTTTGTTTTTGTTTTTTTTTTTGGTACTGGGCATTGAATCTAGGAGAATTCTACCAACAAGCTGCAACCTCCCCCTCCCCCAACCCTTTTTATTTTGAAACACGGTCTCAGTTGCTGAGGCCAGTCTCCAACCTATGATCCTCCTGTCTTAACCTCACAAATACTGGGGTTACAGAAGTTGGCCACTATGCCTGGCTTCATGTATAGTGTTGCGTCCCTCAACCAGCGATTAAGATGCAACACAAAGCTCTTCTTGCAAGCCGTTTATTCAGGATACAAGTCGAAGAAAATGGCGGAATGGCGGAATGGCGGAAATCTGCCTTGCGCAGGGCATTATAAACATTAACTCTCCCAATCACTTCCTGCCACGTCTCACTCACTCATTGGCTCATGCTCGTCAGGCCACCACCACGTAATGCGTTACATAACTTTAGCCTCCAAATATGGAGTTGCTTCCTGCACAGCCATGTGTCAATCAAGCTCAGAGGCAGGAAGCTGGCGCCATCTTCTAATGGCGGCTCGCCACAGTATAGTTTTATTTACTTTTTGTAGTTTGGGTACCAAGGCATGCTTGACCTCATAAAATGAAATGAAAATGTTTTTCTCCTTTTTGTTTTCATAAAAAGTTTGCATAAGCATGGTGGCACATGCTTTTAATCCCAGTACTTGAGAGGCTGAGACAGGAGAATTGCAGGTTCGAGGCCAGCCTCAGCTACTTAGAGAGGCCCTCTGCAGCTTAGTGAGCTCCTGTTTCAAAATAAAGAATAAAAAATAGGGCTGGGTGTATAGCTCAGATGTAGAATGCCCTTGGGTTCAATCCTCAGTACTGGAAAAAAGAAAAAAAAGAAAAGAGAAAGAGTTTGTATTGAAGTCACATTATTTCTTCCTTAAATGTTTGAAAGAACTTACCATCCGGATCTGAAATTTTAATTGCAGGATTACTTAAAATTATGAATGAGGCCGGGCGTGGTGGCACCCAGGTGGAGGAAAATGGCCCTGAAGACCAGGTAGTTCCCAGGCCCTTGGGATAAGGTATTTCCCCTGCCAGCAAGTAAGCCAAGGGTCCTGATTCTCCTCCAGCCCAGCTCCAGCATCAACTAGCTGGGTCAAGCTCAAAGGACTTGGCCTACCCCCAGGCCACTGGCTTCAGAAGGTCAGCCACAGCCCAGCAGGGTGGTGCACTCTGGTAATCCCAGTATTTGGGAGCCAGTACAGGAGGATCAAAGGTTTGCAGCCAGCCTCAGCAATTTAGTGAGGCCCTTTTCAAAATAAAACAGGGCTGGTGGTATAGCTCAGAGGTAGAATGTCCCTGGGTTCAATCTCCAGTTTCCAAAAAAAAAATTAAAAAAAAAATATAATGGACAACTTTTGCCAATAAACCTGACTATTCAGTTGTAATGGAAAAAAATCTTGAAATACAAATTATCGAAATTACACAAGAAAAACACAGAATATGTAACTATATCAATCAAAGGAATATCATTCATAATTTTTTTTTTTGCCACAGTGTATTCGTGTAAGAAAGAAAAACCTATCCAAATTATAAGGTCATATAAAAACTGATATTCATTTTGTATCCATTTTGTAACAGTAGCTTAGGAATCCGTTTTGTAACATGTAACACATGTCTATATGCTTTGCTCTGGAGGTATGGGTTTCCTATTTCTCCCTTGTTCTAAAAATAAAAAACTTAGTAGAGAACTAGCCAACCAGATTAGATTGTGGTCATACCCCAGCCAATGGGGATGACACCATGGGCTCTGTGTTAGGGGGAATAAAAGAAAGTGCAGACTGCCTGAGTGCTATGCTTGCCCAATTTATGGTGTGATTGCATCCTCTGTGCAGAAATAAATTGGCTGAGTTTCTTTTTCTTTTCTTTTCTTTTTTTTTTTTCTTTTTTTGTAGTACTGGGATTTGAACTCAGGGACATTCTACCTTCAAGCTACACCCCAGCCTTATTTTTTATTCTTTTATTTTTGAAACAGGGTCTCTCTCACTAAGTAGCCGAGGCTGGCCACAAACCAGCAATCCTCCTGTGTCAGCCTCCTAAGCCACCACACCTGGCTTTCCTGAGTTACTTTTGATTTCATGAGTTTTTATTTGCAGCTTCCTTTAAATCTGTTTCTAACAATTAGTCAGCTTTTTCCCTCATGGGGACTAAAGTACCTGACAAAGGCTCACGGTTTCAGAGTTTCAGTCCAAGGTTGGCTGGCTCCAAGGCAGATACATCATGAAGGAAATGTGCACAGCTCAAGGCAGGCAGAAGCAGAGAGCGAGAGGAAGAGGCAGGGAGAGTCCTCAAGGCCTCACCCCCAGCGGCCAGGCTCCTCCAGCCCTGCCCCGCCGCGGAGCCCAGCTGCGTGGCCAACACATGAGCTGTCCTGGGGGACAGCGCATACCCAGGACACAAGTCATATCTCAGCCTCCCATAATGACCGCATGATCCTGAAACTCAGTGCTTTTTACTAATTCATGATGCTTACCCTTACACCGACCCGGATTTCCTTAGCTCCTCAGCCTAGTGGAAACACGGGCCATTTCCCCAGGGACGGCTCTTCCTACATATCTGTAGGTTAGGGGACACTTGTCTGGAGTTTCCTGGACCACAGCTACTTCTGGGGAAGGCGTTTTTCTCCTTCTCTCTTTAACCTTGTCTCGCCTTTTCTGCTAGATTCCACCGAGCCCGAGTCACTCCTTCTGGTCTAGTAACACACAAAACATCTTCCTCTATCACTTTCTTTCTCTCTTTCTTTCTTTTTTTTTTTTTCACTTGTGGTAGGGGGGATGGAACCTTGGGGCATTCCACCTTTGAGTTTCACCCCAGCCCTTTTTACTCTTTTATTTTGAAACAGGACCTCCCTAAGTTGCTAAGGGCCTCACTGAGGCTGCCTGTGATTCTCCTGCCTCAGTCTTGCAAGTACTGGAGTTATAGGTGGGTACCACCACACCTGGCTCCATCACTGTCTTTCTAAACCAGCCTGTCCTCTCGGCTTTCCCTCAAAGGAAGGCTAAATGAGGGGTGTGTGTGTGTGTGTGTGTGTTACCAGGGATTGAACCCAGAGGCATTCTCCAAGCTACACCTCCAACCCTATTGCTATTCTTTATTTTGAAACAGGGTCTCCCTAAGTTGTGAAGGGGCTCACTAAGTAGCTGAGGCTGGTCATGAACCTACAATCTTCCTGTCACAGCCCAGTACAAATCCCTTGTACTGGGATTACAAGCATGTGTCACCAAGCCCAGCTAAGTGCTGTTTTATAAACTGCTCCAATTCCTTCTTGATTTCCTGAGAACATATAATTTCTGAAGTCAGGCTATTCCCGGCACAGGCCTTTTATAGAGCCTTCTTTTTCTTTGGATTTGTAATAATTTCCCTGAACGATTTTTCTATCTAAACCAAGGAGATGCTATATTGTCTTCTTTTTTCTTTTGGTACTGGAGATTGAACCCAGGGGCATTCTATTTCCAGGCTATACCCCCAGTCTCTATTTTTGGATTTGAAACATGGTCTGGGTAAGTTACTGAGGGTCTTGCTAAGTAGCTGAGGCTGACCCTGACCTGCAATCCTCCTGTCCCAGCCTCCCAAGTACCAGCTTTGCAGGCATGAGCCACTGTGTCTGGTTTATATTGTCTTTAAAACATGGCCCCTGTCAGGTGTGGTGACACAAGCCTGTAATCCTAGTTCTTCAGAGTCTGAGGCAGGAGGACTGTGGGTTCAAGGACAGCCTCGGGAAGAAGTGATACTCTCATCAACCTAATGAGACCCTGTTTCAAAATAAAAACAAAATAGGGCTGGAGGTGTAACTCAGAGGTAGAATGCCACTGGGCTGAATCCCAGTATCACAAAAAACAACAGCAACAGCAACAACAACAACAGCAACAACAACAACAACAACAGCAGCAACAACAGCAACAGCAACAGCAACAACAGCAACAGCAGCAACAACAACAACAACAACAACAACAACAATGTCCCTTCATTAATCAATGCTCTCTCTCTTCTATAGGTTTAACCCATATTGTGGTCCTTGATGCCATCAAGAGATCAGAGCTAACTGGAGACTACACCGTGCCTCAAGCACTTTCACAGGTGGTTCCTTGGCCCCGAGGGCCCCTCGAGATGTCCAGGAGGGGAGCTCAGTGGAGTGCAGCTGATTCTGCGCTGCCTACGTCTGGCATGATGGTTTAGAGCTGGACCCACACGGATGCGCTCCAAGGACACGTGACTCGGCCTCGTCAGTGCACACGGGCAGCAAAGAGCCGTGGCATGGCTGGCTTGGCCAGTTGGCCTGGCCCTCTGGAGAGCGGGTTGTGGTGTGTGCTGACGCAGAGAGTGCATCTGCCCCCCCCCCCCCACATAGTAGTTAAGATCCAGAGAAGTTCTCCCAAAAAGGAACATTGAAACATTGTTCCCGGAGAGAGCTTGGAAGCAACCAAGAATCTTCCATTAAGAGATGGATAAATCACATCTGAAGAAATATTATGCAGCTGCCGCTACATGCCAGGGCAGGATGATTACACTGAAGGATGGATCTTCAAACCAGTGTTGAATAAAAGGACTAGAATGAGATATACAGCACACTATGTTAATATGAATTAAAATCACATGAAACTTCATATCTTGTAAGAACATCTACATTTCCTGGGATCTATATTTACATCCAAGGATATATATCTAATATGTTAGAATGGGCTTATTTGTGGGAGGGCCATGAGAGTGGGAATTGGGGGTTATGTTAAACACTTTATTTATTTATTTATTTATTTATTTATTTATTTATTTATTCTGGGGATAGAACCCAGTGGCATTCTACCTCTCAGCTTCACACCTAGCCCGTTTTATTTTTTACTTTGAAACAGGGTCTTGCAAAGTTGCTGAGGACTATGCCATGTCGTTGAGGCTGGCCTCAAACCTATGATCCTCCTGTCTCAGCCTCCCAAGAACTGCCACAGCTAACATGTCTCTTTATTCTGATAAATTTTGACATCTGAGGTCTTGTTGACCCCAGAGAGACTGCCTCTCCCAGGGCTGGATAACTCCTAGAGATAGCAAATAACTTGCAAGGGAGACACCTTCCATATGCAAACCAACCGATCTAGAGCCCAGAGCCCAAACTCCACGGGGCTCTCAGAGCCCCTCACCCTCTGGGCTGCTCCTCCCCTGCCCTAACACCAGGGCCAGGCTGACTGCGAGAGGCAGCCTCTAACCTCGAGAGCCTGCTTGAATGATTGGAACTGGCCAGTCCTAAGCTGCCCACCCTGCCTTCCTGCAAAAACCACAAAAGCTCTTGCCCATTGGCTCTTGGTCTCTGTCTCTCGCACAGCCCTGGTGCTTCCCTGGTTCTAGGGATCTGTGAGTGTAAAAACGTCTTCTTTCATGGCAGTCATTTCCATGTGAGTATGTGTTAGCGCACTTAACAAAGCCACTGCGTACTTTAAAACAGGCTGAATGAAAGCACAGGGCCTTGCTTCCACTAAGGTGGAAAGAGGCCAGGCACCGGGAGGTCTGAGAGACCCGACCTCTGCAGCAAGAACCAGAACAGAGCGTCACCAGAGCGTCACCAGCCCGAGCCTCCGGCCTCCCACACGTCCTCAAACACCAGAGATCCGCAGGTCACGGCGGTCCCCCATCAAAGGACACGAGGCAGTTAAACAGGTCACACGACTCGTTCGCTGAAGGGCTTTTCAGAGCCTCACGGCTTTGTGCTTGTCAAGAGAGCCAGAGTGTGAAGTTCTTCCAAAACAGATTGTGTCTTCGGAGGCTGTATTTTTGTGTGAGTTGAGTGTTCCATGAATTTCTGTTCAGGAAAGGCTGTGCCAGGTGAGGCCGGCTGGCCATGGGATGAGTGATAAGTTGCTGGGTCATAATGGAGACTTCAGAGAGGCATTGGCCGACCCCTTCTTTCGTGAAGGGCGGCACCATCATCTCCATCACTGTATTTAAAGGACCAGCTCGAGAATCATACAAGAATTGAGACACCAAGTAGAATCGCGGCCTTCTATTATCCAGGACAGCAGTCTATTATATGATGATATTTTCTCTAAAGTTTTAAATAAGCATTTTGAAAACTGTATTAACTACACTCTATTAACTTTGGCACATAATCTGTAGTATTGTATTTTATAGTATATTTGTGACAATCTTTTGACTGTTTGATACAATAAATACGAGCTGGTTAGCTTACATATTTGGAAGTTTGACTGTTTTTATATAAATGTCTCAACCTACAAGCTCTATCAAAGTTAAACATTTACTTTCTTGACAATTTTTTGTCTGTTAAATATTGATGGATACTGATTAAAAATCATATTTTATTTTATTTTATTTTAAAGCACTGGGCTCCAGGCATGGCGGCATATTTTTGGAATCCTAGTACTTGGGAGGCTGAGACAGGAGGATTAAAGACTTTGAGGACATCCTCAGCAAGTAGTGAAGCTCTCTTAGACCCTGTGTCAAAATAAAAAAATAAAATAGGGCTGGGAGTGTAGGTCACAGATAGAATTCCCTAGGTTCAATCTCCAGTATGATAAACAAAAACAACAAAAAACAAAATGTGAGGATTGAGTCCAGGGGGACTCTACCTCTGAGCTACACCCCTAGTGCTATTTTGTATTCTTTATTTTGAAACAGGGTCTCACTAAATTGCGGAGGGCTTAAGTTGCTGGAGCTGGCCGTGAACCTGCGATCCTCCTGTTTCAGCCGCCCAAATACTGAGATTATAAGCAAGTGCCACCATGCCTGGTTCCCAAAGTAATATTTTAAAGGTTACCTCCATTTTGCTTCATTTCTATCTCCTTGGGATAATACTTCAGGACAGAGAGACATAAATTGAAATATTAGTCCTACCCACAAAAATAAATCATTGTTACCTTAAATGTGTGTTGGGGGGAAGAAGTTAGCAAGAAAGTTTTCAATGGGTATTCTGAGGATTAATTAAGTTTATGCATCTAACATGCTTGGAACAGTTCTTAGCACGATGCAGACTCTCTATATAAATCTTTGCTGAGAAATGAAATAAAAAAACTCTAAACAGCTAGCTAGATATTGGTGCAGGGATGCAAAACTTTGGCGTGCATGAATATAAGTTTTACAGAGGACTCCAAGAGTTTCTCCTTTTTATAGTAAAGAAACAAGAAAGTCTTTCAATGCTGACTGCATTTTTTCCAACCAAGGAGGAGGGGGGGAGAGAGAGAGAAAGAAAAACTCAGCAATCCGACAGCTTAAATGA
This sequence comes from Muscardinus avellanarius, assembly GCF_963383645.1. NCBI lineage: Eukaryota > Metazoa > Chordata > Mammalia > Rodentia > Gliridae > Muscardinus > Muscardinus avellanarius. The sequence goes on along the minus strand of NC_137788.1, from coordinate 103,362,101 downwards.
AACTAGTTTCCTCGAACACGACTTGTTATTACTTGGACAGAGAACCAAATGGCTTTCATTACTCACCAGCAGAGAAACCACAAGATTCAAGGGTATAAAATATGTCTATTAATAGTGAGTTGCTGGCTGGCTCCCTTACTTGGAAGATGCCAACTCAGCCAGCTTTGCAAATCGTATCTTTTTCTTCCTAAGATGCTATACCTCCTTCACTCGTCAGAATTGGCACCAGGAGGAGAACTTCTGAAATTGGCTGTCTTGGATCCTGGAAGCAACCTCCTGAGCCGCCCGCCCGTCAGTATTTCAAGACGGTGTGTTTGTGCCATAGGTAGGTATTGAGAAGGAAAAAAAAAATCCAGACATTATTTCCTATACAAAGAGTGATTTGTGGGCTGTTTCACAGCTGGGCTGGGGATCTGTCGTGTTTTGCTATCACCTGGGAACTTGTGTGTCGCCATAGGACTCTCAAGGGTAAGTTTTCATAAATGGATGTTGGGAGATCAGGAGGCCGCGTTGATGAATATTTTATTCTGTAGCCCCCCAAAAGGTATTTTTAAATAACCAATTCTTTCTGTGAGAAAGAATTCTGAAGAGAGCAGATTTCAGAGAGAATAACTTAGGGACCTCAGAAACCATCAAAAGAAACAGCACCGAGCCGCGTGGTGGGCGCGCGGCCCCTTGTTGCTCTGCAGAGCTGACAGCAAGCGCATTTTATGAGGAAAATTAATTTTAAGATGCTGAATTTTACCTCAGTGAATTTTTGCTTCTTTTTTCACGTTTACTGTTTTATGAAGCTCATACGGAAGAAAAAAAAAAAGCCTACTTAATAATACCTGCCAAGCCTGTAGGGAGAGAGATAGTTATTTCTGGTCTGTAAATCCAGACCCAGCATTCCATTTCTCATGGGAGACCAAATCATTTCATGATTTGCAAAAGTTTACTGAATGTGGAAAACTTGACAGGAGTAAACAAGGTAAAAATACGATAGCTCTTCTTAAACATAAATGGAATATAGCCTTAAAGTAGGGATTTTCAATCTCTTTGGAAATGATACACCCATCTGGTTGATGTCGCATTTCTGTCTCATGCCTCCGCCAGTTAAGTCCTTCTTAGGAATGCTTTCTGAGCCAGGAGCGGTGTGCACATCTGTAATCCCAGCACTTGGGAAGCTGAGATAGAAGGATCACAGGTTCGAGGCTAGCTGTGTATAGTGTCTTAGCAAGATCCGGTTTCAAAATAAAGAATGAAAGCCAATTGTGGTGGCGCACGCTTGTAATCCCAGCATTTGGGAGGATGAGACAGGACGATCGAGGTTGTTAGACAGCCTCAGCTACTTAGTGAGGCCCTTTGCAACTCAGTGAGACCCTGTTTCAAAATAAAGAATAAAAAATAGGGCCGGGGGTGTTGTTCAGAGGTAGAATGCCTCTGGGTTCCATTCCCAGTACCGCAAGAATAAGTAAATAAACAGGAATAAAAAGGTCTGGGGGGTAAACCTAGGAGGTTAAAAAAAAAAAGAAATGCTTTTAATTTTTTTGGTCAACCTCTCTTCTCAAAATGGGATATCTCTGAATTTTAGGAAAGTTAAATTGTGTGGAGAAAAGTATGTCTTATAAGATATACAATTTATGTCCTGCATGGAAAAATGTCCCAGATATATTTCTAAACCAAAGAAGCAAGCAGCTGAGAACTGCCAAGTGATATAACAAATAGTACCAAATGCACACAGCAGAAGAATGTTTCTTGTTTCTACAATTATTCAGCACCAGTGAATTGGTTCTTGGTATGATTCTTCCCTGAGTGTCACGTGGAGCTCAGGTTTAAAGAATCTCTGTCATCTGCGACGTGTGGCTGCCTCCATCACAACGGGCTAGAAGGAGAAAAGAACTTGGAGCAGCGTGTCTGAGAGGTTTTCACGACTAGGACTGAAGAAATCGCATCACTTCCTCCCCTGTGCACTGGCCCAGTTTAGTCACCTGACCATATCCAGCTGCAAGGCAGGCTGGGAAATGGGTTCTAGATGTGTTCACAGGAAGAAGAGAATATGAATTTTACTCTAGCAGACTCTCTCTCTCTCTCTCTCTCTCTCTCTCTCTCTCTCTCTCTCTCTCTCTCTCTCCCTCCACACCCCCACACCTGCTATAGTTTGGGTGATTACGCCCCCTAGCGGTACCACAAATACCTGTGCTATTGGGAGGTGCTGTGGACCTTGGGGAGAGGGAGCCTCGTGGGAAGTCTCCAGGTCACTGGGAGGCGTCCTCAAGGGGACTGAGGAGCCCAATCTCTTCTTTTGCTTCCTGGCCATGAAGTGAGCAGTTTTCTTATCATGTGCTCCCCACCTCTGGCACACCACAGATGCCCAGAACAATGATCCTCCCAATCTTGGACCTGAACCTCCAAAAATGTGAGCAAAAATCTTAGTGGCTAAGAAAAATAAGTTTCTACTTGTGTCCTCCCACTGTGGACCTTGTGGTCCGCCGGTTCTCTGGGGGAAGATTCAGGGGCTGGGATCCTTCTGTCTAGTCATCCTCCCCTCTACTAGGTTTCTGGAGCCCTTTCCATTCAGCTGAGATGGAAAAAGAGATAGGGTGCTGGGTTTGGTGGCACCTGTAATCTTACTACTTGGGAGACTGAGACAGGAGGATTGCACATTGGAGGCCATTCTGGGAAACTTAGTGAGATACTTATTTTTCTTAGAACAAAAATCAAAAGGGCTAGGAGTGTAGCTGAGTAATAGTTTAATACCAAGTACCACAAACACACAGAGAGAGACAGAGAGAGAAGAGAGAAGAGAGGAAAGAGAGAGAGAGAGAGAGAGAGAGAGAGAGAGAGAGAGAGAGAGGAGAGAAAATCTCCTGACAAGTGGTAGATTATTATGAGCGGCTGTATTTTCTTGCTTACCTTCCCTTGGCCAGGGCTTGGTCACATGGACACCTGTGTGCAAGGGAGGCTGGGACTTGTAGACCAGCCATCCCGTCTCAGCGGGCAGGGTTTGGGAGAATAAGGATTGTGTAGGTTCTGACTGGAGCGTTTATGGGACATCTCAGATTTCACTTGTTTGATGGAACAAAAGAGGTTCCATTGACACGGACATTGAACCTGTCCAGGAGAACATAGGACTCCAACACCAAAGTCTCCTGGGGAATTTCTGTGCATCCCCTGGGGCTCACAGGTTCAGGGACGAGTCTCACTAGGTTTCTGAGAGTCTTGCTGTGTTGCTGAGGCTGTCCTCCAACCCACAATCCTCCTGTCTCAGCCTTCCAAGGACTCAGATTCCCGGCATACATCACCATGTCCAGTTTAACAAGCATTTTGAATAAATTTGGCTTCTAGTACATGAAATAAAGATCCTGTTTGAAGGCTGGGCATGGTGATGCACACCTGTAATACTAGTACTTGGGAGGCTGAGACAGGAGGATCGCAGGTTCGAGTAGAGCCTCAGCAAGGAGTGAGACTATCACCAACCTAGAGAGAACCTGTTTCTTTTCTTTTCTTTTCTTTTCTTTTTTTGTTTTGTTGCTGCGGTACTGCACACAGAACCCAGGTACATTCTACCTCTGAGCTACACCTCCAGCCCTATTTTTTATTCTTTATTTTGAAACAGGGTCTCACTGAGTTGCAAAGGGCCTCACTAAATAGCCGAGACTGGCCGCGAACCACAATCTTCCTGTCTCAGCCTCCCAAATGCTGGGATTACAAGTGTGTGCCACCACGCCCGGTGACCCTGTTTCTAAATAAAAGATAAAGTAGGGCTGGGGATGTAGATTGGAGGTAGAATGTCCCTGAGTTCAATCCCCAGTAACACACACGCACGCACGCACGCATGCACGCACGCATGCACACACACACAAGACAGATCCTGTTTGAAACTTATAAAACCCAAACAAAGTAAATTTAGGGTTAGGCTTCATAATAATCCAAATAATTTTAGGAGATTGCCAACTTGGTCATTTAGTAGGATGATGAATGCAAACCATTACTCTCCTGTCCTTACCCAGGCTGGTTTCTTTTGACCACCTGGAGTTGGCTTGCGTTTTAATTGAGTTGGCTACTTTCCAGGCAAATAAAATAACATTTGTAACATTCGAGCAAATAGGATGACATTTCAGAGCACTTCTGTGCTGCAGAGGTTCCATTTCTTGATGCCTAAGAGCAGGAGTGACTTTCCCTTTTTAATGGGGAAAAGAGTTTAATAGGAATGTTTGTGAGAGTTAGTGCGGTGTGCACGAGCGTGGGTGTGGCATGTGCAGGGTGGGGTGTGCCTCTGGGGTTTGCACGTGAGTATGTGGGTACATGTGCAAGTGTGTGTGTGCTTGGACAATGTGGGTAGATGTGCGCGAATGCGTGTATGCGTGTTTGTGAGAGTGTGGCTGTGTATGCATGGGTCTGTGTGTGTGTGAGGGTTTGTATGTGTCTACATCGGCCTGTGGTGTGTATAGAGGTGTAAGAACATGTGCTCGGTTATGTGAATGTATGTATGATTCTGAGGTATGAGAAGGAGGGAGAGAGGGAGAGAGACAGACAGACAGGCAGACGGATGGACAGAATAAGCACTTACAGTGCGGTGTGGCGGCACATGTCTGCAATTCTAGTACTTGGGAGGCTGAGACAGGAGGATTGCAGGTTAACGGCCAGCCTCAGCAACTTAGGGAGACCCTGTCTCAAAATAAAAAGTAAAAAAGACTGGGGGTGGGGGTAGCTGGGGGGTAGAGTGCCTCTGGGCTCAATCCCCAGTACCAGAAAAAAAAAAAAAAAAGGAGTAAGCACTACAGAACTTAAAATCATTTTCTTTTTTTCTAATCTGGCCTGAGGCCCATCTCAGGAGGGTGGGTATAAACTCTCGCCTGCTCTGCTGGGACCGCGAGGGGTTTGCTCAGGCATATTTACGAGGTGCCTCTCACAGGGCGCTCTTTATTCTGGACAGCCTGAGCCCAGCGTGCGAGCCCCGTAGGAGCTTGTGGATCTGGCACATGCTCTTGGGCTCTTGTCTAAACCGTGTCCAATATACTCCTCCAGACGACCTGCTGGGAGAGCCTGAGTGGGAAGGAAGTTAGGTTTGGGGCATCAGTTGAGAGGGACATGGAGGAGCACCGCCGCCAAACAGGGTCAGTGCCAATAACCCAAGCAGCGGCGCGTTTAAGGGCCCCATGGGGAAGTGCAGACAGACAGACAGATAGACAGATGGATGGACAGAATGAGCACTCCTGGCAGTCAGGACAGGGGACCAGAGGACCCCAGCTCAGCCAGCAGGTGGGGGCAGGGACCTGTGGGCCTTTTTTGGGGTCCATATGAAATTTTTTTTAAATTGGGGATTGAACTCAGGGGCATTGGACCTTTGAGCGACACCCCTAGCCCTATTGATTAATTATTTATTTATTTTTGTGGCACTGAGGATTAAACACAGGGGCATTCTACCTCTGAGCTATACCCTCCCCCCCCAACCCAATTTTTTTTTTTTTTTTTAATTTGGAACAAGGTCTCTTTAGGTTGATGAGAGTCTCATTACTTGCTGAGACTGTCCTGGGTCCTGCAGTCCTCCTGTCTCAGCCTCCCAAGTCTGGGATTACAGGCATGTGCCACTATGCCTGGCTCTATTTTTTAATTTATTTTTGAAACAGGGTCCCACTAAGTTGCTGAGGCTGGCTACAAACTTGTAATCCTCCTGTATCAGCCTAGGGTTACAGGTGTGCGCCACTACGCCCTGCTATGAGTCAACATTATTTAATGTATCTCCACTTACCAGCTGGGGGAAGTTGACAGAAAGAGAGGGCTTGAGATAACGTTGAATGCGAGAGAGAGATGGGGGTACGGGGGAGAGAGGCAATTAGAGAAATTATATTTTAATATTTGCTATGGAGAACAAGGTAAACTGACTAGGAAAAGAATCATTTGTTTCTCTGAAGCAGAAAACCCAAAGAGTGGGTTAAAGTTTATAATTGTATTAAAGCAAAGTAGTTGTATTGAATCTCATTAAAGTTATAATTGAAAAGAGTTCTCTGAAATGAAGAAGTCAATAAAGCTGTAGACCAGAAGGGCAACCGTCTCAGGGAGGCGAAGTTTAGCATTTGACTCAGAAAAAGGAAAAACTTCAGGCAGCCAGGTAGAAAAAGCAAATCAGTGTAAGAGGAAGAAAATTAGTCTGGCCTCAGTAGTTCTAAAACAACAAAACAATCCTGAAGACATCGTAGCGATAATCCCTAACAGAGATTTCTGAGGAAAATTAATGATACTTGCCTGTTATTAGCCAAGAGTAAGGCCACTGAATAGAACACTCATAAGCTTTTACTGTGTGTGTAACTTGAGGTTAAAAGCCATTAGTCAGCTGGGTGCATTGACATACACCTATAATCCCAGTACTTGGGAGGCTGAGACAGGAGGATTGAGGTTTGAGGCCAGCCTCAGCAACTTAGTGAGACCTTGTTTGAAAATAAATAAAATTTTCTAAAAGGGGTGAGGGTGTAGCTCAGAGGTAGAACACTCTTGTTTTTTTTTTTTTTGTTGTTGTTCCAGGTACTGAAAAAAAAAAAATAATCCAAATAACACCCCCGAACACCTAGCCATTAGCTAGGTGATAAAACCAAATAATAGAAACTAGGAATTGAGAAAATGTGAAATTTTTTCTGGTAAACATTTTACCATTTAAATATGAAGCTAAGACTAAATAACTCAATAATATTGTTTTAGAAGACAATATAAAAATTAAAAAAAACTTGTGAACTTGTTAACGCAACAACATTTGAATTTTAAAGTGTGAAATATGGAATTGAGCAACTATCTCTTCAACTCTTCCATCTTTTTTCTTAACTATAGAGGTATTTTGTTTTGAGTATCCATTCTTGCATAACAAACCATCTGAACACTTACTGGGTTAAAATTATATATATTTGATCACAATTTGGCAATGTGGGTAGGGCTCAGAGTAGGGATAGTCTGACCCTAGTGAACCTGGTGTCAACTGGAACAGTTCGACTGGGCGGAGGGTCGCTCCAAGATGGCGTCCTCCTCCTGTGGCTGGTGCGGTCCACACTGGCTGTTGCTGGAGCTCGGCTGTGGCTGTTGGCCAGGAACCTCAGTTCTCCCCCTTGTTGGCCTATCTGTATGGCTGCTGGTGCTTTCTTGAAACGTGGTGGCTAGGTTCCAAAAGGAGGGAAGTAGGAAGCTGCCAGTTCTCTTAAAGGCCAGGCCCAGGACTGGAAGAGCCTCCTGTGCCCTGTCTTACGGGGTCCAGGCAGCCCTGGGCCAGCCCAGGCCCAAGGGTGGAGAACGCCGCCGCCTCTCGGCTGTAGGAAGGACAAAGGATTTGTGACTACATCTGTCATTACGTATTTCCTAAAGAGAACATTTTTCAGTTTCTTTTTCATGTTAAATTTAAAAATAATGCTAAATTTGATACTTTCACCAAAAATAATTGTTCATCCATTTGACTTGCTGAATACAGGCATAAGGAAATGTCTAAAATAACAATGAATGAACATTAATGGTGGCCACTGCCACATAATGGTATTAAGTATTTTTTTAAAAGAATACTCCTTTTTGTGTATATTTCTTGTGCAGTATACTCTTCTATTTTAAGTTTCTTATAAGTAGTGTGTGTGTGTGTGTGTGTGTGTGTGTGTGTGTGTGTGATACTGGGGATTGAATCCAGGGGCATTCCTCTAAGCTACACCCTAGGCCCTTATATTTTTTGTTTTGGAATAAGGTTTCACTAATTTTCTGAGGCTGTCCTCGAACCTGCAATCTTCCTGTCTCAGTCTCCTAAGTACTGGGATTACAGGGATGCACCAGGACACCCAATTTACGTATCATTTTTGATGAAGCTAATAAGGTGATTATTTTACTAAAACCCAAAAGTTGTTGGAAAATAAATTTTCTCTTAGGTAGAGAGGCAGCAGTGCCCTTGGGGACCACCGAGCACCACTGGATTGTGCAGTGGAGAAAATGAGGTCCAGAGAGTGGCTCCTGCAGACGCACACATTTGCCATTCAGCTGAGTTGTGTTTTAAGCTTTCCAAAATGTGAAGAAGTGAATTGATTTGGATTTATCCAGCCTTCGGATACAACATGTGGAGCCATAAACGTGCTGTGTTTGAGACACAAAGGAGGGAAAATTCAGGTACTGACTTATCTTCCAGGGACCTTAGTGGAAATTTAGAAAAGTTTCTCCTGAGCCTTTAAATTTAAGTTCCTTTTCTGGATGTCTCTCTCATGCATGACCTGTCCAGAGAAAGAGTCTGTCTACTCATGACGGAAGACCTCTGTGAGACACAGGACATTTCCAGGGGGAAGGACACACGTCCCTTTGAAAATGGCAGGCTCAGCAGGGCCCAGAGGCCCACGCCTGTATTCCCAGCACTTGGGAGGCTGAGGCAAGAGGATCACAGATTCGAGGCCAATCTCAGGAACTCAGTAGGATCCTCACTAACATTGAAAGATCCTGTTTTAATATTTATGCAGGGCCTATGGGCCAGGTACATCATGGCTTATGTGCATAAGAGTTAATGTATTTTTTTTAAAAAAAGAAAGATCCTGTTTTAAAGTAAAAAATGAAAAGAAATGGGGGTAGAACTCTGGATTCAATCCCCAAACCTCCAGCCCCCCCCCCCCAAAAAAAAAAAAAAAAGAGAAAGAAAGAAGGAAAGGGTGGACTCTGAGACGGAGGGTCAGGCCTTGTAGACAAAGAGAAAGAATAGTCCAGAGGCGTTGCTTAGGTCGGAGCAGAGTCCGTTCTGGATCCGTCTTCATGCTGTACAAAGCGCTGCTGGAGTGAACAGCGCTGGGGCCCCTGTTGGTGCTGACCGGGGTGATCAGGAGGTCCTTGCTCGCCTGCTTAGGCTGCTCTCTCTTGCTGGAGCTCTGGGGAGACTGCTGCTTGGCCCGAGGCCTGGCCCCCAGGACAGCACAGCGGCCCTGCCTGTGTGCAGCCTTACCAGGGGAGAAAAATTCATTCTTCAACGCTGGACCAGCGGGGTCTTTGACTCATGTGATGGAAAAGAATTCCAGCATGTGTCAGGTAGAGACAGAGAGATTTATTTAGGAAAGTAAGGAATTCAAGGGGGATGCAGACTATTTCAAGAGAGAGGTGAGCCGGCGTGGTGACGCAGCCTTGTAATCTCAGCATTTGGGAGGCTGAGACAGGAGGATCGCGGTTCACAGTTGGCCTCGGCTGCTTAGTGAGGCCCTCTGCAACTTAGTGAGACCTTGTTTCAAAAATAAAGAAAACAAAATAGGGCTGGGGGTGTAGCTCGGAGGTAGAATGCCTCTGGGTTTTGTTCCAAGTACAGGAGAGAGAGACTGGGAGGGGGGAGGGAGGGAGGGAGGGAGGGAGGGAGGGAGAGAGAAAGAAAGAGAATAAGAGAAAGAGAGAGGTGCAATTTGGGGTTCCTGGCTCTTCTTCTAAAGGAAACGTGTGCAGGGTGTTATGGGAGGGCGGGTGTGAGGCTGACTGACTGCAGTCCAGAGTTTCAGGCGGTTTCTGTTTGTCTTCGGGGTCTTCAGGCTGACTGTGTTCTCCATGGTCTGATCAACAGATGTGCTGGAGCTGGCTGTGGTGGCGCACACTTGTAATCCCAGCATTTGGGAGGCTGAGACCGGAGGATCGCGGTTCACGGACCTCAGCTACTTAGTGAGACCCTGTTTCAAAATAAAGAATAAAAAAATAGGGCAGGGGGTATAGCTTGAAGGTCAAATGCCCTGGGGTTTCATCCTCAGACCTATATATATAAAAAGATGAACAGGAAAAATGCTCTAAATTATAGGCTTCTTGAGATAGCGTATCTGCTTTTTAACAGTGCACAGTACAATTACAGGGTTTTTTTTTGGGGGGGGATGATAACTCTAGAATTTACAGGTTTCCTAGGAATTTGTGAGAGATAGGCCTGGGAAAAGAGAATTGGGTTGGGGAGTAAAGGTATGCTCAGTGCCAGGTTCTTATATTAAGGTCATATTTCACTTCTCCTTCCTATCTGTCTCCTTTCTACCTCTTTTATTTCTTCTGTCCACTGTCGATCTCAGCCAGCTCTGCTCCCCACAGAGGGGCACAGTGCAGAGTTTACCTTTGCTAACGCTTCCCTGATGTCGTGCTGAAGTGTCCGTTCCCAGCATCCAGGGCTTCTCTGGTGACCTTAATGGGAGAGGAGCTGCCTCCAGCAAATCTCTCTTCTGGGAGAAAGAAACCTGACCACGAAGCAGGCAATAAAAGAAGATCCAAGCAGCACGCGCAGCAAGGACAGGGACCCGCTGTGGTGTCCTCTGGGGTCAAGGAACAGAAGAGTGCGGGAATCTGTCTTGTCTGATCTGGTTTCTTTTAGAAAACATTTCCCCAGAGTGGCTAGTCCTCCTGCTCGCTCAGCTGCCACAAGAGGGCTGGAGAGGTTTGTCTCTAATCCTTCCACCCCTTCTGTCTCCTTCATGAACAACAGAGATTGCTTCAGGAGTTGAGATACTGTCTTTTGAAAAGTTATGTCTTGTTTGGAACATTTTTAGAAGCAAGACAGGGAAACATGCCAAGTGGTGGTCTGAACCATTCAGGAAACAGCTGGACCATCATTTTATTTTATTTTTTATTTTTGGTGGTACTGGGGTTCCTGGAAGCCCTTCTACCTCCGGGCTACACTCCCAGACCTATTTTATATTTTTGAAACAGGGTCTCTTACGCCAGCTCAGCTGGCTTCGAACCTGCACGATCCTCCTGTCTCCGCCTCCCAAGCGCCAGGATTACAAGCGTGCGCCACCACGCCCAGCAGGACCATCATTTTAATTGGGTGCATTCTATGTACCAGGTCTTGTATCTGGCTCAGGGCAACAGCACAGAAAGGCGAGGAGGGACGGAGAGCTTCTTGTGTTTGGGAAACTGTGAGTGGTTATGAATAGTCAGAGCCAGGGGTGCATATGATTCCTCAGTTTTTAATTTTTTTTGTGGTACTGGGGATTGAACCCAGGGGCATTCTACCTCTGAGCTACACCCCCAGCCCTATTTTTCATTCTTTATTTTGAAATAGGGTTTCACTGAGTTGCAGAGGGCCTCACGAAGGAGCTGAGGCTGTCTTTGAGCTGCAATCCTCCTGTCTCAGCCTCCCAGATGCTGGGATTACAAGCATGCATTAACACATCCGGCTTCACATTGTTTTCAGAGAGGAAAGACAAAATCATCTTTTCTTCATAAGTTTCCCACTTTTTAACAAAAAAGGACAAAAAAAGAAAACCACCGATACGCGGGAGGCCGTAGTGAATGGATATGCGTGGAGCTGTGGGAATTGGGAAGAAAAGACAGGGGCTGAATGGGCAGGAGGATGGCAGGGAGGCGGGGCCACTTGGGAAGGTTCCCAGGACGGCGGGTGGGGAAGCTTGGGCCTAGGGATGCAGGGTGGGGGGATTCTTCTCCAGAAAACAGAGGATGCGTGGGGACCCCAGACAGAGGAGCCAGGATGTGGGGAAGCTTAAAGTCCTGAAGACGTGTAGACAGAAAGGAAGTACATTACAACAATTGGCAGCAGTGTGTGTGCGTGTGTGTGTGTGTGTGTGTGTGTGTGTGTGTGTGTGTGTGTGTAAAGTCCAGGAAAACAGAGAGGAAGCAAGGCTGACACCTCCTACCTTGTGCTTCTAGGAGAGTGTGGGTCACATGGGACTTGTGGTCACCCTGGTCCCCAGCAGCTCAGCTCGCCACACTTACACACCTGGAGTGACCAGGGAAGCTGCAGCCCTTTAAGGCAGTGCCACACTTTGAGGGTCCAGACTCTTCTGGAATCTAACACAGCTACAGGTCACGCCCCAGGTAACTGCACACCCACATCAAAGCTGGCACCAATTTTAGGGAACTTGCAGACCTTTCTTTTCTTTCTTTCTTTTTTTTTTTAATAGTTGATAAAGTATTTTATTTTTTATTAATTTGTATATAGAAAATAATACCTAATTTTGAGAAAAATGAAGTACATTATATAATTAAGATATTTATACTATTATAATAATTTATGTTTCTGATGTTTTCAGTACTTACATTAAAATGTGAACAATTAGAAATCTACCAAATTTTCTTGTAAGCTTATATTAGTGAACACAACTTAGAATGACTGGGGAGTGTACATGTTGAAATAATAGTGGCTTAGAGGAAAAAGAAATTAAGTGTTTAGGTCATGATTTGTAGAAAAATGCATTCAAAAAATAGTATTATGTTTGTTTTGCTCCATTTAATGTTGACAGTGGAAAATCTGGCAAAGTGGAGTATTTCATTGCTTTATGTTTTCTTTTTTTAAATTTTTTTATTGGTGCATTATATTCATACAAATTATTGGGGTAAAAAACTTGTGTGTACAAACATGTACTCATCGCTGATTTAACCCCTACCCAAATCCCACCCCATTCCCTCCCCGTCCCTCCCTCCCTTGCTTGGCTTAGTGATTGACTTCGATATGTTTAAGTACATTGTGAGCTTTAGAGATTTTCCTCTTCCCCCCTCATTTCTCCTCCTTTAGTTTGTCTTGTTTGCTCCTCTTTTCTCCCTAACTCTCACATATTAGGGAAAGCATCTGATTTCTTATTTTTTGTGACTGACTAATCTCACTTAGCATAATGTCCTCCAGTTCCATCCATTTCCCTGAAAATGATGTAATTGAGTTTTTTTTGATGGCTGAGTAAAATTCCATTGTGTACATATCCCACAGTTTTGTAATCCATTCATCTGTTGATGGACATCTTGGCTGGTTCCATAGTTTGGCTATGGTGAATTGTGCAGCTATGAACATAGATACACATGCATTAGTTTGGTAGTTTGGTTTCTTTTCTTTTGGGTAGATACCCAACAGTGGTATTGCTGGATCAAATGGTAGATTTGTTCCCATTCTTCTGAGGATTCCCCATACTGTTTTCCAAAGTGGTTGCACTAATTTGCAATCCCACCAACAATGTCTTAGAGTTCCCACTTCTCCACATCCTCGCCAGCATCTGTTGTTGTTTGTGTTTTGAATGATGGCCATTCTAGTTGGAGTTAGGTGAAATCTCAGGGTAGTTTTGATTTGCATCTCTCTGATTGCCAGTGATGTTGAGCATTTTTTCATGCATTTATTGGCCATTTGAATTTCTTCTTTTGTGAAGTGTCTATTTAGTTCATTTGCCCATTTTGTTATTGGATGCTTTGTTTTCTTAGTGTTGAGTTTCTTGAGTTCTCTGTATATTCTAGATATTAGTCCTCTATCAGTGGTGTAGGTGGCAAAAATCTTCTCCCATTCTGTTGGCTCTCGATTGAGATTCTTGATAGTTTCCTTTGCTGAACAGAAGCTCTTCAGTTTCATGCAATCCCATGTATTGATTCTCCTTTTAATTTGTTGTGCCTTTGGGGTCTTGTTGAGGAAATGTTTGTCTGTGCCTATGTGTTATAGTGTTGGACCTATGCCCTCTTCAAGGAGCTTCAAAGTCTCTGGTTTAATTTCCAAGTCTTTGATCCATTGTGAGTTGACTTTTGTACAGGGTGAAAAAGTGGGATTAACATCCAATTTTCTGCATATGGTTAACCAGTTTTGCCAACACCATTTGTTGAAGAGGCTATCTTTTTTCCCAGTGTATGTTTTTGGCCTCTTTGTCAAAAATCAATTGGCTGAAAGTGTGTGGACTTGTTTCTGGGTCTTCTATTCTGCTCCATTGGTCTATATATCTGTTCTTTTGCCAGTACCATGCTGTTTTTATTACAATGGCTTTGTAGTATAGTTTAAAGTCAGGTATTATGATTCCTCCTGCGTGGTTTTTGTTGCTGAGAACTACCTTGGCTATTCTGGGCTTTTTATTATTCCAGATAAATTTAAGGACCGATTTTTCTATGTCTGTGAGGAATGATCTTGGTAGTTTAATGGGCATTGCATTAAATCTGTAGATCACTTTTGGGAGGATGGCCATTTTAATGATATTTATTCTGCCAATCCATGAACATGGAAGGTCTTTCCATCTTCTAAGATCTTCTTCGATTTCTTTTTTCAGTGTTTTATAATTTTCTTTGTAGAGATCTTTTACCTCCTTGGTCAAGTTTATTCCTAGGTATTTTATTTTTTTGTGGGAGATCCTGAGTGGAAGTGTTTTCTGAATTTCTTTTTCAGTGGATTTATGGTTGGTGTACAGGAAAGCTTCTGATTTTTTAAGATTGATTTTGTATCCAGATACCTTGCTGAATTTGTTGATCAGTTCTATAAGCCTTTTGGTTGAGTTTGTTGGGTTTTCTAAATATAGTATCATGTCATCTGCAAATAGTGAAAGCTTAAGTTCTTCTTTTCCTATTTGTACTCCTTTGATTTCCTTTTCTTGCCTTATTGCTCTGGCTAGAGTCTCTAGTACTATATTGAAGAGAAGTGGTGATAGTGGACATCCTTGTCTCGTTCCAGTTTTTAGGGAGAATTCTTGAAGTTTTTCCCCATTTAATATGATGTTGGCAGTGGGCTTATTGTAGATTGCCTTAATAATGTTGAGATATGTTCCTTCTATTCCAATTCTCTGCAGTGTTTTTATCATAAATGGATGTTGAATTTTATCAAATGCTTTTTCAGCATCTATTGAGATGATCATGTGGTTTTTGTCTTTGATTCTGTTTATATGATGGATTACATGGATTGATTTTCGTATATTGAACCAGCCTTGCATCCCTGGGATGAACCCTACCTGGTCATGGTGAATGATTTTCTTGATGTGGTTTTGAATGCATGTTGCTAGTATTTTGTTTAATAGTTTTGCATCCAAGTTCATTAGAGATATAGGCCTGTAGTTTTCCTTCCTTGAACTGTCTTTATTCGGTTTGGGTATTAGTGTGATGTTGGCTTCATAGAATGTATTTGGGAGAGTCCCGGTTTTTTCTATTTCCCAAAATAGTTTGAGTAGTATTGGGATTAGTTCTCCTATAAAGGTTTTATAGAATTCACTTGGGAAACCATCTGGTCCTGGGCTTTTCTTTGATGGTAAGCTCTTTATTGCTATTTCAATCTCTTTGATTGTTATTGGTTGGTTTAAGTGTTCTATATCTTCTTGACTCAGTTTAGGAAGGTTGTATTTATCTAGGCAGTTGTCGATTTCCTCCAGATTTTCCATTTTGTTGGAGTATCGTTTTTCAAAGTAGTTTCTGATAATCCTCTGAATTTCTACGCTGTCAGTAGTAATGTCTCCTTTTTCATCCCTTATCTTCATAATTTGGGTTGATTCTCTCTTTTTTTTAGTTAGGTTGGCTAGTGGTTTATCAATCTTGTTAATTTTTTCAAGAAACCAGCTTTTGGTTTTGTTGATTTTCTGTATTTTTTTTTATTCTCTATTTCGTTAATTTCTGCTCTAATTTTAATAATTTCCCATCTTCTGCTGGCTTTGGGGTTCAATTGTTCCTGCTTTTCAAGGGCTTTGAGGTGTGTCATAAGGCTATTAATTTGAAGATTTTCTGTTTTTCTTATGTGAGCACTCAGTGCTATAAATTTTCCTCTTAATACTGCCTTCAAAGTGTCCCAGAGGTTTTGATATGTTGTTTCTTTATTTTCATTTGTTTCTAGAAATTTCTTGATTTCACCTCTTACATCTTCTATGACCCATTCTTCATTCAGAAGTGTGGTGTTCAGTCTCCACATGTTTATGTTGTTTCTCTGGGTCTTCTTATAGTTGATTTCTAGTTTCATTCCATTATGGTCTGAAATGACACAGGGAAGTATGTAACATTTTTTAAATTTGCTAGTGCTCATTTTGTGTCCCAGGATGTGATCTATTTTGGAGAAGGTTCCATGAGCAGCTGAGAAAAATGTGAACTCTGCTGTTGTTGGGTGAAATATTCTATATGTGTCCAACAGGTCCATTTGGTTAATGGTGTTCTTTAGTTCTGAGACATCTTTACTGACCCTTTGTCTGGAAGATCGGTCTAGTATTGTGAGAGGTGTGTTGAAGTCTCCCAGTATTATTGTGTTGGGATTTATGTGTGACTTCATGTCACAAAGAGTTTGATTTATGAAAGTAGCTGCCCCTATGTTTGGGGTATAGATGTTGATTATTGTTATTTCCTCTTGCCTGACTATTCCTTTTACCAGTAAAATGTGACCTTCTTTGTCTCTTCTAATAAGTTTGGGTTTGAAGTCTAACTTGTCTGATATCATAGTTGCTACTCCTGCTTGTCTTCGAGTACCATTAGCATGGATTACCTTGCTCCAGCCCTTTACCTTGAGTTTGTTCCTATCTTTACTTGTAAGGTGTGTTTCTTGTAAGCAGCAGATGGATGGATTCTGGCTTTTAATCCATTTTGCCACTTTATGTCTTTTTATTGGGGAGTTGAGGCCGTTTACATTCAGTGTGATTATAGAGAGATAATTTTTAATTCCCAACATGTTAAGATCTTATTTCTGTTTGGGATACTGTTTATTCTTCTTTGCTTAGTTGTCTGCTGGATGGGAATTCTTGTTTCTTTGGTTCTGGCGTGTATTACCCATTTCCTCTTTGCAGTTAATCTCTAGTATTTTCTCTAGCGCTGGTTTTGAAGACATAAATTCCTTCAGTTGCTGTTTGTCATGGAAGCTTCTTATTTCCCCATCTAATTTGATGGATAGTTTTGCTGGGTAGGAAATTTTTGGCTGGAAGTTGTTTTCTTTCAGAGTTTGGAATATGTTACTCCAAGCCCTTCTGGCTTTCATAACTTGGTTTGGGAAGTCTAGAGTGATTCTAATTGGTTTGCCTCTGTATGTCACGTGGCCTTTTGTTTTTGTTGCCTTTAAGATTCTCTCCTTGGCTTCCACATTAGTCATTTTGACAATTATGTGGCGTGGGGATCCTCTTCTCTGATCCTGTCTAAAGGGAGTTCTATAAGTTTCCTGGACCTGTGTATCGACCTCTTGCTCTATGTTTGGAAAATTTTCTATTACTTCCTTGAAGAGATTGTTGATCCCTTTGGTTTCACCTTCTTTTCCCTCCTCTATTCCAATTATTCTTAGGTTAGCTCTCTTAAAATGGGCCCATATTTCTTCAATGTCAGATTCCTGCTGTCGTTTTTTTTTTTTCTAAATTAGAAACTATGCGTTCATTTTTAGAATGATCATCTTCAAGAAGCGAGATTCTATTCTCCATGTGGTCTAATCTGTTGTTTATACTTTGAATTGAGGCCTTTACTTCATTAATTGCATCCTTTATCTCTTTTTGACTCTCTCTAAATTCTTTTCGAAAGTCCTCTATTATTTCTAAAGTTATTTTCCTAATTCGATCTTCTAGAGATCTTTGGATTTCTGTGTTATCAGATTCTGATGTTGTGGGGTTGTTGGCATTCACTGCTCCATTGTTATTTCTCTTTCCCATGATTTTGGAAGTTTTTGCCTTCTCTGGGTTCTTCCCTGAGTCACTACGAGTTCACTTAAGATGTTCTGGATCTCGAGTCTGTGGTATCTCAGTCACCACTACTCCTTTACTGGGTTGTATCACAAAGTGTCAGACCCAGGGAGTCAATCAAGGCTGCTTAGACTGTGGGGGGTGCCAAGTTGGGCGTTCTCCAGCGGGGAGTTGTGACTATGGTATGATATCTCTGCCACTGCCACTCCCCCACTGGGCTGCACTGCTAAAATCTCCGACCCAGGGAGACTATCTGCGTAAGTCCCTGGGAGTGCAGTACTGGGATTTTTCCCCTAGGGGCCGCAATTTGACTCACGGTTATTGAGTGCGCTGATGGAGCTGTAGTGAACTCGGTGGATTCGCTGCTGCTGCCACTGGCAATATGGCACCACTGCCACGCCCTCGGCCGTGATGCGGCGTATTCTTCTCTGGTTTTGAACTCCGCTCTGAGTCCTTGCCAGTTGTGCTGTGCCCGGCCCTTGGGAGCTTTAGATGTTCCCTGCACCAACAAAACTGCTGACTGCTGCCCGGCTGTTCAGCACCTGCTCTCCTCGGCTCGCTGTCCACCCCTCCTCTCAGGCGCCTGGTGGCTGGTTGAGTGGGTTGGTCTAGGGCCGTCCAGTGAACTCGCCGCTGCCGCCAGCAGTAAGACGCTGCTTCTGCATCCTAGGCCGTGAGGCCAGAGTACTTCCTCTCTGGATTTGAGCTCTGTTTTGAGTCTCCCTCCTCTCTGGAGCCTGGTGCTGCTAGGGGAGATGTAGGCCGCGCCGCTCCGGCTGCTCTGCGCTGCGGCTCTGGCTGCTCCGCACCACGGCTCTGGCCACTCCGGCTGCTCCGGCCGCTCTGCACCGCAGCTCTGGCTGCTCTGCACCGCGGGTCTGGTCACTCCGGCCGCTCCGGCTGTTCTGCGAAGTGGCTCTGGCCGCTCTGGCTGTTCTGGCTGCTCCACTCAGCTGTTCTGGCCGCTCCGCTCTGGCTGCTCCAGCCGCTCTGCTCTGGGGCTCCGGCCACTCTGCGCCGCTGCTCCAGCCAATCCGCGCTGCAGCTCTGGCTGCTCCGGCTGTTCTGGCTGCTCCACTCGGCTGCTCTGGCCGCTCTGCTCGGCTGCTCCGAACCGCGGCTCCGGCTGCTCTGCACCGTGGGTCTGGCCACTCCGGCCGCTCCGGCCGTTCCATGACGTGGCTCTAGCTGCTCCGGCTGCTCTGGCCGCTCCGCGCCGCGCGGGCGCGGCACTTCGGGCTGGTTTTTTTCCAGTGTCTTGTTTTTCCAGCTCTTTTTCTCTGTCCCTTGTATTTACCGTTTTTTATTTCTTTGCTGGTGGTTGTTTCTGGCTCTGAAAGGTGCTGGTTTTGTGGTAGTAGAGTTGGATTGTTAGCGGGACTTGTAAGTGCCGCTTTCCTCCGTCGCCATCTCCCCGGAAGTCCTCTTTCTTTCTTTTTTTTTTTTATGGGTCTGGGGATGGAACCCAGGGGACTTTGACCCCTGAGCTACACCCCCTGCCCTATTTTTTATTCTTTATTTTGAAACAGGGTCTCACTGAGTTGTGGAGGGCTTCAGTAAGTAGCTGAGTCTGTCCACGAACCACGATCCTCCAGTCTCAGCCTCCCAAGTGCAGACCTTTCTGAGGCCCACGCCTGACCTCCAGATTAAGACCATTGTCTAAAAACCAGGTGCAGTGGTGCACACCTGCAATCCCAGTACTTGTGAGATGGAGACAGGAGGATTGCAAGTTTGAGGCCAGCCTCAACAACTTAATGAGACCCTGTTTCAAAATAAAAAATAAAAGGGCTGGGGTGTAGCTCAGAGGTAGAATGCTACTGGGTTCAATCCCTAGTACCCCAAACAAACAAAGAACAACAAAAACCGCAGCTTAAGGTAGCACAAGAGAACCCCACAGGTAGAGAATCATCTCTAGGGAACACAGATGGCGTTGACAGCCAGCACTGTCCCCTCCAACCTCCTATTTTCCTGTGCTGTCACCAAGAAATGCA
Organism: Muscardinus avellanarius; assembly: GCF_963383645.1. Taxonomy (NCBI): domain Eukaryota; kingdom Metazoa; phylum Chordata; class Mammalia; order Rodentia; family Gliridae; genus Muscardinus; species Muscardinus avellanarius. The sequence continues at coordinate 103,342,807 of NC_137788.1, read as the reverse complement.
GCTGGGAGAAGACCTAGCTTGGGGCCTCTCCCGCCACATCTTTGCCTCAGCTCACGTTTTCAAGTGGCAGAGGCAAGTCAGGTCATCTGAAATGGCTTCCTTCACTCACAGCAAATGACGAGCAGGGAATTGCTGAGAGGAGCTGACCTCCCAGGACCAGGCTGCGACACTGGAAGGTGTTTTAATTATAATGCTGAAGAGTATTTGTCTCATAAAGAGCACTGGGGATGAAATATTAAAAGGGCACATACTCTTTTTCAGAGAATGAGTTTTCCTGCAGTGTGTTTTATTGGAACAATAATCCTGACCAAATCAATGTAACACTCGCACCCCTGACAGGGAGAATTGATGAAAGCAAAAAAGGCGTTTTTTTTTTTTTTTTTTTTTTTTTTTGTCATGAAAATACTCTCTTGGATTCAGCACTAACTATATACCAGTCTTATTCTACATTTGTTGGTTTATTTTCTTTTCTTATTTATTCATTTTTTTGTGATACTGCAGATGGAACCCAGGGGGGTTCTACCTCTGAATCACACCCCTGCCTTCTTTTACTTTTTATTTGGAAACAGGGCCTGGCGAAGTTGCTGGGGCTGGATGTGAACCTGTGACCCTCCAGTCTCAGCCTCCCGTGCACTGGGATTCCAGGGATGTGTCGCCATGCTGGGCTCAATTTAACCCTCCAATGACCCTACCAGGACTCATCTGACAAATGGGGAGACTGAATCCCACAGAGATTCGCCTGAGGTCACAGCTAGTAAATAGCAGAGATGGGAATTTATTTATTTATTTGTTTATTTATTTATTTTGGTGGTACTGGGGTTCCTGGAAGCCCTTCTACCTCTGGGCTACACTCCCAGACCTTTTTTTTTTTTTTTTGAAACAGGGTCTCTTAAACCAGCACGGCTGGCTTCAAACCTGCGCTATCCTCCTGTCTCCGCCTCCCAAGCCCGGGGATTACAAGCGTGCGCCATCACGCCCCGCGAGCTGGGAATTTAAAGCAGGGCTGGCTGCTAGGAGAGCACATCACTCTGTTCATTTAGGGTTTAAACACACTCTTCCCCCAAAGAAACACACATATTTTGGCTTGAAAGATCAAAAGTTATAAACCCATCCACAATGACAGGTGGTAATCTCTACCTCTACCTGACACCCCATCCACTCCTGCTCTGGTGACATCACTGTATTGGATAGGGTTTACCAGAGAAATAGAACCGTGTGTGTGTGTGTGTGTGTGTGTGTGTGTGTGTGTGTGTGTGTTTGTGTGTGTGTGTATGTACGTAGTGAGAGAGAGAACTTGATTTTTAGAAGTTGGTTCGTGTGGTGCCGGAGGCTGGGAAGGCCACATCAGCAGGCAGGCAGCGGAGACCCGGGGAGCTAAGTCCAAGGCCTTTTGCCGGAGGAGACGCCCAAGTGATGGCCCTCAACTGGACTTACTCAAAGTCCAACTTACCTCTTAATGTCATCTTAAAACACCCTTACAAAGCCGGGCATGGTGGCGCACGCTTGTAATCCCTGCACTTAGGAAGCTGAGACAGGAAGATCGCACAGGTTCGAAGTCAGCCTCAGCTACTTAGTGAGGCTCTCAGCAACTTAGTGAGACCCTGTTTCCAAATAAAGTATAAAATAGGTCTGGGAGTATAGCCCCGGAGGTAGATAAGAAAGCCCCTGGGTTCCACCTCCAGTACCACAAAAACAAAAACACAAAACAAAACAAAACAACCTTACAGAGTAGACTGTGGCGACTCACGCCTGTAATCCCAGCTGTTGTGGAGGCTGAGGCAGGAGTATCTCAGGTTTGAGGCCAGCCTGGGCAACTTAGTGACATACTGTCTCAGAAATAAAATAAAAATGGTTTAGGGTGTAGCTTTGTGGTAGCATGGGAGGCCTTGGGTTCAATTCCCAGCACTGTAAAACTAAACCAAAAACACCCTCACAGAAACATCCAGAACGACATTTGACCAAACATCGTGCCATTATGTAGCCAGCCGTGTTGATACGTATAGTGAACGACCACAGCCACTTTCAGTTCTGTTAGGTATTTAATCTGATACTCACTTCCATATTTATTTCATCCCAGACACTTGGATCCTGTGTTTCCTTCTGTGGTTATTCCTTTCTCCCTGCCTGCCTGCCTGCTGCCTGCCTGCCCTCCTTCCTTTCCTCCTCCTTCCCTCCCTTTCCCTTCCAACCTCAAATCATCCATAGCTTTCCCTTGCTGCACGCGCATAACATTTCTGAGATCTCGCATGTCTGAAAATATCTATTTCTACCCTCATCGATAACTTAGACAGGCATAGAAATCTATGTTGAAAATAATTTTCCTCTCTGGGCATGGGGGACCATACCTATAATCCCAGCTCTGCGGGTACATGAGTAAAATGATTGTATTTTCTGGTCTGGCCTGGGAAACTTAGTGAGAACTTGTCTCCAAATAAAATAAAAAGGGCTGTGAATGTAGCTCAGAGGACAGTTGCTTAGCATGTGTGAAACCCTGGGTCCAATCCCCAGTACTGACAAAAATAAATAAATAAATAGCAAAACATCTCTTCCTAAGCTGGGCGTGGAGGCGCATGCTTGTAATCCCAGCATTCGGGAGGCTGAGACAGGAGGATCGGGTTCGCAGACAGCTTCAGCTACAATGAGATCCTGTTTCAAAATAAAGAATAAAAAATAGAGCTGGGTGTAGCTCAGAGGTAGGTTCCATCCCCAGTACCGCAAAAAAAAAAAAAAAAAAAGTCCCTTCCTTCCTTTCTTGTGGTACTAGGGATTGAATCCAGGGATCTTCTACCTCTGAGCCTCACACTCTATTTTATTTTGAAACAGAGTCTCACTAAGTTGCTGAGACTGGCTTTGAACCTGCGATCCTCCTGTCTCAGTCTCCCAAATACCGGGATTACAGGTATGTGCTTCCACGCTCAGTGAGAAACAAGTAATCTTCCTTCAGAATTTTACAGATTTTTAAGCCAGGTGTGGTGGTACAATCCTACAGGTGTGTACCACTGCACCTGGCTCATAACTTTATTTTTTTTAAATGCTGTACTGTCACCTTGGTGGTTTTCTTGGTAGGGCTCAGTGTGGCAGGAGGCTCGGTTTCCACAGGTTGGTCCCAGAGACAAAGGAACAGTGTGACCGTGGAAAAGCAGGCAACTTTATTCACCAGTGAAGGCCCAGAAAGCAAAAGCTTTGGATCTGGGTCCCAGCACTGAAATTACAAGTTCTTTATACATTTGATACATTTGGTCACTTAATTGCAGAGGGGAGGAAGAGGTAAGTGAGAGATTTATTACACCTAGCAGTAAGCAAGATACAAAAGCAGAAAGGCTTGAGGCCCTGTCTCCCTCTCCCTCTCCCTCTCCCTCTCCCTCTCCCTCTCCCTCTCCCTCTCCAGTGTTCTATCTCTCAGATGGCTCAGGGAGACTGCCTTGTTTATATGGGGGGACATGTAGGGTGTGACTCCTGAACTGTCTGGAAGGAATCTGCCTTGTTTACATCTGAGGGGCTTGTTCTGTCTTTTATCTTCTGAGCTGTCCGCTTGGTAACAGCTTCAGGGCGCGGGGTGGGGGGTGTCTACGCTGATGCAGTTTTTATTCTTTTCTATGTTTCTAACCAAGAGTAATTTCAAGGCCTCAGCCGGGCTTCCATCTCAACAGGTTTTCACCAGCAGCTCCCTAAAGCAGCCAATCCTAGTTCCAGGCTTGGGAGCAGCTGCCCGGGAGAGGCCTGCTGGTTGTTGAACCAGAGCCCGGCGCATCCCCAGCTGCGGACACCGCTCTGTGTCATGGGACACAGGCGGTGTGTCCCATCGCTCATCTCGGAGCAGGCTCTCCCTGGAGAGGTTCGAGGGATCAGGCTCTAAGCACCAGGTTGAGCATCTTTAGGGAAACAGGAGTCTCTTGGCTGTAGAATCAATCCCTTTTCCCGTTATTCCATTGCCAGCTGACGCTGCGGCCTCGCGTGCGGCTACATGGCAGAGGAAGGACTGGAGGCTGCACCCTTGCTCGCCCTCTCCCCTGGGCCCCACGGGCATGTGCCAGGCTCCCTGGCTGCGATGGTGATGCACCGGCTGGTCATCTGTCTGCCCTTGTTCTGGTCCTTTGTAATGAGCAGCGCTGGGCTGTGATCTGCATGCATCCTGGGAGGATTCTGCATCCGCTCCAGTTGGAAAATCCTGTATTTCATGGCATGAAGTACCAGGAAACAAGTGGTTTACCCTCTTTAACACTGGGATCGCCAAGAGGGGCGGTTCATGCCTGTAATCCTAGTATTTGGAGACTGAGGCAGGTGGATGACAGGTTCAAGGCCAGCCTTGGCAAATTGGAGAGACCTTCAATGACTTAGTGAGATCTTGTTTTAAAATAAAGAGTAAAAAGGGCTGGAGACGTAGCTCAGAGGTGGAATGCCCCTGGGGGTTCAATCCCTACTAACACACACACACACACACACACACACACACACGCACACACATACACCTACCTTGGGATTTACCTCTAAAGGGATGTGTTTGTGGACAGGATTACAGTGGGCTCTGCTGTTATGTTGGGAGAGGATGTGTTTTCACAGGGGGTCCACAGACTATATTTCAAGGGGCCTGGCTCTTATTACAAAGGAATATTTCTGGAAAGATAACAAAAGTTTTTAAAGAAATGGATCAGTTTTCTTTCCTTGGAATACTTAAAAAAAGGCAATAAAACAATCCAAATGTGCATCAGCTGGTGAACAGATAAAGAAACTGAGGTATATCCATATCACGAATACTACTTAGCAATGAAAAAGAACTACCACTGATGCAGGCAACATGTGTGAATCTCAAGACATTATGATGCGTGAAAGGAGCCAGGCACAAAAGACTAAGTGGCATGTGTTTTTGTTTATATGAAATATCTAGAAAAGATGAGTTCATAGAAATGGACAGCAGATCCATCTGGCCTTGGCTGGGGGTAGGTGGGGATGAACTGCAGGTGGGCACGTGTTTCTACTGTTTAATAGAACTGTTTTACAATTGGACTGTGCTGATGGTTACACACTTTTACAAAGTAACTCAAAGTCATTAATCTGGGCTCTTATAAGGGAGAATTGTCTGATATGTAAATTATATATCAATGAAGCTGCTAAGTTCAGAGAAAAAAAAAAGAAGGCCTGATAAAATAAATTATTGATAACTGTCCCTGCAGCTTAGGAAGTCGATGGAGAGGGGAGGTGGGCTCCACTCTCTACAGGTGGAGATTCTAGGCATGCGTCGACCTTCACATCTTTTCCTGTTTTGTTTAACTGCTCTGTCTTCTTGTCCTTGGAGGAGAGGAGAAGGCACAGAGTCCTCCCTCTGCTGAAGACGGTGGAGACAGAAAAGTGCAGGCAGAGGAGCAGATTGGGCTCGGTGAGCGGCCTCCCCCGCACGCAACCTCTGAGCTCGCGGGGCCACAGCCTCTTCAGCTCCTCTTTTAGCTGTGACTTTAGTCATCCAGGCGCAGAGCACAAAGACCCAAATTATCAGTGCGAGTGCGTTCAGCCTACACACTTCGCTCCAGCCCCATAAAGATTCCTGTGCTTCCCGAGAGAGGCTGAAGGGGCTGCCCTGAGCCGAGCCGAGGCGGGGGTAGGGCTGGCCAGTGCAGGAGGCCCCCGGGCTGTGAATGGCCAGGAGCCATCGAAGTGCCGGAAGCCCAAGCCACCCGGGAAGGATAGATCCACGGCCACGGAGAGGGGAAGAGTACGAAGGACTGTAGACCAGGAAACATCTTCATGCTGACACACCTTTCTTACACCGGGCACAACTCTTATCTTGTTTAATCCTCACAAGCTCCAGGCAAGACTGCAGATGCCATTTGAGATCCCCAGGAAAGTGAGGGCGAGAGATACGATTACCAGCGACAGGGCTGGGGACCCAAAGTCAGTCCGTTTTTGTGTGTGTGCTGGGGATTGAACCCAGGGACATTCTTCGTCCAAGCTACACCCCCCATCCCAATTTTGTTTTCTATTTTGAAACAGGGTATCACTAAATTGCTGAGGCTGGTCTTGAACCCATGATCCTCCTGTTTCAGCCTCCCATGTACTGAGATTACAGGCATGTTCCACTAAGCCTGGCTAAAGTCAGTCCTTCTGACTTAGATTAACCGTAGAGACTGAAGGTCTGTCCTTGTTATCCACAGGGGATGGGCTCCAGGACCGCTGTAGGTACCCAAATCCATACACACTCGGGCCCTTATATAAAATGGTATAGTAAAGGCAGGTAACCCATGTACATCCTCCCCAATGCTTGAATCATATCTAGATTACCTATAATACCGAATATAGCATAAATGTTATGTAAATAATCATTATACCGTATTGCTTAGGCAATAATAGCAAGAACAAAAGTCTGTACATGTTTGATGTAGATGTGATTTTATTTGGTCAACACTGTTTTGATCTGTGTTGGTTACATAGGTGATTGTGAAATTGCGGTTACAGAGGGTAGAATATATACCATGAATGTGTATACACACATATGCCATCTATACGTCATATGTATGGGGCATGTATATGGAATATATACTACTTACTATACTGTGTGTATATATATACATAGACATAAATGTGTGTACACGAGTGTTAGATAAATGTGTCTCTGTTTGTGTATTTGTGTTTAGTACTGTTGTGTATTAGGTCTTATTTTATTTTATTTTTGGCACCAGGGTTGAACCCAAGGGTATTCTACCTTTGAACTACACCCCGACCCCTTTTTTAGGTACTGGGGATTGAACCCAGGGGCATTCCACCTCTGAAATACACCCTGGCCCTATTTTATATTTTTAAATTTTGAAACAGGGTCATGCTAAGTTGCTGGAGGTTCTCACTAATCTGCTAAGGCTGGTCTCAAACCTGTGATTCTCCTGTCTGGGCCTCCCAAGTACTGGAATTACAGGCTGCACCACCATGGCTGGTCCCCAGCCCTTTTGATTTTGAAACAGGGTCTTATTAAATTGCTCATTAATTCTATTTCCAAGCTACACTCCCCAGCCATATTTTTTTGGGAAATAGGGTCTGGGTAAGTCGTGATCCTCCTGTCTCAGCCTCCCAAGTACTGGGACTCCAGGTATTTGCCACAATGCTGAGCTAAAGTAGGTACATTTTTTTTTTTTTTTTTTTTTGTGGTACTAGGGTTCCTGGAAACCCTTCTACCTCCGGGCTACACTCTCAGACCTATTTTATATTTTTATTTGGAAACAGGGTCTCTTAAGCCAGTGAGGCTGACTTCGAACCTGCGCGATCCTCCTGTCTCCGCCTCCTAAACTCAGGGATTACTAAGTGTGCACCACCACGCCCGGCATAATTTTTTTTTTTTTTCGCGGATCTGGGGATGAAACCCAGGGGCATTTGAAATCTGAGCCACACCCCCTGCCCTATTTTTATTCTTTATTTTGAAACAGGGTCTCACTAAGTTGCAGAGGGCCTCACTAAGTAGCTGAAGCTGTCCGCGAACCGCGATCCTCCAGTTTCGACCTCCCAAATGCTGGGATTACAAGCGTGCGCCACCACGCCCGGCTAAGTAGGTACTTTTTAACAGATGAGAACATGGGCAGAGAGAGACTCCCCTAAGGCATCCATTGGCAGCACTGGGGCCTGAGCCCACGCTCTCGGGGTTCTCTCTTGATGCACGGGCCTGACTTTGGCCCACTGTGTCAGGAGCTGGGTTTTGGTGTCGGGTCACAGACTTTACCATGTCCTGTGTAGCAGCCGCCGACACTCCCTACACCTGCTGGGTCCCCATCACCGCCGCCTCCCTAGCGGGCTCCCACAGGCTCCCACACGCTTGCCTGCTTGCTGACCGTCTCTCCCTCCCTGGCGGCTTCTGTTTCTGTGGCTGTCTGCCTCACAGTGCCACACAGGAGGAACGAGAAAAGCAGATGGGTTTCATGGGTCTATGGATTTTTGAAGTGATATGAGCATTGATTTATCTCCTCTACGTGTTCAAAATGATCTTCTAAAAACTTTATGGATTTATTTACACAGGACTCTTCCAACTAAAGAATGTACTATAATACAAAGGAAGCTGCTGCCAATATTATTTCATTTCAAAGTGACATTGAATCTGGTCTGAGTAAATATTTATGATTTCTCTTGATATGTGACAGACTTGTGACATGGTAATTAATTTTACTGCAGGCTGAATTTGGAATGGCTTTGGTAATATATGAGTAGGTGTGTAAAATGTTTATAGGGCTTTCAAAAATAAGCCCAAAGGCTTCAATGAAACCTTAATCAGACAACTGAGGAGGAATGAAATTGCAATTCTAATTTTGCTGATAGAATTTCTGGGGGAAGTAAGGTGTTTGAGAGATTGATATTCATTGCAGAGAATCAGTGCACATCATATATTTTATGTACTGTTAAACTATTTGGAAATTTCAAATATGTGTTCTTTTCAAGAAATGCTTGCTTTGAGCAATGGGTAAAAAAGAAAGGCTAAATTTAGAAAATTGGCTTTGCTTTAGGGCATGAGCTGAAACAGCTGAATATTTCATAACTCTGCAAGGGGCTTATCGCAGTCCTCCATTTTGGGGTGTTTTTTCTCTCACCCCCACATTTAATTGGTCAGCAAATCCTGTACTTATTGCCTTAAAATCATATCCAGAATCTGTCTGGTTCTCACTACCGCCCGTTGTGCACAGAGCATCCCTGCCACGTCTCACCTGGGTGGCTGTGTCCCGCTACCTGGGCTCCCTGCTGCCAGTCAGGCCCCCTTTCACTCAGGGTCCAGCACGATCCCTCTTAGGACAGAAGTGAGCTTGGTGTCCACTGGCTTCCCATCCCACCAGGCCACAGCCGCCCACATGCAGCCGGTGCCCATGCAGACCTGGCTCTGCCCGCTCCCCGTGCTGTGATGCCCCGGGCCCTCCTCAGGCCTTCACAGCCGCTGAGAAGGTGAATCCTGGTCTCCTCTGTCTATTTCATTTTTTCTTTTAGCAGTGCTCACTACCCAGTGCTATGAGACTTATTTACCTTATTTAGAATGTGAACTCTGTGAGAAATTTGTGTCTGTTTTCTTTACTACTGCATCTTCAGCATGTAGTAGGCACAAGAGAAATACATATTTATTGGATGGACAGGTATATGGGTAGATAGATGAATGGGTAGGTGGGTGGATGGATGGGTGGATGGATGTATGGGTGGATGGATGGATGGATGGATGAGTGAATGGATGGATGGATAGTAGATGGATGGCTGGGCGGATGGCTGGGTGCATGGCTGGATGGATGGATGAGTGGACGGATTGGTGAATGGGTGGACAGAAAGGGATTTCTCAGAAGTTTCATCATTGATGTGTGAAGATTGGGTATTCTGAGAGAGGAGTCAAGTATTTAGCAAAGGCCCTGAAATATGTACTGTGTAGGAGTGCAGAGCTAAGCCCTTAGACTGCGGCCTTTCTCCCCCCACATAGTGGGAAGGGGCCTGTGCAGGCTCAGTACCCACAGTATTTCTCCAAAGGTTTGTTTCTAGATGTAAACCAGAGTGTTCAAAAACATACATTAAAGCAATTGTATTATTTAATGCAATAATAATGTGTATTTACTGAGCAATTTTCCTGTGCTCAGCACTTCACTTACAGTTGCTTTGATTTTCACAGGTTATTTTAATTGTCCCCAAGAGGTTAATTACTCAGCAACAATTATTGAGCACCTACTATTTTCCAGGTGCTAAGCTTGGTGCAGAATGTACAAAACTGCATTGGTCAGGCCTCAAGGAACAATCTAGCCAAGGAGAACTATGCAAAAAAAAAAAAACAAAAAAACAACCCTTGTATCCTATGAAACAGAACGTGATGTGAGTGATGGCGGGACACAGAACAGGAGGAGGGACATTGCAAGGGCCATGGACAAAATGAGTTCACAGCTTTCAAAAAACAAAAACCCTTCTTTCTCTTTCTCAAACCCAGAAGACTCTATTAAATAATTTCCTCCTTTGCCTGATGTATAGACTTTTCCAGGGAAATCTTTTAGTGTATAGCCCTGTTCTTATTTACAATGGCCAGAAATCAGGTTTGGGGCTGTCCTGGGGCTGGTTGAAGAAGGATGATAAAAAGCCGTGTTTATTCCCTTCTTTGCCTTCTAGTCTTTCCAAAGAAGATTTGTTGCCACGGTATGAAGTATGAGGCCTCCTAGTACACAACCTGGGCCAGTGGAGGATCAAAACCCCACAAATCACCGGAAGAAGTGTGACCCAATAGCTCTGGAGTCTTTGAAGACACAGCCTGTAATATTCCAGAGGATGTGTGGGCAGTCCAGGGAATGCCCGACTGGGGAAATAGGAAGGGAATAGTCTGCTAATATTTGATCTAAAAATAAAAAAGGAGCTAGTTGGGTGTTGTGATGAATGCCTGTGATGCCAGTACCCGGGACGCTGAGATGGAAGAATCGGCCTCTGCAACCTAGTGAGACCTTGTGCCTAAATAATAATAATAAAAAAATAGGGCTGAGTGTGTGGCTTAGAGGTAGAATGCTCCTGGGTTCAATCTCCAGCAACACACACACACACACACACACACACACACACACACACACACACACGAAAAGAAAAGAAAGAAGGAACCCTGCAAAAGCTGGAAGGCTGAGAGGAGGATTGAAGGTATGAGGCCAACCTCGGCAACTAAGTGAGAATCTTAGTAACCTAGCAAGACCCTGTTTCAAAATAAAAACAAAAAGGGCTGAGGTTGTAGCTCAGAGGTGGAACACCTCTCGTTTTAACTCCCAGTAAGAAAACAAAACTAAGAGGCAGGCACAATGGGTGCACACCTGTAAGCTCAGTACTTGGGAGGCTGAGACAGGAGTATTGCAGGTTTGAGCCACAGCAACATAGTACGATCTTCCCACAACTTAGCAAGACCCTGTTTCAAACAAAACAAAACAAAACAAAACAAAACAAAACAAAACAAAAGGTCTGGGGTTGTAGCTTGGAGGTAGACTTCCCCTTGGGTCCAATCCCCAGTACAAAAATAATAACAAAAGAATAAAATAAAAGAACCCTGCAAAGAAAGAAAATGAAATAGCACTAATAACACATATCCATGTAAACAACAAGAAAACAGCATGCCCCTAATTCAATATAACCTCACTGGCAGACATATTATGAGGTTAGAAGCAACGCTCATCCAATGAGATCAGATAAGACGTGACAGATGCAAACTTAGAAATAATCCAGAGGGCAATATTTCTTCCTCCGCTGCATTCATGATAAACTTCACCCTGAGCGTGTATTAAGCCTTGAGATGTTAGCTAGTGATCGAGGTGCAGGTACCTCACTTGGGTTTGGAATGTCCCCCAAAGGCTCATGTGTGAAAGCTCATCCCAGGTGCAACGATGCTCAGAGGGGAAATAATTGGATCAGGGCTCTAATCTCATAAGAGGATAGATCTGTGGGAGGATTGATCATCTGAAGGATTTACTGGCTGGTACCATAGGTAGGTGGGTGGGGCTAGAGGAGTAGCTCACTGGGGGCGTGGCCTTGGGGACTGTCTCTGTCCCTGGTCACTGTCTGTCTCTCTCTCTGCTTGGAGTCAGCCTGCTGTGGACTATACCTCTAAAACTGTGAGCCAAATAAACTTTTCTACCTTTGTTTGTTTATATTGGCTATTTTGGTCACAGGGACAGAAAAACAGTCTAAGACAGGGTCCATGTCAAAATTTTTTACTGCTAGGGTTGTATAATTAAAAAAAAACTTGATAGCTGCCATTTTAGGGAAGTAGACCTGTTTTAACACATGCTGGTCCTGTAAGATAAGTTACTGTCATTTGGGCAGACCCAATGGCTAGTGTGTATAGACCTGAGATCAAAGGCTTGTTGCTGATTTGTTTACACACTGCATTGCTATTTTTAGTACTGGTGATTGAACATGGGGACATTATTGTACCTCTGAGCTACACCCCCAGGCCTATTTTTATTCTTTATTTGGAAGCAGGTTCTCACTAAGTTGCTGAGGCTGGCCTTGAAGTTGTGATCCTCCTGTTTCAGCCTACCAAGTGCTGGGATCACAGGTGTGCACCACCAAACCCAGTGCACAAGCTACATTTCTTAGCTAACACTATCTGGATGCTGTTTCCTGGAAGACTTTCCTGTGTGCTGTGAGCCTTTGCAAAAATAACTGCATATTTGATAACAAATAATACATTTACTGTACCATAAAGGGATCTACTGAACTATATATCTTCACCTTATAAAATTTAATTTATATTTATATTTTTTAATTTTTAATTTTTATTTTGGTTGTACTGGGGCTCCTGGAAACCCTTCTACCTTCGGGCTATACTCCCAGGCCTATATTTTATATTTTTATTTGGAAATAGGGTCTCTTAAGCCAGTGAGGCTGGCTTCAAATCTGCGTGATCCTCCTGTCTCCGCCTCCCAAGCACGAGGATTACAAGTGTGTGCCACCAGGTCCAGCTAATTTATATTTTTAAAGTCTTCTGTCTCACATGTGTATTTTTGTTTATGTCATTTTGGGTCTGATAATGATTTTTCTTCCTGTAAAATAAAATTTGCATAACTGTTCCACATGCAACACAGTATCGATGGTTGAGCTGTGGTCACACAAAACTGAAGAGATGCTCTTTTGGGGCATGTGGCTAACTCTCTGCCTCCTGTCTCTGATCCTCTCCCCTGCCAGGCTCAGTTCCCTGACATCTGACCTAGCTGGCTGCCTGGACCCCCAAGCTCAGAGTTGCCGTGACCCTGGCTGTTTGTGGCCCTCACCACCGCCCCCAGGCCTCTGGAGACCAAGGTGCCCAGACCTTGGGAACAGTGCTGCTCGGCTCCAGGGAAGCTCAAGGGAGCTCTGCACACGGAATGTCGTCTCCAAGCTTCAAAGCCCATCTTTCCAGGGATGGTGGGGATCCAGCGGTGAGCCACTGCACCTGGGCTCTGCTGTGTGGCCACGTGACCTAGCCTCATTGTGTGTCAGTCTTTGCATCTGGAAAATGGGGGCAGTAATAGCACCTGCTTTGGGGATTTGTGACAATGAAATGGAAATCCCTTCAACTGCATGATAATACACTTGGCCTGAGACATCGCAAGTTGCTGAAAAGATGTGAGCGACGCATAGGATCTGTGTGATAGATGGACACTCGGTTGCCAGCTGAATCCCTGGAGAGAACCTAGTACAGTAAAAGTCGACCATACTTGCCCAGAGCGTTGACATGTCCAGCCCTGGACAATGGCAGGATCTCCTACTACTTCTCCCATTTAGAGTGACCTCTGTGTGGTTTAGAAGATGGGCTTGGGGAGCAGACAGGCTTAGGTTCAAGCGCAGTGCTGTCACAGGACACTATGATCTTGGGCAAGTTGCTTGCCTCTGTGGGCCCCATCTGTGCAGTGGATTCACACGGTAATATTGAGTCGCAAGGATGTGATATGAGCACAGCCCCAGGAGAATCTCACTTTCCCTTTCCCTCTCCTCTCTTATTTTTTATTTTTTGCTAGTGGGTATCAAACCCAGCTGTGCCTTACCTCCAACCTACATCCCCAGCTTCCTTTTTTATTTTTTATTTTGAAACAGGGCCTCACTAAATTGCGGAGGTTTTGAACCTGCGATGCCTCCGTCTCAGCCTCCCAAGTCCTGGGTTACAGGCCTGTGCTACCCTGCCTGGCTCCCAGTTTTCTTAATGGCCATAGAAGACCTTGATGAAGAATATACATTTATTGAACTGTTACTGTGTGCCACATACTGGTTAGATATTTTATAATTTCACATAGGCTTCTGTATTCTTTAAAATGATGTGAAGTATTTGTTAATAACAATTTTACAGATGAGTGAATCAAAGTTCAGAGAGGTGGAGACCATGTCCAGAGTCAATAATCCAAAAGGAAAAGTCCGTGCTGTTGCTTTTTTCTGTTGCCATCACCCGCAGGCCTCAGCACTGGCAAATACTACATCTCTCAAGGAGAATACTGGGATGGAGGCGTAGTGCGGGGCCAGAGCACTTACCTCACATGTGTGAGGGCCTGGGTTTGATTCCCAGCATCAGAAAAGAAAAAAGGAAGATACCTGTTTTCCCTTCTAGGTCAAAATATGAGAATTTAAACCAGAATCAGCATGAGGTGGTTGTTTGGAACTCGGTGTGTCTAGCACAGCCGCAGCTAGGGAGATGCTTTCACCCCCCAACCCAACCTACTGTGAATGCCACGGCATACTCACCACGCTGCGGCTTCTGTCTAATGCTTTCCCACCAATCATCGGCCTCGTCTGCTTCATCCTTGGGCTGGGGCACTGAATCGTGCTGTCAGGACCCGCGACAGCAGCTTGGGGGCTTTCATTGATGGGCATTCAGTTGGCAACCCAGGGCAATCTTCGTCCAGAAGAGAGATGGAGACGTAAACCTCCATAATGACCGCGGGGTATTAAATCTGACCACCATCTGAAATCGATAACCCCAGACTGGCTGCATCAGCTACGGTCCGCTGGGATTTATGTCACAGAGGAGCCCCTGGGGAGGGTGCAGAAAAGCAGGAGCGGGAAGGTGATAGCCCAGGGCCGCGTGGGGACCCGGGCAGGTCGTCACCCACTCCTTACACTAGCTCAGGATGGAATTCCCACACAGCTGCTTTTCAAAAATGAAAATGGCCTTTTATTTCTTCTGATTTTAAAATAGTGCATGCATATTTTTTTAAAATAAAAATTCTGCCTTTCTTCCACTTGCTGGTAACATTCTGTATTAGTCCTTCCAGATGGGTTTCTGTTCATATTTCTCTAATCTCTCCCACCCCATTTTTAAAAATCAGGACTGTATTTCGTTATTTTATTTGATCACTTCTAATATCTTTCTAAAAGAATATAGGTTGATTATGCTATTTTTGGTGGGTGTATGATATTTGATTGTAGAGATTCCATTATAGAGATGCAAAATTAAATCTAGCCATTTTCCTTTTAAATTGTGTCCGGTTTCCCATAATTAGAACCAAGGCATCAACAAACACCGGGATACCTTCTTGGGACGTCATCTTGTGCTCATCACCCCTGTCCCGAATTTCCTCAAGAGTCCAGAAACTTTGCTCTCACCTCCATACCTCTGCTTGGCAGATTACGGCCGGAGCATTCCTGTGTTCATTCATTCATCCACCTGAAAGTATTTACTGGGTGGTTATGACGCTCTGGGTACACTCTGTGCTCTGTGGTCATGCAGCGGATGACACACACTTTCTGACCTTGGAATGCTCACATTTCTGGAGGGAGGACAGGCGATAAACCAAATAAATGATGGTGTGCTGGGAGGTGCCGGCACTGGGGAAATAAGGCAGGGTCTTTCCAGGCTTAGTCCATCTAGGCTTTCGCTTGACTTCACCAGATACTTGCAGGCCCCTGTGCTGTACCGTCACCGAGCCACGACTAGCTCGCTCTCATTCTCTTGCTTGCGACTGACCCACTTGGTGTGTGTCTATTTTGTCTTCGTTACTGGGTTAGAAAGTTCTAGAGGACAGGGATCCCCCCTTTATATTCTCAGGGTTTCCCCTTCTTACACAATGCTTTTGGCTTGGTGCTGAGTACTCGTGCGTTCCCTTCTTGTGAAGTGCAAATGGTGCAGGTGGTTTTGAGGGATGGCAAACCGGGTTCTGAGAAGCTGAGACAGCTTTGGGGGAGTTAGTTCTGCTAAAGCTTTGGGGTGAAAAAAGCACTAATAGCCAAGGGCAATGAGAAAGCTGCCTATTTAGATTCTCATACTGGCATTAAGAAAAAAAAAACTAGCTGAGACAGGAGCATCATCGGTTCAAGGCTGCTCTCAGCAACTTTTTGAGACCCTGTTTCACACACACACACACACACACACACACACACACACACACACACACACACACACTGTTACCAAAAAATAAAAATATTACTCTAATCCAGGTGTGGTGGCACATGTTTGTAAATCCACTACTTGGGAGACTGAGACAGGACTTCAGTTCGTAACCAGCCTCAGCCTCAGCAATTTAGTGAGGCCCTGTTTCAAAATAAAAAATAAAATAGGGCTGGGGATATAGCTCAGAGATAGAATGCCCCTTACTTCAAATCTTCAGTAACACACACACACACACACACACACACACACACACACACACAATCTTACTCTAAACCACATATAATCGAATTAAATATAGTAATATCAAATGTGGCATTTTTAGCAAATGTGTAAATATGACTGAATTAAGTAATATTGTGTGTGTGTATATATATATATATATATATATATATATATATATATATATATATTAAATAGAAAAACAAACTGAGTAAGAAGCATGCTGGGTATTCCTCCAGTTTTAGGTGGCTCATTTATACTGTTCCCAGGAGCCGGGCGTGGTGGCGCACGCTTGTAATTCCAGCATTCGAGAGGCTGAGACAGGAGGATCGTAGTTCGAGGGCAGCGTCAGCTACTTAGTGAGGCCCTTTGTAGCTCAGTGAGACCCTGTCTTAAAATAAAGTATGGGGGTATAGCTCAGCGGTAGAATGTCCCTGGGTTCCATCCCTGGTACCGCAAACAACAACAACACAAAAAAACTGCTCCTGGGTTCGGCTAACACCAATCTCCGCCAGAAGGGGGCGCCCTAGCACTCACTGAGTCACAGGCCTTAGGGGAAGCCCTCCACTCTCCCACTGACACTGGCTTTTCTAGCTACCAAACAGCATTTCATCTGCCATTAAAAAAGAAAAAAAAAAAAAAAAACCTGCCATGCAAACAAGTAACTCAGAGCATGATGCGGTGCAGGATAAGACTGGCTTTATAGCTATCGTGATCGAATGGCAAATACTGTCAGGGACTGTGTCTTGCATGCTATTAGTATTATTTCTAATTCTTAAAACACACTTGAA
Organism: Muscardinus avellanarius; assembly: GCF_963383645.1. Classification (NCBI taxonomy): domain Eukaryota; kingdom Metazoa; phylum Chordata; class Mammalia; order Rodentia; family Gliridae; genus Muscardinus; species Muscardinus avellanarius. The sequence goes on along the minus strand of NC_137788.1, from coordinate 103,325,989 downwards.
AGTTGGAGGAGGGATGCAACTAGCCTCACTTTGTAGACAGGAACTCTGAGGCCGAGAGAAGTGAAATCACTTGCCTGCGGTCAACCAGTAAGTGTGGAGACATCTGTCTAAACCAGGCCCTGCACCGTCTGCCTTGCATACTGTAGTGTGTGTGTGTGTGTGTGTGTGTACAAGAGAGGAGAGAGAGAGGGGAGGGGAGGAAACTGGCATCCTTTTTTTAAATTAAAAATATATATATTTTTTAGCTGGGTGTGGTGATGCATGCTTTTTTTTTTCTGTACTGGGATGGAACTCAGGGTCTTTCTACCTCTAGGATACACTCCATACCTATTATATATTTGCTTAGAAACAGGTCTCTACACTAAGTAGCTGAGGCTGGCTTCTAACCTGCATGATCCTCCTGTCTCAGCCTCCCAAGTACTGGGATTACAAGTGTGCACGACCATGCCTGGCTGGTATATACTTTTTTTTTTTTTTTTGGTACTGGGGTTCCTGGAAGCCCTTCTACCTCTGGGCTACACTCCCAGACCTATTTTTACATTTTTATTTGGAAACAGGGTCTCCTAAGCCAGTGCGCGTGGCTGGCTTCGCACCTGTGCAATCCTCCTGTCTCTGCCTCCCAAGCGCGGGGATTACAAGCATGCACCACCATGCCCGGCATTGGTATATACTTTTAATCCTAGTACTTGGGAGGCTGAGACAAGAGGATCACGGTTCATGGTAGTAGGGCAGCCTCAGCTACTTAGTAAGGCCCTCTGCAACTTAGTGAGACCCTATTCAAAATAAAGAATAAAATATAGGGCTGAGGATGTAGCTCAGAGGTTGAAGGTTCCTGGGCTCCATCCCCAGTACCACAAACAAAACAAAACAAACAAACAAACAAACAAACACAAAACAGTGTCTCATTAAATTGCTGAGGCTGGCCTCGAACCTGTGATCCTCCTGTCTCAGCCTCTCAAGTACTGGGACTACAGGCTTGTGCCACCAGTCCTGGCTAGGCTACACTTTTTTAAAGATTATTTTTTAAAAGAGTAGTTTTAGCTGGGTGTGGTGGCACACGTTTGTAATCTCCATGCTTGTGAGGCGGAGACAGGAGGATCCTGCAGGTTCGAAGCCAGCCTCGCTGGCTTAAGAGACCGTTTCCAAATAAATATATAAAATAGGTCTGGGAGTGTAGGCCGGAGGTAGAAGGGTTTCCAGGAACCCCTGTTCCACCAAAAAAAGAAAAAAAAGAGTAGTTTTAAATTCACAGCAAAATAAAGAGGGATCTGCACAAATTTCCCATACACTGTCACCCCCCACAGATGCACAGCCCTCCTTAATGTCAAAGACATCCACCAGACTGCGACATTTTTCTCTTCTCCTCTCCTCCATTCCCCTCTCCTTTTTCCTTCCTTCCCTCACTCTATTTCTTTTCTTTCCTTCCTTCCTCTCTCTCTCTCTCTCTCTCTCTCTCTCTCTCTCTCTCTCTCTCTCTCTCTTCTCTTTCTCTTTCTTTTTTTCTTGTTGTTGGGGGTGGAACCCAGGGGCTTTTCTACCTGCGGGCTATACTCCCAGACCTATTTTATATTTTATTTTGAAACAGGGTCTTACTGAGTTGCAAAGAGCCTCACTAAGTAGCTGAGGCTGGCTTGGAACTTGTGCGATCCTCCTGTCTCAGCCTCCCAAGCGCGGGGTACAAGCGTGCACCACCATGCCCAGCTTCTCTCTCTTTTTAAAACACCAAATAATAGTCCACTGTGTAGCTGTACCACAGTTTATTTACCTATTCACCTATTTATGGACTTAGATGCTTTCAAATTTGCACAATTATGAATAAAGCTGCTGAAAATGTGTGTGCAGGTTTTTCTGTGGATATAGGTTTTCAGCTCCTTTGTGTCAACACCCAGGAATGTAACGCTGATCTGCTGGCTGACACTGTAAGCGTATGTGCAGTTTATACGCAGACGTCTTCCTAGGTGTCTGTATCATTTTACTTCCACTAGCAAAGCAGGCCGATTCCCGTCGTTCACGTGGTGTTGTCAGTGTTCTGCATCCTGGCCATTCTAATGAGTGTTTTTAATGACATTTCCCTCCTTACCGGTGATGTGAAGCATCCTTTCATATGTTTATTTGACATCTGTATATCTTCTTTAGAGACGGATCTGCTAAAGTCTCAGACCCTTTTTTTTTTTTTTTTTTTTGCGGTACTGAGAGTGGAACCCAGGGGCATACTACCTCCAATCTGCACTCTCAGCCCTATTTTTTATTCTTTATTTTGAAACAGGGTCTCACTGAGTTGCAAAGGGCCTCACTAAGTAGCTGAGGCTGTCCTCAAACTGCTATTCTCCTATCTCGGCTTCCCAAATGCTGGGATTACAAGTGTGCACCACCACACCCAGCTGCAGACCTATTTTTTAAATAAGTTGTTTTCTTATTATTGAGTTTTAACACTTCTTTGTATATTTTGGATAACAGTCCTTTATCAGATATGTGTTTTGCAAATATTTTTTCCAATCTGTCATTTGTCTTTTCTCTCTTTCTCTCTTTCTCTCTCTCTCTCTCTCTCTCTCTCTCTCTCTCTCTCTCTCTCTCTACTGGAGGGTGGAACCTGGGGGCTTTTCTACCTCCAGGCTATACTCCAAGACCTATTTTATACTTTATTTAGAAACAGGGTTTCACTAAGTTGCTGAGAGCCTCACTAAGTAGCTGAGGCTGGTTTTGAATCTGTGCGATCCTCCTGTCTCAGCCTCCCAAGCGCTGGGATTACAAGCTTGCGTCACCATGCCTGACTGTCTTTTTATTCTTAACAATGTCTTAGAGGAGAATTTTTACATTTTTTTATATTTTTATTTTGTGGTATTGGGACTGAACCCAGGGACATTTTACTTCTGAACCACACACTCAGTCCTATTTTATTTTGAAAAAGAGTCTTGCTAAGATGCTGAGGTTGGCCTCGAACCTGCGATCTTCTTGTCTTAGCTTCCTAAGTACTGGCGTTACAGGCATATGCTGCTGCATCTGGCTAGACATTTTAAATTTTAATGTAGTCCAATATATGAATTCTTTCTTCCATGAATTGTTTATTTGGCGATGAAAAAGCCTTCACCATACCTAATGTCATCTGTTATTTTATAACGTCCCAGGAATTTTATAGTTTCCCATTTTGTATTTAGGTCTGCGATTAATTTTGCATTTTTTGTGTGAAAGATACAAAGTCTGCATGTCCATCCACTTTTCTTGCACCCGGACGTCAGGTTGTCAAAGCACAGTATGTTGAAAACACTCTGCTCCATGGTATCATCTTCTCTCCTTTATCAAAGGCCAGTTACCTGTATCTACGAGGTCTGCTTCCCAGCGCTCTACTTTATTCGTGACCTATTTATCTGTTTTATTTATTTATTTATTTATTTATTTATTTATTTATTTATTTATTTGCGGGTCTGGGGATGGAACCCAGGGGCATTTGACCTCTCAGCTACACCCCCTGCCCTATTTTTATCCTTTATTTTGAAACCGGGTCTCACTGAGTTGCAGAGCTGAGGCTGTCCGAGAACCGCGATCCTCCAGGTCTCAGCCTCCCGAATGCTGGGATTACAAGCGTGCGCCACCACGCCCGGCTTTATTCATCTGTTTTTGACAATAGCCCACTGCCTTGATGATTGTAGTTTTACAGTAAATCTTAAAGTCAGGCTGTGTCAGTTCTCTGATTTTGTCCTTGTCCTTCAACATTGCTGACTATTCTGGGTCTTTTGCCTCTCTCTTAATTTATCTTTCTCTCTCTTTTCCTTCCTTCCTTCCTTCCTTCCTTCCTTCCTTCCTTCCTTCCTTCCTTCCTTCCTTCTTTTTCTAAACCCAGGGGCATTTTATCTCTGAATTTTATTTTCTGAACCCAGGGGCATTATATCTCTGAACCACACCCATATCACTTTTTATTTTGAAAAAGAGTCTCACTAAGTTGCTGAGTTTAGCCTTGACCCTGTGATCTTCCTGTCTCAGCCTCCCAAGTACTGGGATTACAGGTGTGTGCTACCATGCCAGGCTTTTCTTATGATTCTGTTAGCTGATTTTGTTAGTATAGTATAGGATGGACTCCCCATCCAGTTACTTTTAATCTGTAATTGTCTTTATATTGAAAATGGATTTCCTGTAGAAACATACAGTTGGAACTTGTGTTTGATCCATTTCGAAAATCTGTCTTTGAATTTAGACCATTTATATCACTATGCTTAAATTGATTACTGATGTAGCTGGATTAGTGTCCACGGTGTCTGCTACTGTTTTCCATTAGTTGTCATGTTTGTCATCCTTTTTTTTCCCCCACTTTTTCTGTCTTTTGATGTTTAGGTGAGATTTTTTTATATGACTCTACCTTTTCTTCTTTCTTAGGATATTAGCTATTTATTTTTAAATTTTGTGCAGTCCCCATTGAGTTTGCAATATATATTTACAACCGGTTTGAGCCTACTTTCAAATAACACTATGCCACTTCACAGACAGCGTGAGTACTTTACAATAGAGTAGTCCTAACTCCTTTCTCCATGCCTCTTATCATTGGGGCGTTCATTTCACTTATATATGAGCATACATAGCACAAGTGTAGGTAGCTATGTACATAACATCCATAATTGAATGTATTGTTGCTATTAATATTTGGACAAGCTTATATGTCAAGTCATTTAAGAATGACAAAAGGAAAGCTTTTATTTTGTCTTTATTTATTACTTCTTCAATGTTCTTACTTTTTGTATGTAGATATGAGTTTCTAATTTATATTACATTTCTTTTCCCAAAGACCTCTCAGCACTTATTGCAAGATGAGTCTTTTGGCATAAAATTCCCTCTAATTTTTTTTTTTTTAAGAAAGTCGATTTCTTTTTCACTTTTGAAGAATAATTGCACAGGGTACAGATTTCTAGGTTAGTTTTTTTCTCTTTCAACATTTTAGCCCACTCTCTTGTTGTTTGCATGGTTTCTGAAAAGCTGGATGTAATTCTTATCTTTGTTCCTCTATAGGTATTTTTTTTCCTTCTGACTTCTTTTAGGATTTTCCCGCCTTTCTCTTTGATTTTCTGTAGTTTGAAGATAATATGCCCAGGTGTCTTTTTGTTGTTTTGTTTCCTTTTGGTTTTTGCATCCATCCTACTAGAAGTGCTCTGAGTTTTCTGGATCTGTGATTTGGTTTCTGACATTGATTTGGGGACATTTTCAGTCATTACTGTCTTGCACATTTCTTCTGTGCCTCTCTCCTGAGAGTGTCATTAAGCTTACATTATACCTTTGCTAGCTGTTCCACAGTTCTTGGATATTCTGTTTTTCTCAGTCTTTGTTCTTTTGTGTTACCATTTCAAAGGTATATATCGGTATATCCTCAAGCTCAGAAATTATTTCCTCAGCTGCATCCAGTCTACTAAAGAGCCCACATGAGCATGCTTCATTCTGATACAATGTTTTAAATCTCTAGCATTTTTTTTTTTTGGCTCTACGGCATCCATTAGAGCCTTAGTCTTACCCATTTAAACTTCTCGGATAGTCCAACATCCCTCCTGGTTCTGAGGCTACTGCACCTTGATGTAGGCCTTGTAATTTTTTCTCTAATAGCTGGACATGATGTGTTGAAGAAGGTACTGCTGTAAGTAGATCTTCAGCAGTGAGGTAGTAAGTCTGTTGACTAGCCCTCATTCTTTTAGTGAGTCAGTGACCCTGGGCTGAGGACTTCTTATTCTTTCCCAATCAGTATACTTTTTGTGTGTGCGTGCCATATTGTATCAGGACTTCAAGCACAAAGTTGAAAAGAAGTAGTGAGAGGGAACAACTTTGTTTTGCTCCTATCTTAGTTAGGAAGCTGTGGTCTCCCATCAGTAAGGATGGCGGAGGGGTCTGGAGTTGGCTGCTTCCCTTCCCCTAGGTCAGCAGGTACTGATAAAATCCCAGCAGCTCAGGCTCTGGTGAACTAGTTTTTCCCAAAGGCAGAAGAGAGTGCTCTGGCATCTTTTAGATGGGGTTTGTTTCTATTTCTCCTGCCAGAGACACAGGGGCTTTTTCACCCTTGAATATTTGCTATGAGGACCTGGTTGAACACCTGTAGGTAAAAATCACAGAGGCATAGGGACCTTTCTGTGACCAGAGCCCTCTGGAGTTTTAAGTTCTGAGACTCATCCACAATGGGCCTCCAGCAGTTCATCAGTTATAATTCAGGTTTTGCTGAAGAAGTCTGAGCACATGAGCTTCTGTGTGGGCGTGTGGTGATTCCCTGTGTCGGCCCATCTATCTGATTTGGGGCCAACAGTTTGGCCTGTGACATCACTTTTCTTGTGATTCTAAGAAGAATCATTGATTTTTCAGTTTGTTCATTTTTTTTTATATGTTGTTAGGATAGAGTGGCAACTTTCAAGCTTCATACATGCTGGACCAGAAACTAGAATAGTGGTAAAGCTGAAAAATGATATTTTTTTCAAATGTAATACTCAGCCCTCCTGCTTCTCCTTCTTCTCATCCATGGCTCCTCTAAACAACGAACCTGCCCATCCAGGCTTGCAAGGTTGTGGTCAGGCCCTGTGGCTCTGCCCAGAACCCTCTGTTCTGAGCAGGATGACATAGGCTGACCTCTTCCCAGGCCGACTCTAGCCACCTGTAGGGCCAGGTGCAGCTTTTTGACTTGATTAGTTGGCAGCTGAGCGCAGCCCCCACAATTTTGATTGAATGTCTTTTGGTGTACTCCCAGATATGCGAACACTCAAGAAAGAAGAAAAAGCATTTTGAGCCACATCCACAGAGTGATTAAAGACCTCAGAAGGAAACAAGACTTTCTCCAGTGCTCTCCATAATCCTGAGGCCTTGTAGGTGTCCAGTGAGCTTTGAGTGAATAATTGACATTTTTTTTTGGTGGTACTGGGGTTCCTGGAAACACTTCTACCTCCGGGCTACACTCCCAGACCAATTTTATATTTTTATTTGGAAACAGGGTCTCTTAAGCCAGTGAGGCTGGCTTCGAACCTGTGCGATCCTCCTGTCTCCGCCTCCCAAGCGCAGGGATTACAAGCGTGCGCCACCACGCCTGGCAATAATTGACATTTTTGCACAAGCATTTTACTAACAGTTGAAGCCTTTCCCCTAGAGTGCAAAGATAAGTTTCAGAACAGCTGCATCTTGGGCTGACATGAAAAACTATGAAGATACAATTGCCAAGTCACCTCAACAAAGCAGCCAACCATTGCTGGCCATAGGGGGAGAATCCTCTACAAGATTAAAATCCATTAAAAGAGAATAATTTAGAAGAGTATTTAGCAAGCTGGGTGTCGTGGCGCACACTTGTAATCCCAGTACTTGGGAGGCTGAGAAGGAGGATTACAGATTCGTGGTCAGCCTTCTGCAACTTAGTGAGAACTTGTTTCAAAGTAAAGAATGTAAAATAGGGCTGGGGGGTGTATGTCGAAGGTAGAATGCCCCTGGGTTTAATCCTGAGTACCACAGAAAAGATTATTTAGCAAAAAGTTATTCTCTTTGGTATAAAAACTTTTATCCCGTCGGGCGTGGTGGCGCATGCTTATAATCCCAGCACTTGGGAGGCTGAGACAGGAGGATCGCAGAGGTTCGAAGCCAGCCTCAGCTACTTAGTGAGGGTCTAGCAACTTAGTGAGACCCTGTTTCCAAATAAAGAATAAAAAGCGGGTCTGGGAGTATAGCCCAGAGGTAGAATGCCCCTGGGTTCCACCCCCAGAACCCCACAAACAGACAAACATCAACAACAAAACTTTTATAATGTTTTCCTAGAGCAGATTGTGACATGAGGGAGAGGTCATCATTCTGTTAAAATGATTTCTATTAGAATTAAACAATTTCCTAAATAATACATACATATATGCAGTAAAGGTAATAGAAGATGTAAGAAAAAGTATGAAGAAAGGTTAAGCATTGCTAACAGTTCCACTCTTAGAAATAAACCCAACTGAGCCGGGCGTGGTGGCGCACGCTTGTAATCCCAGCATTCAGGAGGCTGAGCCTGGAGGATCTCGGTTCGCTGACAGCCTCAGCTACTTAGTGAGGTCAACTTAGTGAGACCCTATCTCAAAATAAAGAATAAAAAATAGGGCAGGGGGTGTAGTTCGGAGGTCAAATGCCCCTGGGTTCCATCCCCAACCCCCCCCCCCACACACACACAAAGAAAGAAGCCCAACTAACGCTTCAGTGTGCTCCTACTCACAGTTACCCATATCTATTGGGTGCATATGAATTTCAACAGTGAGAATACACACAGCTTTGCACCACGCCTTTCCACTTAATATAATACAGTATTTCCCCACGTCATTAAATATGTTTTAAACGCTAGATATTTAGTGGATATAGACTATTCTATTGCATGGATATCTTGTAATTCTGTATGGTTATCTTTCATCATGGTTTCAATTTCTTGTCTATATAAATAACTCCATAATGAATAACTCTGTACATAGTTTCTTCATGTGTGTGTGATTTTTTTTATGATTGTCCTCTAATTTTTAATTCCAGATTTGGACAATTATAAGCCAGTGATTTTCAATTAGTTAAGTCATGGTCTTCAGAAGAGATGGCAGTTAGATACACACCATTTGGAATCCCCTCCCTCCCTTCCTTCCTTCTTTCCTTCACTAGAGATGGAACCCAGAGCCTCATGTATGCTAGAGAAGCACCCTACCATTGAGCATACCCCCAGGTAGAATTGCCAGTTTAAATTTTTTTCCATTAAGCTATTTAATGATATTATGAAATAAAATATAGGTTTTTTTTTGAGGAGGAATGGTTTAAAAGTATGTAGTTATTTAAAAATATTTACTGAAGCCAGGCATGGTGCACATGCCTGTAATCCTAGTATTTGAGAGGCTGAGACAAGAGGATCACAGGTTTAAGACCAGCCTTAGCAATTTAGGGAGACTCAGCAATCTGGTGAGACCCTGTTTCAAACTAAAAAATAAAAGGGGCTGCGGATATAGTCTGAAGGTAGAATGCCCGTGGACTCAATCCATGGCATAAAAAGAAAAGAACGAGAGAAAGAAGAGAAAAGAAAAGAAAAGAAAAAATAAAGAAAAAAAAACAGGATTTATTGAGCACCTACTACATGTGAGGCTCTGTACAATCCCTGGGGATCCAACTATGAGGAAGGCAGACAGGTTGAGATTCACATAGTAAGGTTTGCATATAACATTTAAAAAACCGCTCATGGCATATACAGCCCATTTCTCCCCCTTTTTGCTCAGTTTGTTTGGAGCAAATCACATCTGTGTCGAGATTAGAGGAGATTACATATGTAACTCACCTGGCACAGTAGAGCTTCATAACAACAAACGCCCTCCGCCTTCCTGTCCCCCGAGACAGTTTTCATCCATCTGATGTCTGCTCTGAGCCACGCAGCCCACCCCGAGTCCAGCAAGCACCAAACAGCTGCCTGCCAGACTCTTCTCTATGGATCCAGAATCTTGGCATTGATGACCACCAGACCCTCTGTAAGCTAAAGCCAGTTTGACTTGACTCGAACAGTCAACAGTTTACAGTCTTTGGGGCTCAATACTATTTGGAAATCTGAGTGACAGGCCTTGTGTGACATGTTCTCTCTGAGAGCATAATGGATTTAATCCCCAGTATCAAAAATTTGGGGCCTTCCTTTCACTGTTTCCTTTGCATTTTATGTCACTATAACTCTTTTTTCTGAACCTCATTGTCACTGATGCTCAGTTCTCAATCCTCACTGATTAGCTGGGTACAGTGGCACATGCCTCTGGCCCCAGTTTCTTGGGAGGCTGAGGCAGGAGGATTGCTTGAGCCTAGGCGTTCGAGACCAGCCTGGGCAACACAACAGGACCCCATCAGGAAAAACAAAGCAAGACAAAAGAATCACTTCTTGCTTTGTGAGCAACTTCTCATGACCTTGAAAAGGCTTTGGCCATTTGGGAGAGGACGTAAAGCAGGCTAATAGGATGGGAAAGTGTGTGTTGAACTGTCTTCACGTGCCAGGCTGACTCTTCTGCCTCCCCACGGGACTCCTGGGGACAAATACAGGTTGTTTGAAGGAGTAAAGTTCTTATTGTGATTTTTTTTCTTTTCTATAAGCACTAAAACCATCCATTTTCTCAGAAGGAAGCTTGTCTCTCTTGCACGCTGTCTTTCTGTGTGTCTGCTGCTAATCCAGCTGTGTACCAGGTTGGCTCTGCTCAGAGGGGCTTATTTTGTGAAAGTTATAGATGGTCCTGGTGACCCACAACTTCATGAAGGCATTGTCCTAAAAAATCAGAACTTTAAAAAGTCATCCTCTATCCTTAATGAAATAAAAACAAAAGCATGTGTTTGGAGAAGCTGGTAGAACTTCCAGATGGACTCAAAGTCAGCGATAATATCACACTACCTCCTCTTACCTTCCCTACCTCACCCACACCCTTGGTTCCTTGGTTCCCTCTCTCTCTCTCTCTCTCTCTCTCTCTCTCTCTCTCTCTCTCTCATATTTCTCACATTTAAAATGTTTAAAAACTCTTTGTGGCAGTCTGTTAAAATACCGTGTCTGCTAACCTAACACACACCACACACACACACACACACACACACACACACACACACACACACAATTATTAACTGAGTTGCTTTCCTCCACATTAGAGAGTACTTGAAGCATTGATCTCTGGCCACCGGTGATAGATCATGGCCACCTGGTAAGTCTCCAAGGTGTGGATTTACTGCCCGTCACACACATGACGTATTGTGCATGTCAGTAGAGCAAGCCTGGGCCCACGCGTAGCTGGGATGGAAAACGAGGCAGGGGGATTTATACAGCTAATTAAAAAGAGAACCCTCACACCCAGACCCATAAATTGGCTTTTAGAGTTCTGATTGCTGAAAGCATTGCAAATCAAAGCCGTTTGAGGTGAGAGTTCATTTTTCCTGAACCAGGTGAGCCCAGACAGCACTTTAAAAATTGAACGCTTTCACTTGATATTAACTTAACTTACAAAAAGAAATATAATTGCCATCTGAATTATATGACTACATATAAATCTGATTTATAAAAGTCTGTCAAGGTCACTGTGGATTCTAAGAATCAGTGGCAAGTACAGCTTGCGATGGAAAACTGCAGGACTGCTTAGCTAATAATCCGTAGAGCGTGGAAGACATACTGTGCAGTTTAAAGTTTGTTGTGTTTGAATAAGATTATTACAAAAAAAGAATCTGGAAAAATATTGGATTTGAATTCTCTGGTGTTAGCCACACAAGGCCATAATACATTTGCTCTCCCTGGGATTTTGTTGAAATATTTTTTCTAATTTTTCTATCAAGCTGGTTCGCATGTCCTTGTGTGGCTCTATTTTCTTATCATTCTGGGCCTTTTGGGAGACATAGAATTGGTTTTTAATCACAGCAGCAACATAAACCACAAAGACATATTTTTCTTCTTCTTAAGACTGTAAGTAGCTTGATGTCCTGTGAGCAAGTTTTTGGACCGGCCCAATCCATTCAGCTTTGGGTCCCCAGCTCCGAGCTCAGGGCTTGGCCCAGAGCAGGGCTCCCTGAACCTGAGGTGAACTGAGTCCTGGGACCCAGCACAGCCCGCCCAGAGAATCACTGAGTCTGAGGGTCAGCCTGCGCCTGCAAGGGTCAAAAGTGCGCTGAGGATGGTTGTGGAATTCACATATTTTAGGTCTTCAGTTCTTTTTCTTTTTATTTTGTACTGACGGCCTGAACCTAGGGGCATTCTATCTCTGATCTATACCATACAGCCCTTTTAAATATTTTTTTAAATTTTGAAGCAAGGGTTCGCAGAATGTCTCCCTAAGTTACAAGACTGGCCTCAGATCTGCTATCCTCCTGTCTCAGTCTCCTTAGTACCGGGATTAAGGGTGTGTGCCACCACACCTGGCTTGGGTCTCATTTCTTGTGACTGGAAGAGACTTAGATTTCAGAGGCAGAGGGAAGGAACGAAGAACAGGATAGATTCCTAGAGCCTCTAAGTTAGGGCTGAGGAGGCGTCACAGAGCATCACGCATTCAGCTGAGCTCCGGCAAGGTCGGGTGAGTCGCTGTATCCTTCATCCTGAGGGAAGAAGGATGCCGAGGGGAGCTAATGTCCCCTATTATCAGCTGTAAACCTAATGCTGTATTCGTTTCTATAAATATTTGACACATGAGTGGTAAGCAGGGAATAATGATCAGGTCCAAATGACTCATCTGTTACTCTGTAAGTGGGGAATTTAGCACCGGCTGAGGCCCGTTGGCTTGAATCAAGCCCGCGACACACTCGACACACTCAGCGGGCGGGCGCCCGGCGTGGGTGACTGCCGCAGAAGGTTCAAGGCCGCTGCTGGAGGTGAGAGGAAGCCACCTGAGTGTGCCTGCTCCCCCCACACCACCTGCCCCCTTCCACAGGCCTTCTGGGTACTTCTCTTTGTCTTCTCTGAGGACCAAGGGCTGGGGCGCCCAGGGCAACTCTGCCCGCTTGCTCCCCGGTGCTCCTGTCTGTCCTGCGAATGATCCCAGGCTCTTTGAATGAACCCAAGACCTGGGTAAAGTTGGAGGAAGTGACCAACTTCTGCAACTTGGTGGCCTCATCTCTAAAGTGTAGGGTGAGCTACTGGCCTGGGTCTGCCGGGTATGCAGATCTTAGTGCTAAGCCTGAGAAAGTCCCAGACACACCAGAAAAGAATTGAAACAGGAATCCTTCCTTCTTTCTTCCGTTTCTCTATCCCTTCCTCCCCCCTCCCTTCTTTTCTCTCTCTCTTTTTTTTTGTGGCATTGGGGATTGAACTCGGGAGCTTTCCACCTCTAAGCTACACTCCTATTTTATTTTTATCTTGAAACAGGGTCTCTCTAGGTTGCTGAGAGTCTCACTATTTGCTGAGCCTGTCCTTGAACCTGCAATCCTCCTGCCTCAGCTTCCCAAGTACTGAGATCACAAGCGTGCACCACCGACCCCGCTGTAACACCTTGTCTCTTGTATGGGTGGACTGAAATATAAAGCACATGGCAGGGAGTGAGTGGGCAGTAGGTGCTAGCTCCTCTCCTCCTCAGTCACTCCAAAGCATTTGTGGGCAAGGGCTTGTGGACTGTATCTAAGCACCCCTCTAGGTGTTGGGGGGCTGCGAGCAAATGAAATCTAAGACGCGCTTCCAATCTTCACAGAATTGCTATTTTATTTATTTATACTGCTGTGCACTGTCTCCTTCCAAAAAAGCATTAGAGGAAGCTCAGAACAAATGATGGCAACACAGAGCCTAAGAGTTGAAAGACAACAGCCACGTAATTAAGGGAGAGAGTGGTGGAATAATTATACCAGAAACCCAAGCCTAAGGAAAGCTACTCCAACTGCACGCAAAAGAGCCAGAGAGCAGAACAAGAATAACACAGGCAGACTCAGTCGAAACAGTAAATTACATGGTGTCAGCTCCAGAGTTCAAGGTGGAGCTTGAGGACGCTCGTCCTCCATCCCGCTGTGTGACTGTGGGCAGGTCCCCACTCCCGGCCCCGTTTCCTGGTCTACGAAACAAAGAGGACACTTCTCATGGCATCACCTGTTAACGCGTGCGTGATGCTCCTCTTTGCCTGCCCGCCAGGATGCTGCATCACCCCAGATGAGCCAGGGCCTGTGCTGGGGGAGAGGTTCAGGGGAAATTTAAATTTTCTCCAGCAGTTGGGAGGAGAAGATAGGAAGGACTGAAGTAGGAGAGGGAAGTACAGGAGATTGGGGAGAATTTGGGCAAGTGTTGCCCACCATCTTGTGGTGTTTGAGAAATGCAAATCAATGGCTGGGTGTGCTGGCACCTGAAACCCCAGTACTTGGGAGACTGAGACAAGAGGATCGCACAAGCCAGCCTTGGCTACTTAGTGGAGCTCTCAGCAACTTAGTGAGAGCCTGTTTTCAAATAAAATATAAAGTAGGTCTGGGAGGATAGCCTGGAGGTAGAAAGCCCCTGGGTTCTACCCCCAGTATCATACACACACACACACACACACACACACACACACACACACACACACACAATGCCAGGTGCTAGGTAGACATGAGCACTGGGGGCATGATGCTGGAAATTTCCACACTTAAGAGACCACCCCAAGCCCGTCTTTAGGCTGAAAGGCCCTGCTCTAAGCCTGCCCATATGAGATAGACCTCCATCTGGCATTAACTTGTAGTTAAGAGCTTCCTTTTAACTGGGCATGGTGGCACATGCCTGTAATCCTAGTACCAGGAAGGGTGAGAAAGGAGGATCACAGGTTTGAGACCAGCCTCAGCAACTTAGCAAGACCCTGTTTCAGAATAAAAAGTAAAAAGGGCTAGGGGTATAGCTCTGAGGTAGAATGCTCCTGGCTTCAATCCCCAGTGTCGAAAACAAACAGCCCTCACCAAGTTAGCCATTACTATTAGCTGACTGCTTCAGCTCTGAAGTTGGGAGAGGTTCTTGACTTCCTTTTCTCCTTCCCAATCCACACATCCAATTAATCCCTAAATTCTATAGCATCGACCTTAGTTTACCCTTCAGTATTTCTTACTTGGGTTCCAGACTGAATCCTGCCCTTTCTCCCCACTTCTTTTTTATTTTCTAAACATTCCCGCCAGAGTTTCCAAATCACAAATCTGATCATGTCAACTTCCTGCTTAAAATTCCTGTCAGTCTCCCAGCCCCATTAGGATGAAGTTTACACTCTGTCATTAGCACACACCTCCTTCCCCAGCCTCCTCTCTGACCCCGTCTGGCCTCTTCCCCCGTGGTTCTTCCTGTCACCCTTTGCTCCAACCAGACAGAGCCAGCGGAGGTTCTGGAAGAGCGATGGGCTTCGTAAGCCTGGCTTTTGCATATGCAGTCCCTGCTGCCGGCGATGACCTTTCTCTTCCCTTCCCTCTCTAAAATCCCACTAATCATCCTCATCTTTCACGTCTCACCTCAAGCATGACGGACTCTCCAAGTTCCTGCTGACCCCTCGGTCTGGTGTAGACGGTGCTTTCTGGGCACCACTCCCTCAGGGGAGCAGAAGCTGGCCGGTCTGCTTGCTGTTGACACTCACCTGGAGGAGGGTGTCACGCTGCCTTGGCACCTCTGTGCCTAGTACAGAAATGAGGAAGCTGGACGTGGGTGCTCAGCTGGTGACGGTGGGGGGCTAAGCCTGGCAGCTGCAGCTGCCTTTTTTTTTTTTTTTTGGCAATACTGGGGATTGAACACAGGGGTGGCTATAATTCTGAGTTTTCCCCCAGCCCTGTTTTATATTTTATTTTGAAATAGGGTCTCGTTAAGTTGCTGGGGGTCTTGTTAAATTGTCAAGACTGGCCTCCAGCCTGTTTTAGCCTCTCAAGTACTGGGATCACAGGCGTGTGCACCGCGCCTGGCTGAGCCACAGTATTAGAGGGTGGTGAGGCCCTTATGGTGGTGGCAGCTGGAGTCGCTCCCAAACAGAAGCGTTTCCAGCACGCACTCTGCAGCGCTTTATAGACTTCCCTTTCTGGACTCTCTGAAAAGTTTGGGGAAGGAGGAGGTGGGAGAGTTTCAAAGGCAGTACAGGCTTTTATTCACCTGCAGAGGGGTCTCCGGGAAAGGTTGGAGCCCATGTCTGCTTACAGACTAGAAGTTTATACAGGTCGTTTAAGGAGAGATTCTACAAGGAAGGGGTGGTAGTTACTATTACCAAGGTGGGTTGTGAAGGGGAGGTTCTACAAGGTAGGGGAGTATTGGTTAACTGTTGCCAGGGGGGCTTTGTTACATCGGGGTTAAGCAGGGTAATGGGGCTTTCCCGGAAGCAGAGGGGTGTGATAAGCAAGGAAGGGGCTGTGGGCAAGGGCTCGGCAAGCCAGTGGGAATATTTCCGGGAAGCAGGGGTTGGGTGAACTGAATAAGACTTGGGAATTCCTGGTCAAGATGGAGTCACTTTATTTTGAGACTTTAACATCCTCCTCTCTATTAATAAAGCTTCCTTGGGCAATGTAGCAAGACCATGCCTGGAAACAAAAAATTCGGAAGGGCTGAGGATGTAACTCAGTGGTAGAGTCCCACTTAGGTTCAATCCCCAGTAGCCTAAAAAAAAAAAAAAAAAAAAAAAAAAGAAATAAAAAAGAAGTCTTTGCTCTATACCTTCACTAAAAAGAAGGTAAAATGTACAGTGAGCAGTAGTGTATAGTGTATTGTAGTTTTGTAGTATTACAAATCTTGAGCTGAAACCTCAAAGCTGTGGTCTTCCTCCTCTTCTTCCTCCTCTTCCTCCTCCTCTTCCTCCTCTTCCTCATTCTTTGTGGCACTAGGAACTGAACCCAGGGGCATTCTATCTCTGAGCTACACCCCCCAGTCCTATTTCATTTTTATTTGGAAGCAGGGTCTCCCCAGGTTGATAAAAGTCTCACTGTTTGCTGAGGCTGTCCTCCAACCTGTGGTTTTCCTATCTCTGCCTCCCAAGTACTGGGATTGCCAGCATGCACCACCACACTTGGTTAAATCTGTGTCTTCTTTTATGAGAGAGGCTGTCCCCACTCACAGATGCTTAATAAATGCTTGGAACAGCATTTATATTCTGATTAATTGTTCAGACTAGAGCGGCATCCTGATGGGCGGACAGAGGTGGTCGGAGTGGCCGGGGGCTGGGAGAGGGAAGGCTACCGTTGGCCCTAGGCCGGGAGGACCCCTTTACAGAGCCGCAGGACCTGCTGTGAGCTTGGAGTGCTCAGCCCTGAGAACTCCATTCCTTTGAAATAAGCTGTAGTAGAAGAGGGGCAGAGACTTACGTAACAGTTGGAGTGTCTGTCATTACAACTTGCACTGATGGATATAAGATAGAAAAGGGGGACAGAAGACAATCTGGCTTGGAACAGAGTGTTAAGACCATGATAATGAAAGTCCTCTGTTCAAGGAGAGGTCACAGAGGGCTGAAGAGAAAGCCAGGCCAGTGGACTCAGAGAGAGGCAGTGAGAGCTACTGTGGTCTCTGAGAAAACACCAACGTGAACACTCGGAGAGACAACCAGGGAGGAGGACGGGTCAAGAGAAGTTGTTAGGGGAGGTACAAGTAACGAAAAGTATCGTATGCTAGAAAAACGAACAGATACCGACCCGCCATTTGTTTTATGTGAATACAGAACACATCTATCTGCACCGTTCGTTTCCATTCTTCAGAAATGTCAGTTGTTCTTATAAATATTCATTTACACGTCGCTAGGAAAGAGTGATTTTTTAGACTTATAAAATTTTAGCACTGAGGTTTAGAGGTCAGCTCTTCTGACTTGCCATCCTCTGCAGATGAGGACGCTGAGGCCCAGGGAGGAGGTGGGACGTGCGCAGCATCCAGGTCCCAGAAGGCATCCTGAATCCCCCCCACGCCCCTGTTCTTTCTGTGACATCCAGCTTTTTCTTTTTTTTCTTTTTATTTATTTATTTATTTTATTGGTACACTGTATTCATACATCATAATGGGATAAAAATAATACTTTTGTAGACATAAATGCACACATCGCCCAGTCAGCCCCCACCCGATCCCCACCCCGCTCCCTCCCCATCCCTCCTTCCCATGCTTGGCTTAGTGGTTGACATCTTGTATTATAGCAATTTATCCAATATTAACGTTGATAATCTCACATAACAGTTTCATTTGTCTGATACCAAGCTTTTGATGACTTAAATATAACATTTCAATATTTCTTTTTGCTTGCTTTCTTACCAGAGAATATTTCTTTCTTTTTCTTTTTTAAGGTGAAACTATCATATATTTATTTATTTATTTTTCAGAAAAAATCTATCCTAATATGGAATATGGACTCTAGATACCCAAAATGATCTTGAAAAAGAACAAAGCTAGAAGATGTATATTTTCTGATTTCAAACTATATAAAGCTACAATAATTGAAACAGTGTAGTACTGTTCTAAAGGCAGATATATAAACCACTGGAGTTAAATAAAAGCCTAGAGATACATTCTTCCATATATTGTCAAGTTATTCTTGACAAGGTTTCCATGAACATTTGGTGGTGGAAATAATAATCTTTTAACTAAATATTGTTGAAAAATAATAACATGAAAAAGAATAAAATTGGACCCTTACCTAATCCCATATACAAATATTAACTCAAAATATATAAAAGACCTAAATATTAGTCTTAAGACTATAAACTTTTAGAAGAAAATCTGGGTCATGAAACCTCACAACATTGAAATTGGCAGTGATTTCTTGGATATGATTTCAATGGCACAGGCAACAAAAGGGTAAACAAACTCCCTAAAAAATAAAAGCATATTGTATATCCAAAGACAATGTAAACAGAGTTAAAAGTTACTGTTAGAATGGGATAAAATATTTCCAAATGCTATATCTGAAGGCATATTAGTATTCCAACTAGAAATCCTAAAAATTAGCAACAATAAAAGCAAACAATACAATTTAGAGATAGGTATAAGACTAACAGAAATACTGAATCTCCACCGATAACCAATCTTAGTTGTCTGTTGGATGGAAAATCTTGTTTCTCTGGTTCTGGTATGTGTTACCTATTTCTTCTTTGTAATTAATCTCTTTGAGTATTTTCTCTAGCGCTGGTTTTGAAGACATAAATTCCTTCATTTCTGTTTGTCATGGAAGCTTCTTATTTCTCCATCTAATTTGATAGAAAGTTTTGCTGGGTAGGAAATTTTTGGCTGGAAGTTGTTTTCTTTCAGAGTTTGGAATATGTTACTCCAAGCCCTTCTGACTCTCATGACTTGATTTGGGAAGTCTGGAGTGATTCTAATTGGTTTGCCTCTGAATGTCACTTGGCCCTTTGTTTTTGTTGCCTTTAAGATTCTCTGCTTGGCTTCCACATTTGGTCATTTTAACAATTATGTGGCGTGGGGATCCTTTTCTCTGATCCTGTCTAAAGGGAGTTCTATAAGTTTCCTGGACCTGTGTATTGACCTCTTTCTCTATGTTTGGAAAATTTTCTGCTATTATTTCTTTGAAGATAATACTTATCCCTTTGGTTTCACCTTCTTTTCCCTCCTCTATTCCAATTATTCTTAGGTTAGCTCTCTTAAAATGGGTCCATATTTCTTCAATGTCAGAATCCTGCTGTTGGATTTTCTTTCTAAATTAGAAACTCTGCATTCATTTTTTGAATGATCTTATTCTAAGATCAAGATTCTATTCTTCACGTGGTCTAGTCAGTTGTTTGTACTTTGAATTGAGGCCTTTACTTCATTAATTGCATCCTTTATCTCTTTTTGGCTCTCTCTGAATTCTTTTCAAAACACCTCTATTATTTCTACAGTTATTTTCCTGATTTGATCTTCTAGAAATATCTGAATTTCTGTTTTATCGGGTTCTGATGTTGTGGGGTTGTAGGCATTCATTGCTCCATTGTTATTCCTCTTTTCCATGATTTCGGAAGTTTGTGCCTTCTCTGGGTTCTTCCCTTGGGTCACTACGACTTCACTTAAGGTGCTCTGGATCTCGAGTCTGTGGTATCTCGGTCCCCACTACTCCTTTACTGGATTGTATGTCAGAGTCTCAGACCTAGGGAGTCAATCGAGGCTGCTTTAGACCATGGGGGGTGCCAGGTTGGGCGTTCTCCTATGGTGTGATATCTCTGCCACTGCCACTCCCCGAATGGGTCAAGTCCCTGGGAGTACAGTACTGGTATTTCTCCTCCATGGCCCGCAATTTGACTCACTTTTGTTGAGTACATAGATGGAGCTGTCGTGGACTCGGTGAATTCGCTGCTGCTGCCGCCAGTGAGCCACGCCCTCGGCTGTGAGGCTGGCGTATTTCTTCTCTGGTTTTGAGCTCTGCTCTGACTCCCTGAATGGTGTGCCGAGCCCAGCCCCTGGGAGCTTTAGATGCTCCCTGCGCCGAGAAATCTGCCAAATCCTGCCCAGCTGTTCCGCAGTGGCTCACCTTGGCTCGCTGTCCGCCGCTCCTCTCTGGAGCCTGATGGGTTATTGAGTGTGTTGGTCTGGTGCTGTCTGGTGAACTCGCCGCTGTCACTGCCAGTAAGGCACTGCTGCTGTGTCCTTGGGCATGAGGCCGGCGTATCTCCTCTGTGGCTCTGGGCTCCGTTCTGAGTCCCCTCCTCTCTGGGGCCTGGTGCTGCAAGAAAACATGGCGCCTGTGCCATTCTGCGCCGCGGCTCTGGCCGCAGCACTGTGGTCTGGTTTCTTTCTGGTGTCTCATTTTTCCAGTCCTCTTTTTCTCTGTCCCTTGTAATTACATTTTTTGTTTCTCTGCTGATGGTGTTTTCTGGCTATGAAAGGCGCTGATTTTGTGGTAATAGAGATTGGTTGTTAGTGGGCTCGTAAGCCCCGCTTTCCTCCGTCGCCCCAGCTTTTTATTTATTTTTTATTTTTATTTTTTGGTGGTACTGGGGTTCCTGGAAGCCCTTCTACCTCCGGGCTACACTCCCAGACATATTTTTACATTTTTATTTGGAAACAGGGTCTCCTAAGCCAGCGCGCGTGGCTGGCTTCGAACCTGCGTGATCCTCCTGTCTCTGCCTCCCAAGCGCGGGGATTACAAGCGTGCGCCACCACGCCCGGCCAGCTTTTTATTTTTTAAAAAATTAATTTAGCCAAGCATGGTGGTGCAGGCTTGTAATCCCCACACTTGGGAGGTAGAGACAGGAGGATTGCACTGGTTCTAAGCCAGCCTCACTGGCTTAAGAGACCCTGTTTCCAAATAAAAAATATAAAATAGATCTGTGAGTATAGCCCAGAGGTAGAAGGGTTTCCAGGAACCCCAGTACCACCAAGGAAAGTTAATTAACTAAATTTTTTTTTGCTACTGGGGTTTGAACCCAGCGGGATTCTACTTCTGAGCTACACCCCCAGCCCTATTTTTTGTTCTTTATTTTTGAAACAGGGTCTAAGTTGCGGAGGGCCTAAGTAGCTGAGATTGGCTGGGATCCTGCGATTCTACTGCCCAGCCTCCCAAATACTGGGATTACAGGTGCGCGCCACCACGCCTGGCTCATATCTTGGAATCCCAGTGCTTAGGAGGTTAAAACAGGAGCATCACAGGTTCCAAGTCAGCCTCAGCAATTTAGTGAGACTATCAGCAACCTAGGGATACACTGTTTCAAAGCCAAAAATAAAAATGGGGGAAGGAGCTGGAGGTGTAGCTTGGAGGTGAAAAGCCCCTGGATTCAATTTTCAGTACCATGAAAAACAAGTCAATATTTAATATCAAATGTGTTGAACCCTCATGCGATCAGAATTGTACTTTCAGTAGCCACTGATGACTATAATAGTGATCGGTGATGTCAAAAGGCAGCTGTGAATCCATAACGCTTATGAGGTATTTTCCACTGTTTATCACAATGCCACAACCTCCGTTTGAAAATGGTAGTGTATTGGAGGGACACAGGAAGTTTCTGTCTCTAGGTAGCCGGTGCTCAAAGCATCCGGAACTTTGGCGGCTTCAGGCTGGGAGCAGGGCCCTGTGCCAGGACGAGCTGGCTCTTTTCAAACCAAGAATGGGAGTAAATAATTCCATCCTCTTAAGAACAGAGGAGGAGTCAAGTGAAGTCAAGTACCTCCGTTTGGAAGGATTTCAGAGGACTTTGGTTAATTTCGGTCCCTCAGCAGAAGAGGGTCCTAGTCTGTGAGCTTTGGTCTGGTCAGGGGCTTCGCCACAGGCTCTCTGGGTCATCGCGCAGGTGCTAGGGCAGCTCTTCTGTCTTCATAGTAGGACGAGAAATTCATCCCTGAGTGGGAGACTTAGTCATGTGGCTCAGTCCTGGGAACCGGAAGATGGAGGGATCAGGCCGAGGGCCGCAGGGCTCTGGAGCTGGAGAGTGCTGAGCCTGGGGGATCTGTGGGGATCTTCACAGTCAGCTGGCGTGTGCTGAAGTGCTGCTGTGTGCTGGGTGGTCTTCTCGAGCTCTACACGACCTTGCATTAATCTTCGTAACAGTCCTTTGAGGTACAGGCTACCACTGACCCCATCTAGTGAGGAAGAGAGGCTTAGAGAGAGCTCTGTAACCTGTCAGAGATCTCAGAGCTGGAGTTGGAACCTAGGTTCAATTTTGGCCTGTTCCTAGCTACACCTGAGCAAGAGTCGAGGTAATTCTTGTAAAGCACTCTGAAGGGCTTCTCACATGATTATCAGTGTCTTCAACATTTGGAAGCATAAGTCATATGAAAGGTTAAAACTGCCGGGGAGTTGTAAGAAAATAAAAGTGTGAAATCTCCCGAGATGAGATTAAAAAGAAAAAAAAAAAGAATCATACCTCCGTGTAGGGACTGAGCACAGAGGTGCGGCTGGGTACAGTTTCAACATGGACACTGGAACCTGCCAGGAGTGACCAGGTTGCTTTTGCGGGATGGACACCAGAGACAATATTGTCTCAACACTCTTATTTAATATTTCCCATTTCCTTGTGTCCGGGGCATGAGGGGGGCATCTGCCAGAAAATGACATCATAATGAGAAAATATAGCAGGGCTTGCAGGTGTATACATGCAATCCCAGTGCTTCAGAGTCTGAAACAGGAAGATCACAGGTTCATGGCCAGCCTCAGCAACTTATCAAGGCTGTCAGGAACTTAGTGAAACCCTGTTTTAAAACAAACAAACAAAAAAAAACTAAATAGGGTTGGGGGTGTAGCTTAGGAGGTAAAATGCCCTTGGCTTTAATCCCCAGTAAAACACACACACACACACACACACACACACACACACACACACACACACAATTAAAAAAAATAGAAAAAGGGAAATATAGATAGAGCCAAGATCCAGAAAAGTTAGGCTTCAGAGGTTGAAAGAGTGATGACTGCTAAATTTAATAAATCCACTTGCTAAAGGAGGAGTGGCCTTTGGAAACAGTCAAATCTCCTTTCAAAAACATGGTGCACTTTAGCCGGGCGTGGTGGCGCACGCTTGTAATCCCCGCGCTTGGGAGGTGGAGACAGGAGGTTCGCAGCCAGCCTGGCTGGCTTAAGAGACCCTGTTTCCAAATAAAAAAAATAGGTCTGGGAGTGTAGCCTGGAGATAGAAGGGCTTCCAGGAACCCCAGTACCACCAAAAAAAAACCCCCCCAAACAACACATGGCGCACTTTAAAAGGATTTCTGCCATTGTAAGAAAGTAACCAGTTTCAGGGCTTGAATTTGCAAAATTTATAAGTTTCATTTTAGAGAATTAAAACTGTATACTTGTAGTAAAAATGTCTTTCCTTAAGATTTCAAGCAGAGCTCTAAGAACCTTGTGCCCAGTGGAGTTTATTCACTCTCTAGGGAGAAAAGACAGTTCCGCAGAGAATGGTTTAATCCGTGAAAGTGGCTTCAAGGTCCCTGTTACACGGTAAGATTTTCTACTTAATTTGGCCAAATGATTGACCAAGTTTTGTGGGATTTGGCAATTTTTCCTGTGCTAGCTGCTATTTTTTCTTTTTCTTTTATTTTTTTTAACGGAAATCAGGCGTATTCATGACAATAGCTACAGAAGCAAGTGCCTTGTTTGCAGTCATTGCTAATTCGAGGAGGCTGAGATGGTAGATTCTCCTGGAAGTGAGAACTGAGGCTGATCCATCCTGACGAGCCTGAGTTGGGAAACATCATTGTGTCTGAAGGCCTCCTTGGTGTACGGCATCCAAGGTTTATAGTCAGAGGGAGGAAATATGTTACCACGTCTGTATTACCAGGTGACATCAGCCCCAATTGTCTAGAGAATGACGAGACTCATATAAAGAGGTTGGTGCTCTGCTGACAAGACACCCAAGAGGAAATGTATCATAATAAGGACAAATGGGTTAATAACATAAGTGGTCTGCATAGACGCTGTGTGATAAATTGGGCTTTTACAAGTCAGGGCAGGATGGCAGACGAGTGAGGATGGAAGATATTTCTGATCCTTTCATATTGTACCAAGGAGGGGAAGCTGACTTGAGAGTTGGCTGTGGAAAGAAATTTGTGTATTTTCCTTATAAACTAAGATTCAGAGTTATTAGCTCATTAGTTCAGGAAAGCTCTTGGGAAGGGGATTGGAGTGGGCATTGTACTGTTTTGTTTTGTTTTAGCTTAGTTTTCATTTTTTAAAATTTTGAAACAGTCTTGTTAAGTTGCTGAGGCTGGCGTAAAACCTGCAATCCTCCTGCCTCAGCCTCCCAAATACTGGGGTTACAGGTGTGTGTTACCGAGCGTGGCTTCCCTCTCCCTTGAATCTGGGATTGCATTGGCAAGTAGAATCAGCACAGGTGACGCTGCGCCAGTTCTGACCACAGGCATCAAGAGGGCTTGTGTGCTTCTCATATTTTGGCCACCTGGGCAAGCTTGGACTAGCTGCTAGAAGATCAGAGTCCTCAGACAAGCCCCAGCCAGGACATTTCCAAACTAGCCCACCCCAGCTCACCACCAAACATGTAAGAGAACCGACTGGAACCAGCAGAGCGCCTCCCAACCCACAGCTGCCCACAGAGCCCGGAGGAAGGCCAGCCAACAGCAAACAGTGTTTATTGCTTTGAGCCACTGAGTTTGGGAGACGTCTGTCATGCCCCGATGGCTAACTGATATGGAGAGGTTTCAGGTACAACTCTCCCATGTGGCTCAGTTATTCTCAGTCAGATAGAAAAGAGACTTTTTCAAGCACAATATGTGACCAGGTCAGAGCATGTGTAGGAAGATTTTTTTCGTAGTCACTCACACTACCCTGAAATGATGGACTACAAGTTGTATGTATTATCTACACTTCAATCAGTAATATTAGCAAGTCTCCATATGCTAGCGACATTAGTTTGTTTCCCTTATATACTCTTTATTCATATTACAATGCTATAACTGAGTGGCCCTTTTTATTTTTTATTTTATTTTTTATTTTTTTTCATTTTTTGTAATCATACATCACTTTGGAATACAAGACTTGAGAGGATATATAAGCACATATCATCCAATAAGCCCTCATCCAATCCCCATCCCATTCTCTCCCCCTCCCTCAATCCCATGCTTAATTGGTGATTATCTTTGATATAATTGTTTAAACACCTCATGAGTTTTAAAGAGATTCCATCCTCCCCCATCCCCTCCCCTCTGATTGGTCACCTTAATTGCTTTGCTATAGGGCCCTTTCTACTACTTGGCCTCCTCCTTTTACCCCTTCCTTCCTAGTTCTTGCTAATTAGGGGAAGCATCTGGATTTTATTTTCTGTGCTATTTCTCTGTGCATGCCGTATTGCAAGTTCTGATCCCACTCTTGACGGCCCCAGTAGTGGCCTAGCCACCCGGAGGACTCTGATCCCGACCTCACTGGGTCCAGCACTGGCCTTGCCTCATGGGAGGCCCCGATTTTGGCCTCACTGGCCCCTGCACCGAACTAACCCCTTGGCTGACTCTGCTCTCGGCCTCAGAGGCTCCAGCACTGGTCTTGCTTCACGACAGGCTCCGATCCCGGCCTCACTGACCCTGGCACTGGCCTAACCCCATGGCGGGTGCTGATCCCTGCCTCGGAGGTCTCAGTAGCTGCCTTGCCTCACGGCAGACTCTGATCCCGGCCTCATTGACCCCGGCACTGGCCTAACCCCTCGGCAGGCTCTCCTATCCCGGCCTCGGAGGCCCCAGCACCGGCTATACCTCAAGGCAGACTCCAATCCCAGCCTCGCTGGCCCCATCACTGGCCTAACCCCTTCGATCCCAGCCTCGCTGGCTGCGGCACTGGCCTAATGCATCAGCTGGCTCCGATCCTGACCTTGGAGGCCCCAGCACCGGCCTTGCCTCATGGCTGGCTCCAATCCTGGTCTCGCTGGTCCCGGCACAGGCCAAACCCCTTGGCAGGCTCTGATCCCAGCCTTGGAGGCCCCAGCACCGGCCTTGCCTCACAGCAGGCTCTGATCCCAGCCTCGCTGACCCTGGGATCGGCCTAACCCATCGGCAGGCTCCAATCCCAGCCTCGGAGGCCCCAGCACCAGCCTTGTCTCACAGCAGGCTCCGATCCCAGCCTTGCTGGCCCCGGCATTGGCCTAAATCCTCAGCAGGCTCTGATCCCGGCCTCAGAGGCCCCAGAACTGGCCTTGCCTCACGGCAGGCTCTGATCCCGGCCTCACTGACCCCGGGATCAGCCTAACCCCTTGGTAGGCTCCAGTCCCAGCCTCGGAGGCCTCAGTAGTGGCCTTGCCTCACAGAAGGTTCCAATCCTGGCCTCACTGGCCCTGGCACCGACCTAACCCCTCGGCAGGCTCCGATCCCAGCCTAGGAGTGAGTGGCCTTTTTAAACAAAACATTATTTGCAAAACAGAGGGTATTCCTTGTTTTTAAAGCTTTTGTAAATAAAGACTTCAGAAATGTTTTCTAAAAAAAAAAAAAGAGAGAAGGAAAGAAAAGGGTCTCTTTCAATCTGCTTTCATTTGAGCATCTGGTACTCAGAAGACAATGCAGGGCTTCGAGGGGCCATGGTGAGACTCTCTTGGACCCCCGTGAGGGCACCCAGGTGTCTGCGGGAGGGACACCAGGAAGCCCAGTTGGAGTCAGTGTCCTGCAGGAAGGAGTGGTCCAACCCACTTCTGAGGGGTCCCAGGCCTTTCCTGAGTCTCTGATGCTGCAGCTGCATGCCATTCTTCATGTAAGTAGAGCAGAGGTAGATGGTGTAAGCTCGCGTATGTGTAGATACTGTGATTTGTGTTTACGGTTATTGCTGCTGAACCAGAGGCTTTTCTTTGTCTTCTGCTTAATATTTGCAGGCTGATTGAATTTTGTAATACAACTTGGTCACATTGTATCAACAATGAGTCAAGCAATCATGATGGAAATGGAAGCAATTTTCTTTCATAAGAAAGTACAGTAATGGTTCCGCTTCTCTCTCTCTCTCTCTCTCTCTCTCTCTCTCTCTCTCTCTCTCTCTCTCTCTCTCTCTCTTTTGTACTGGGTGCTGAACTCAGAGGAAGTTTCTACCCTCTGAGCTATAATCCCAGCCCTTTTCATTTTGAAACAGGGTCTGGCTAAATTGCTGAGGCTGGCCTCCAACCTGCAATCCTCCTGTCTCAGCCCCCTTAGTACTAGGATTATAGACATGTGACACCACGCCCAGCAGGGTTCAGTTTCTTTCCAGCTCTTCAGTCTTATGACACAGGACTATACCAGGAAGCAAACTGCCTTATAGCTAAGGCAAGAAAGGAGCTAAGTCAGTCAACTTGCAGAGAAAGAGTAGGAAGAGCTCTATCTTCTAGACCGGAATAGTAAGCAGAAAGATGGTGAATACTCAAAGTTTATTTCAAAATTCAGATTCAAAACCCTTTCAAGAGTTCACCGCCGTCCTTCCCTGGAGGCTGCATCAGCTCCAGAGGTCACCCAGCCTCACTTAAATCACCTGACGGTGCCGCGGTGCCGCCGGTGCAGAGGGAAGGCCACGGGTGTTGAGGCCAACAGGACGCGGGTCGAGTTTCAGCTCCGTCCTCTGCTCGCTGAGCAGCTTTGGGCAAGCGCTGGTTCACTTGCTCACTCATTCATTCACTCACTCATTCATTCATTCATCTGACGAAAATGGTCGGATGCCTGCTGTGTGCCAACTGCTGAGCCGGTGCTCAGGACTCAGGGGTGAGCAGGACATCGCTCTGGTCTTAAGGACTTTGCTGTGAGGGTCAGGGCTGAGGGAGCTCGCGGGATGGGCCAGGGTCCCTGAGAGGAAGTGCCATTGCAGTCAGAACCAGCCCACGAAGTGGAGGCGGTAGCAACTGGAGGTCAACTCCTGTGCGTAAGAGGATCCCACGCTGGGGAACAGCTGTCAGAGGCTGAGAGGGAGGAGGCACAAGATGGCTGCTCTGGAATTGCAGTTGTCGTGTGTGCAGTGGGGGTGCCAGGATGGAGTGGCAGAGTGACTCTGAGCAGGGAACAGAGCCTGGTCATGAAGGGCATCCAGGTGGGGCAGGTGGCACACACCTGTCATCCCAGTACTGGGGAGGCTGAGACAGGAGGATCGCAGGTTTGAGGCCAGCTTCTGTAACTTAGCAAAATCCTGTTTTAAAAAATAAAAGGACTGGCATGTGGCTCAGAGATAGGATGCTGCTGGGTTCAATCCCCAGTTCCAAATAAATAAATGAAGCCAATTCAGGACAATTTTAGAGAATTAAAGAGTTTCAGGCTGGGCAGCAACAGGATCAGGTAGCAGAGAGGGATCTCTCTGGCTGCAATCCGGAAAGGATCAGAGGGGATCTGATAGGACCTGGTGGTGGCAGGGAGGTGGCCAGACCCAGATCCGTGGCAGGCAGTGGTGAGCTGTGGATGGAGAAGCACTTTTTCACAGGGGAATGGGTGGACTTGGTGCCTAGGGAGATGGTAGGTAAGGGAAGGACCCAGGGATGGTCCCAGGGCTGAGGGCAGGGAGTGGGGGCCGGTGTGAGGCTGGAGAAATTCTCTGGGCTTTCTGAAGATGTCTTGGGGACTTGGTGGGGTGATTGTGAGTCATTAACACCTGGGGGGGGTGTCATGGGAGCCACAGGAGCAGAGGTGACCACCGAGGAGAGCACTTAGAAAAGAGAAAAAGAATCTTCATTGATGAAATGGCTGGGGCAGAGATGCCAGGGGAGTGAGCCTGGGATGGGAAGTGGCAGTCCAAGGTGGGCCTTTCTTTTTCTTCTTCTGGGGGTGTGAGACGAGATTGGGTCCGTCCCACACCCAATGACATTTACAGCCGCATGCCTGATTGCAATTCTCTTGGCTGCCTTTCTTGTTGGTTTAATACCTGCTACAAAAATCCAGGCTTGTCTTCCCTCCTGCCTACATCCCAGACCTATAATTCCAGTTTGTGGGAAGGCTGAGACAGGAGAACTGCAAGTTCAAGGCCAGCCTAGCAATTTAGTGAGACCCTGTTTCAAAATAAAAACTAAAGCCAGGTGTGGTGGTGCACGCTTGTAATCCCAGCATTTGGGAGGCTAAGACAGGAGGCTCGCAATTCATGGACAGCCTCAGCTACTTAGGCCCTTTGCAACTCAGTTGTTGCAGGGGATAGGTTGGGGGGGGGATAACTTCTCCCCCAAAATGTGTTAAATTGTTCTTAGGAATGCAAGGACATGTTAGCTAACCCTGGCTTTCTTAGTAAAGAAGACATATTTCAAGGTTGGACATATTTCCCAGGATTGATACATTAATACTTTTTAAACTCTCTTCCCAATACCAGTACATCAGTGAGACCCTGTTTCAAAATAAAGAAAAAAAAGTAGGGCTGGGGGTGTTGCTTGGAGTTAGAATGTCCCTGGGTTCAATCCACAGCACCGCAAAAATAAATAAATAAAAAATTTTAAAAAGGGCTGGTGGCGTAGCTCATAGAGAGAACTCTCCTGCATTCAATTCCTAGTACCAACGAAAAAGAATGGTGCAATCCTGACCCTAAGCCTGTAGTATTTAGACTTCTCCCAATCAAGCAGGATTGGAATCAGAGACCATGGCTGCCTGCTGCTCCAGGGATGAAGGTTGAAGTCATAGTTTGCTTCATGATACAGTAGAAAGAAATCTGGTCAGGAAACTCCAGAAAATCATTTCTCAGCCATCTGTCGCCCCCTGAATGGCAGCCAGAGACCGCTCACCAAGTCGGGTATGGCAGCTCGGTTGGAAAGGAACCGGGGCCACGGTGCCAGGGTGCTCGGGCCGTGCTTGGTGATGGCAGCCGGCTGGCGAGCTGCTCTGCTGCTCCCCAGGTCAGCAGGACACAGTATCCAAGGACAGGAAAATGAGCTCCTGAAGCCTTTCCAGACATTTCATGATTGAAATTAACTTGCCATCTGACAAAATGTAGCAGCACTGAACTGATGGCCATGCAGACACCTGGTAACAGAGACTCTGCTGATGGTGGTTTCCTGTTTACTACTGGTTTGGGAGGAAATGGGAACTGGGTAGGTAGAATAGACTCTTCCCCAGAGCTGCAGGAGCCCCAGAGAGACACGCTTAGCTAGCTGTCCTCAGGCCTCTAGGCAGGAGCGATGGCTCCGCTTAGCTCTATGGAAGTGAGAGCTTGATTCGATCAACTGTGTTTTTCTTCTGGTACTGGATCCTAGCCCAGGATGCTCTACCTCCAGGCTACACCTTTAGTCCTTTAAAACATTTTTTAAAAAAAATCTTGAAACAGAATTTCACCAAGTTGCTGAGGCTGGCCTTGAACCTATGAGCCTCCTAAGTACTGGGCCTACAGGTTTGCGCCACCACACCTGGTGGTCTGTGCTTTCAAGGCGGTGAAAGGCAAGCAGAGCCGGGGTGCCCTGCGGGAGAGGCAGAGCGTTTGTATTTAATTTTATTTTTTAATACTGGGAATGGAACCCAGGGGCTTTCTACCCCTGGGCTACACCCCCAGACCTATTTTACATTTTATTTTGAAACAGGGTCTCACTAAGCTGCTGAGAGCCTCACTAAGTAGCTGAGGCTGGCTTGCAAACCTGTGTGATCCTCCTGTCTCAGCCTCCCAAATCCTGGGATTACAAGCGTGCGCCACCACGCCCGGCTAGAGTGTTTGTATTTTAAAAACCCTTTCTGACTTCTTTCCCCCATCAGGTCGGGAAAGTTGCTGACTCCTCAAGTCAGAACAGCCTGGGGCAGGCAGCAGCCTCTGCTCCTCTAACTAGGCTGCTTTTCATTGCTGTGCACCAAGGGGCATTTTAGACTCAATTAGAACCTGCTTCTGCCTTGTTCTCATCCCCTCCAGCTGTCTCCATTTAGATGCAGGAATTTATGTTTTGTCACTAAAAGAGGGAGAGAGCAGGGCCATCACTGGTCTCCTCTCCACCTGCCCAGTCCTGCCCCCCAGGCCTGTGTTGCTTGGCTGAAGGGAGACAGATCTGAAACCGATTAGTTTATTTTCATGGGAGACTTGGTGAGGTTCTGGGAACAAGCTGAGATGCTTTAGGAACCACGTGACAACGTGTGGCCCGGAAGCAGGAGGTCCTTCTTCTCTTTCTGCACTTGCTCTGGCTGGACCTGCAGCCTTAGGCTTCTCCCAGCAGCTTAATGAATGAGCAGAAGTCCCTGGAAGCTCAGCCATGCCCCATTCGAGGCTCTCTTGTCGTGGATCTAGAGTATACCTCTCGGGAGAGGCCAGATTGTGGCTGAGCAGGTGAGGGGCTTGCTTATGGTCACTGCAAAGTCATGAATATGCATATGACCCCACTCTAGACTCCCTGACTGGGAGCCTTGGGATGTGCGGACCTGCAGGGACCCTTAGCATCGCTCTCTCTTGCCACCTCTCCTGCTCCAGCTCCACTGAGGGGCAGCGGTGCAGGGGATTTCTCATCCAAGGTAGGACAGCGGTTCTCACTAGGAGGACTCAGTGGGTGGGAGAGGAACAGCGACAGAGCCTGGCCAAGGAGGAAGGAATGGGCTGATCTGAGCAGTAAC
The DNA here is from genome assembly GCF_963383645.1 of Muscardinus avellanarius. NCBI lineage: Eukaryota > Metazoa > Chordata > Mammalia > Rodentia > Gliridae > Muscardinus > Muscardinus avellanarius. The sequence goes on along the minus strand of NC_137788.1, from coordinate 103,294,758 downwards.
TGCTGTCCCTGAGAGAGTTTCATTTTCTTTGCAGCAGAGCCATCTGACGTGGACAAATGTCAGAGCTCCCAGCGAGGAGGTAGAGACGCCAGAACATCTGCCTCTGGGAAGTGCTTCGCTTCTTGTATCCAGAATCTCAGTAGTGGGTGTTCACACAGGAAGTTCTAGTTTAGGACTGGAATATTCCAAGTCAGAAAGTGGCCAAGACCAGTACCTCCAAGATACTCTAACCCAGTTTATTATTAACTCTCTAAAGGGGATTCACATCCCAACCTCTATGAGCAGCTCCTGGGGGCCAGTTGAAAATATAAATTCCTGCTGGGTATGGTAGCACATGCAGGTTTGAGGAAAATCTCAGCAACCTAGGGAGACCCTGTTTTGAAACAAAAAAATAAAATAGGAATGGGGGTATAGCTTGGAGGTGAAATTCTCCTGGGTTTCATCCCTTGTTACACACACACACACACACACACACACACACAAGCTGATCATGGTGGTGCATTCTTGTAATGCCAGCATTTGGGAGGCTGAGGCAGGAAGATCCGGGTTTGCTGCCAGCTTCATATATTTAGTGAGGCCCTCTGCAACTTAGTGAGACCCTGAAGGCTGGGGTGTAGCTCAGAGGTAGAATGCCCCTGGGTTCAGTCCCCAGAACTGAAAAGAGAGGGAGGGAGGGAGCAAAGGAGAGAGAGAGAGAGAGAGAGAGAGAGAGAGAGAGAGAGAGAGAGAGAGAGTAAGTAAAGTCTTTCAAGTCTTTCTTTGGCCCCAACCAACCCCATCAAAGCAGAGCCTCTCAGAGAGAGGCCTGGGCATCTAGTTTAATGACAGGTTTCCATACCATTGATATGCCTGCTAAGATTTAGAAATACTTTGTCTATATCAGCATTGTCTAATATAGCAGCCACTAACCACTTGTGAAATTAAAAATCCTCTTCCTGAGTCACATCACTCACGTTTGAAGCGCTCAGTAACCCCACATTGGTAGTGCCGACCGTGCTGGACAGCGGAGAGCACTTCTGTCATGCGAAAAGTTCTTTTGGACAGCGTTGGCAATACTGTCAAGGACATTGTAAATGTGATTTAGAAGATTTCACATCTTTTTGCTAATATGTGAAGTGGACTCAATTTTATTATTTTCAGAACTGGGGAGTGAACCCAGGAGCAATCTACCTTTGAGTTACACCTCCAGCGCTATTTTAAAAAAATTCTTTATTTTGAAACAGGGCTTCACTAAGTAGCTGAGGCTGGCCTTGAACCTGTGATCTTCTTGTCTCTGTCTCCCAAGTAATGGGATTACAAGTGTGTACCACCACACCTGGCTAAATTTTTTTTATATAAAAATTCTGTTTGTTCCTAGAACGTGTGCTTTGTATTGAGTAGCTTTTGTCACTGTGACCAAAATACCCAATGAATACAACTTAGAGGAAGAAAGGTTTAGTTGGCTCACAGTTTAGAGGTTTCAGTCCATGACTGGTCAACTCCGAGGCAGAAGCTGCTTAGTAACAGGGCACACAGAGTCATGGAAAGGTATAGTCATTTTAAATAAGCTATTTTGAAAAATATATCAGAGGTAGAAAAGCTGCTTTCAGTTTATAATAGTAGAAAGCAGAGAGAGAGAGAGAGAGAGAGAGAGAGAGAGAGAGAGAGAGAGAGAGAGAGAGAGAGAGAGAGAGATATTAAGGATAGTTCTAGTTCCAAGGCCATGCCCCCAAGTGACTTCCTCCAGCTACACGCTACCTGCCTGTGTTCCATGCAACTATTAACCCACCAATGGGTCTGTCCACTGATGAGCCCTGGTGTAAGTATTTCACCTCTGAACATTTTTGCATTGCAAATACATGAGCTTTTCTGGGGACGTTCTAGATCCAAACTGTAACAGTAGCACTGACCTCACGAACGTGGCCGTCCCGCAGTCACTGCCCGGGGATGTTTGCAGCAGGCCAGGGAGAAGCGCTACATGGAACATCCTGTGAGTGTGGGGGCAAGTGGTGGAGGGTTTCAGGGGCTTCTGTAGCCGTCAGACAGGGAGTCCACCTGACCCCCTCGGAGGAGGCAGGGAAGCTTTCCTAGATGCCTGCAATATTGCCAAGGAGAGGCTAGCAGCCACCAGAGCAGGGCGGGAAAGGTGGTGTAGGCAGCAGGAGGGCAAGACAAGAAGTAAGGGAGACCAGCACGCAGCGGGGGCTGCAGGGCCGCAGGGCTGTGCTGCTGGGGTTCCTGGAGCTCAAGGTCTGATCCCAGAGAAATGGAGATGGCTGGGGGGCCGAGCCGGGTGGGGGCTTTGTCCCGTTTCAAATGTGGAGTTATGGGAAGGCTTTTTATTGCTCAGACTGTCTTATTTTATAATTTAATTTTATTTTATCACAGTACTGGGGATTGATCTCAGGGGCATTCTACCTCCAAGCTGCACTCCCAGCCCTATTTTATTTCTTATTTTGAAATAAGAGTCTCCCTACGTTGCTGAGGCTGGCCACATACCTGCGATCCTCCTGTCTCAGCCTTTCAAGTCCTGGGATGACAAGTATGCACCACCATGCCCAGCTAACATCATTTTTAAAGTATAAAATAGAATCATATAGTCATAAAAAACTGGAAAATACATACAAACATGAAAATGAAATTCACCCATAAATCTACATTTATTGCTATCATTTTATTGCATTCATTTTCAGTAATAGATACACACATATAAAATACTCTTTATAAAAAATAAAAATTTTATATCTCATATATACTATCCTATATTAGGATAATTTATACACTGTTGCATCATAAGATTTTTACTTTATTCATTCATTTATTTATTTACTATTAAATTTGCCGTACTGAGGATTGAACCTAGAGGCATTCTACCTCTAAGCTACACCCCCAGAACAACTTTATTTCTTATTTGGAAATAGAGTCTCACTAAGTTGTGGAGGGTCTCACACAGTTTGGGATTACAAGCATGTTCCATCATGTCTGGCTTCTCTACTAATTTATTATAAGCAATTTTCCATGTTCTTAGTCTTTGGTGGTAAGATTTTTAGTGGCCACACATATTGCATTGTATGATAATTTCTTTAATTCGTTGCTTTTAGACATATTTTATGCTGCTTCTGATTATTTGCTAATATAAACATCTTTATGCAATATTACTCTTCCCTTTGGACTAATTCTTTAAAATAAAACAATTAGCTAGGCAAAGTGGTGCTTATCTAGTATGTAGGAGGCTGAGACAGTAGGATTGCAGATTTGAGGCCAGCCTCAGCTACTTAGCCAAACCCTTAGCAACTTAGCAAGACTCTGCTTCAAAATAAAAAATAAGCCTGGCATGGTGGCGCATGCTTGTAATCCCCGTGCTTGAGAGGCGGAGACAGGAGGATCGCACAGGTTCGAAGCCAGCCGCTCTGGCTTAAGAGACCCTGTTTCCAAATAAAAATATAAAAATAGGTCTGGAGTGTAGTCTGGAGGTAGAAGGGCTTCCAGGAACCCCAGTACCACAAAACAAAACAGAATAAAACATAAAATGGGCTGGGGTATAGTTTGGAGGTAGAATGCCCCTCCTCTGTTCAATCCCCAGTACAAAGAAAGAGAGAAGGAGAGGGAGAGGGAGAGCGAGAGGGATGGAGGGAGGGTGAAAGAGAGAGAGAGAAAAGAAGAAAGAAGGAAGGGAGGAAGGAAGGAAGGAAGGAAGGAAGGAAGGAAGGAAGGAAGGAAGGGCGAGCAAATTACTATGCCAGAGAGGATGAGTCCCTCCAAAGCTCTTACCGACCTGGCACATGCCAGGCAAGAAAGTCTACCTCTGAGCTGCATCCCAGCCCTAACCGCGCTGCAGAAAGACTGTGCCAGTTGTAGGACGGTGTCCCTTTTCCTGCAGGGCTGCTGAGCCGTCATCTCTGATGACTCAGTGCAAGGACTCCACGCTATTATTACTGTGATGCTCAGAGAGAAGAGGGCCAGGGGCAGTGTGGTCAGCGCGCGTCTCAGTCGGCTGTCCCGGTCCAGGTCTGCCAGGCTGGGAAGCGGGGGTAGCAAAGTCATGCAGCAAGTTGGGGTGCTCGGGACTCTGGCAGGTTCCTGGCATTTGGAGAGGAGACACCAGGCGCCCCTTTTTCCTTACTGTCTTTCCATGAGAGGTTCGACTTTCTGCCCAACATGTTTCCAAAGCCAGAGTGCCTTTGCTGCTGACCCTTCCCGAGGCTGGGGGAGGATTCTAGAGCTTCGGATAAATAGGGGAGGCAGATCTGGGATTCAAGCTGGAGGAGAGCTCACTGTTACCCACCAGTTCTAGGAAGTGGAATCGACCCATCTGATCCTAGATCCCACTTCGAGTGCCTGTCACAGATCTCAAGGCGGGCTTGATGGCCGTGCATCCCTCTCTGAATGAAGGACAACTGTCTGTGATGGAGAGAACGTGGGAGCTGGGAAGCCCCCCGCCCCCCCCCCCGCGGGCCTGCAGACATGCCAGGCCTCTCTGGCCACGTGGTGGCGGCTTCTGCTTCTGAAAGGCCTGAAGCACATGGACTGTGGCCCTCAAAATGGCTGCTGCCTTTCCGCCTCTCTCTGCTCTAACACACACGTAGAAACGGAAACCAGAGCTTACAGGTCCATCGGGAGTGGCTGGGAGCGCCGGCCAGGCAGTGTCAGGAGCCGGAGGCTCCACTGGAAGCTGGAGTCAGGGAGGGTAACCGGGGGCGCGTGGCGGGCACCTCAGGGCTGCTGGGAACAGACAGGAGAGACAGTCGGACCTCGTGAGGATGCGGCGCAGACCCCTCTCTCGCGCTCTCTCCACTTGCCCCAGGCTTCTCCGTGTGGTCATCTTTCATGTGGCTCCCAAACAGTCACTTGGACCCCAAAGTCAGCCTGAGGTTTCAGTTCAGTGCTCTTAATGTCTCTCAATTCCAGTTCCTCAGAGAGAAGAGTCCACTGGCCCAGACACCCATGGGTGGTCCTTACTTCTAAATCAAGGGAGGACCCCTGGTCCCCGAGGCACAGGCAGGGCTGCAGCTGCGAACAGAGCTGCTCTGGTCAGCCAGTGTTTGATGTGCAAGAAGGATGTCAGTTCCTCTTTTTTTTTTTCTTTTTCTTTTTTGGTGGCACTGGGGATGGAACCCAGAGGCTTTCTACCTCCGGGGCTATATTCCCAGACCTATTTTATATTTTATTTGGAAGCAGGGTCTCACTAAGTAGCTGAGACTGGCTTCGAACCTGTGGGATCCTCTTGTCTCAGCCTCCCAAGCTGGGATTATAAGCCTGTGCCACCACACCCGGCCATCAGTTCCTCTTTTAAGACAGCCTCATGTTGTCCATGAGCCAAGTCAGTGAGGGAAGAGTGAGGAAGTGACAGGCCAAGCCCTGTTTCAGGGCCAGAGGTAAAGTGCTTCTGAGCAGAAGGGATTCAGGTTTTAGAATCAGAGGGCCAGGGTTCAAATCCTGCCTGGTCCACCCAGGAACTGGTGTGGGACCAAGGATTTCAGCTCTCCCAGTCTTGGTTTCTCATGTGTGAAAGGCTTATCCTGTTGGCCCCCTGGAAAGAGACTGGGAACAAAGATTTCACACTGAAAGTGAATTTTATTTTATCTTTATTTTATTTTTTGAGGTGCTGGGGATGGAACCCAGGTGCATTCTACCTCTGAGCTACACCCCTGCCCTATTTTTTATTCTTTATTTTGAAACAAGGTCTCAGTAAATTGCAGAGGGTCTCTTTCCAAGTACTGGGATTATAAGCGTGCACCACCAACACCTGGCTTATTTCATCTTAAAAAAAATTTATTTTTGATACTGGGCATTGAACCTAGGGACATTCTACCTCCTAGATACATCCTAAGACCTTTTTATTTATTTATTTTTATTTGGAAGCAGGGTCTCCCTAAATTGCTGAGGCTGGTTTTGAACCAGCGATCCTCTTGTATCAGCCTCCCAAGTACTGAGATTACAGGCAGATGCCGCTGTGTCTGGCTTAAAAGTGAGTTTTAAGTTGCAGATCATAACCTTTCCTGTGGCCCCTTTCTCACTCTTCTTCTTAGGCCTGAGCTCCTTGTGGGCTCCCTCCACCCAAGAAGCAGCGTGAAACAGGACGGACCTGTTCTAGGTCAAAGTGTTTTCAAAATTCTTATTCATGTCACCCTTTTATACCCTGAAAACTTACTGAAGACCACAAAGAGATATTTATGTGGGCCATGATTATTTACTATATCTAAAATAAAAACTGAGAGTTTAAAAATTATATTTAGTAATTCATGATGAGAAAATGATAAGCCCAACAAATATGAATACATTTAATACTTTACTTATATTTACATTTCATATACTAAAATGACTTTATTTTCCAAAGCAAAAATATCAAATGAAAAGAGTAGCATTGTTTTACGTTGCTGGCAATTGGCTTATCACATTCAAATAGTTGGAATATGTTATTTTTATTGAAGTAGATGAAGAAAAGCCACTTCTGTATTTGTACAGTTAGGAAAGAGAAGTATTTTAATTGCCTTTTCAGAAGATTATGGTTGTTCTTTGATCCCACACCCACTCAACAAGCAGTAATTACCTAAAAGTAAGGTGCAACGCAGGATCAGAAATCGCACTTCAATGAACTCTTCATTCTGTTACATTAAGATCCATGGGTCTATTTGCATTTCTGTAAGCTCTTTTACTCATGCATGATTTTGTAATGTTATGCATGGCTTATCGAGTAAGTATTAGTTCGATGATTTATGTAGTCTTCTGAAGGTTGACACTTTATTGTATGATACCAAGAAGCATTCACTAATTTCACCATCCATTGCCAGGAAAGTCTTCAAGTAGTGGGACGCCGGCACAGGAGTGGATGAAAAGTTTTCAAAGATTGTAAATTTTGGCTTGAAAGCTCAGCCTCTGTTATTGGCAACAGACACTGTCAGTGGATTCCTTTGATGTGGCCGGCTCACTTTGTTCATTTTAAAGGAAATTTCTGCCAAATACCCAAGCCTGAATAAACTACATTTTGTCTACCAGTGATTTTTTTAAAGTAAAAAAAAAAAATGGTGTTCCATTAAAAAAAGAAGAAAGAAAAAAGGCCAGTACAGCTCCCAGCTCACGCCCACCCCACAGAGCTTTCTTCAAGGCCGCTGCTTCCTCAGCCAGCAGCCAGCAGCCGCTTTCCAATCTGCCGGAGACGATATTAGTATACAGGGATGTGAGGGTCAAGGCTAAGAAAACCTGTAACGCCCGCTGCTTCATCAAGAGCATCGCTAGTGCAGCTGTGAGCATGTGGCAGAGGGGACACAAGGATACCTGGTGTGGTACCCAGGCCAGGAAGGAAGGGCCTCAGTGTTACCCTCCAGTGCCTTCACCATCAGTGCAAATGCCAACGCAAAACAGAGGGTCGAGAGCATCTTTGTAGAATTAGGAAAACACACACACACACACACACACACACACAAACACACACACACAATCTCTCTCATATATATGATATGTATGTATATAATATGTATGTATATATACATCTCTCTATGTGTGTATGTATCCCTAACCCTAACCCTATTCTACATTGCATATATAGATGTATGCAATATATACATATTGCATATATATATGAGATGTATATATGAGATGTATGCAATATATACATATTGCATATATATATGCATATATATGAGAATCTGAAATCATAGTTCAATAAACTTTTTATTCTCTGTTACATTAAAATCCATCTATTTATTTATTTATTTATTTATATTGGGACTGGGGATTGAACCCAGGGACATTCTACCTCTGAACTATATCCCTAGCTCCTTCTCTTTTTTATTTTGAAATAGGGTTTTTCTAGGTTGTGGCGGGGCTTGCTAAGTTTCTGAGGCTGGCCTCACACTTGCTATCTTCTAGTCTCAGCCTTCGAACCATTGGGGTTATAGGTGTGTGCCACCGTGCCCAGCTAGGAAAACTTGTTTTTCCTGCAGTGCCTCTGAGAGAGTCTCCAATGTGAGGGGTTCATGACCTCCACTTTAAGAGCCACTGTTCTAGGGCATCTGGGTTGAAAGAACTGGCACACTCCATTATTTTCTAAATAAAACGGACTCTGCTTTGAGGAAATCCATTGTGCTTAATCTGTGATTCTCTCCCCTTGGACTGGGCAACAAACTTGGCACAGAAAATAGGTGAGAGCCGGGCTCCCTCGTGGTGAGCCCTGCGGGCACTGGCCAGGCCTCCTGCCTGCATAGCAGCCGGGCCGCCTGCCCAGAGCCCCTCAGCCTCTCAGCGCAGGGGCTTCCCCGGGCATCCAGGCCTTGGTTTCCCACCCTGTCCTCACAGTCCCTTGTTCCTAGAAGCCGCCTCAGTGTCACTGGCTCAGATCTCTGTCACTCTGAAAACGGCAACACCCCCCTCTTCCTGGTTTCTGTGTTTCCAACATGGACCCCCCAACACACAGCCAGGACTCCTGCTTTTCAGTCCCTGATACCTGCAAAGCTCTCCTCCTACAGTCCTCCTCTTCCTCCTCCTCCTCTTCCCCTCCCCCCTCCTCCTCCTCTCCTTTTTCCTCTTTTTCCTCTTGCTCCCCCTTTCCTCCTCCTCCCCAGAGAAGGAGAGCGATGCCCCAGGCTTTTTTATTTTTAAATACTGCCTCACTAAAGTACTCTTGAAATTACCATTCAGCTGGGCATGGTGGTGCACACTTGCAATCCCAGCATTTGGGAGGCTGAGACAGGAGGATCACAGTTTGTGGCCAGCCTCAGCTACTTTGTGAGGCCCTCCACAACTTAGTGAGATCCTGTTTCCAAATAAAAAATAAAAAATGGGGATGGAGGTGTAGCATGAAGGTAGAATGTCCCGGGTTCTATCCCCATTACCTCAAAAAATAAATAAATAAATAAATAAATAAAAAATTACCATTTAAATTACCACTAAATTACCATATGCTGGCCTCAAACCTGTGATCCTCCTGTCTCTGCCTCCCAGGTCCTGGTATTCCAGGCATGTACCACTTTGCTGGGCCTCTCCAGCTTTCTGGCTGACTTCACTCTGTGGACCGAGGCCAGGAGTCTGTGGCTCTCAAACGTGCATACGTTTGACTACAAGTGCTTTTTAAAAATTTGAATTAATCACCAAAATTTAAAAAGCCATACACTTCTAAACAACTGTCAGCTGGCAGCCTTTGCCTGTTCTTGACATGGAGCAGCTGGCTGAGGGCAAGGACGCAGGTTCTGTTTTGTCAAAGCCCCTCTCGCTTCCCCTCAGGTGACAGAAACGTGGCTAGCTTTTTCTACTTACCTGTCTGACCTCATTAAGGATTGAATTTGTCATCAGTATCTAGTCCTTTGAAGGAAAGAGGCGTTTGAAGGTTTATCCTCCTTCCTGGCAAACTATAAACAAATTAAACATATTCCCCCGCTAATGATAGTGTAAGATTTTTCAACTTTAGGATGATGTGAAGGGCATATGCATTGGGTAGAACCCATCCTGGCAGGTTTGGATTTTGCTCTCCTCCCGGGCTCATCTGGCTCCTGGTCAGCCTGACGGAGGGAAGCAACCTGTGATACCATGGCTCTCTCACAGCCGGGATGCCCAGCAGGTGAGGAGTGTTCAATACACTTTCTTTTAAAAAGTAATATTAGCAATAATATAAATTATATCACTTAGTAAAGTAATATAATGCTACATATTCATCATTACAAGTCAATGGGTGTCACTGTGGTATCTTCATACGTGGGTACATCAAGCTTTGGTCTTGGTCGTGTCTCCCTCTCTTCTTCCACCATCCTCCTCTTCCCCTTTCCAGATCCCTCTCCTAATCCCTTCTACTTTCAGATCCTTTGTTTTGTCCCCCCCCCCCTCCCCCGGTTTCTACATGAGAGAAAACCCGCAACTCTTGTCTTTCTGTGTCTGGCTTACGTTGTTTTACAGGGTGTCCTCCGGTCCCATCCATTTTCCTGCAAATGGCCGAGATTTCACTCTTCTTTATGGCTGAGTAATATAATATTGCATTGTATAAATGCTATATTTTCTTTATGCATTCATCTATTGACAGCATTTGGGTTGATTTCCTGTCCTGGCTGTCATGAATAGTGTTGCCATAAGTGCAGGTGTGTCTTTTTGTGTAATGACTCCACTTTCCTCAGATACGTGCCCAGGAGTGAGATGGCTGGCTCAGGTGTTATTTTTATTTTTAGCTTTTTTGAGAAACCTCCAAACTGTTTCCATATTGGCTCTGCTAATTTATATTCCCACTGACAGTATAAGGGTTCCTTTTTCTCCACATCCAGTATTATACTGAATAAAATTGGTGAAGATGGATGCCCTTGTCTTATTCCAGCTCTTAGGGGAAATGCTTTCGGTTTTTCTCTATGAGTCTCTTTTCATGCCAATACCATGCTGTTTTGTTATCACAGCTCTGTAATATGCTTTGAAATCAGATATCGAGATGCCTCCGCCCTCCAGGATTGCTTTGGTTATTTGGGGTCTTTTGTGTTTGATATGAGTATGAATTAATGAATTCATATAGTTTGATTTTCTAGTTCTGTGAGGGTCACTGGAATTTTGATGGGGATTGCGCAGAATCTCTAGATCCGCTTTGACTAGTTTCTTCATTTTAACAGTATTAATTCTTCTCATTCATGAACATGGGAGGTCATTTTGCCTTCTAGGGTCTCCTGTAATTTCTTTCTTCAGTGTTTTGTAATTATGAGTGTAAAGATCTTTCATGCCTTTAGTTAGGTTTATTCCTAGGTAGTGAATGGAATTGCTTTCTTTGTTTCTTAGTGTATAGAAAAGCTCCCCAATTTTGTGTGGTGATTTGACTTTATAGAATTTACCAGTTCCTAAAGTCCTCTGGTGGAGTCTTCAGGATTTTCTAAGTATAGAATCATATCATCTGTAAACAGGGATAATTTGACTTCTTACTTTCCTTTTTGCATGGTTTTTATTTCTTTCTCTTGCCTGATTGCTCTGGCTAGAATTTCTAGTATTATACTGAAAAAAGTGGTGAAGATGGACGCCCTTGTTTTATTCCAGCTCTTAGAGGAAATGCTTTCGGTTTTTCTCCATTCAGTCTGATGTTGTCCACAAATGTGTCATATAGAACTTTTATCATGTTGAGCTATGGTCCTTCTATACCTAATTCATCCGGGACTTTTATCAGGAAGGGGTGTTGAATTTTATCAAAGGCATTTTCTGCATCTATCATGTGATTTTTATTCTTGACTCCACTAAAGGCATTTTTGACTTTGGATATTTTCAACTTACAATAAGTTTATTGGGATTTAATCACATCACAAGTCACAGAGATCTATAGTTTTATTTATTTATTTTGATAAACACACTGTTAAGGCCAAGAAGACAGAACAGCCTGCCTGCCAGCGTTTCTTGGAAGGAGTGATGTGCGGTCTCGAGGCCAGTTTGGTAGCAAAGCTTCCCTGGTTGACGTGTGGAGCGGCTCTGCACTGCCTTCATGGAGCCTGTGGGGTTCTGCTGAGCACCGTTGAACAACCTTTAATAGACCTCGCTTGTGCAAGGAGGAGCGGAGCCTTGGTTGGCCTCAGCTGGAGATCAGAGTGTGAAGTAGCCAAGCAGGCACCGTGGCAAATGCAGAGCAAGATGGCCTGAAACTTTTGCTGACTTCAGAGCTGTGCTCACCCCGCTCCGTCTGAGCATCGCCTGCTTTGAGCCACCGGCAGTCACTCCCAGTGCAGGTCACCCTAATTCAGCCGGGGGAGGGAGCCATTTGGACCAGCTCCTCCTATAGTGGAAGGGCCTGGCCTGGGTGGCCGTGAACCGGACCATGTTCACGGTCTTGAGGAGACCATGGTGTTTCTCTGGCCACCGGTCCCTGCTGTTCCTGTGCCTGGGTCAGAGTGTGCCGCACGCCCGAATTAGGCAGCTCAGGGCAACTGCGGGTGGGAGGGGGAGCACAGCTCAGCATCCCTGTTCCTTCTTTCTCTCTCCCTCTTTTTGTATAAAAGATCAATCTCATGTCTAATTCATTCGAAAATTCTCCACTTCTCCGTGTGTGTTTTTGGTAAAAATAGAAGTCTCTGAGGATTGCAGGCTCCCGCTGAATCTTATGAGCAACTTTTCAAAGCTTGGTAACCAGGTTCTTCTAATCTTTCCATGAGTGAATTAAGCACCAGTGGGAGGCTTGCTTTCCGGATGACTGGTTTGAATAAAAGACTTTCAGGGCTGGGGGGTAGGAGGCTTTTAAGGTCATTTAATCAATCTGCAGGCCATGGAGAAACACAGTTGAGAGAGTGGACAAATGGGACTCATGACCTCCTGCTCCCAGCCCTGTCCTCTCCCTCCTCCCCTCCCTCCTCCCTTCCCTCCCTGCCTGCTGCTTTTCTGGTCACTGTCTCAGCTACAGATTCCCAGTGTGCCTCTCTGCATCTTGTCCTCTTGCATGCCAGGGAGAGTTTTCCAAAAAACAAATATAATTGCACTCCCTCTGTGCTTAAAACCTTTGGTGTGTCTCTTCTAAACACTTCCATGGTGTTTAGAAGTTACCCTTGAAGTAGAGAGAGGGTGGGGCTGGTGAGAGGGAAGGGCATGAACCCCTGGGGCTTCCAGAGGCTGACCGTGCTCTATTCCTTATCTTAGGTGGTGGCTACTTGAGCGAGCGGTGCCGTTGTAATGTGTGCATTTTTCTGTGTGCGTGCTGTACACTATAAACATTTTAGAGTTGCTTCTGTGCTTCCCAAGGAGAGGGTGAAGAATGGCTATTAATGCTGGGGAAGGGGGCTACTGGGATTCCAAAGAGGGTCACTGAATCTTGTGGCATCTTTTTCAGTGCTAATTTCAGTGACTGCTGGTGTGACAGACTGCCCGATGAATGATGCCGTGGAATTGCAGAGAGCTGGGATGATGACAATTTAAAGAAACCTCTAGAATCTATTACAAAAGGGTATGGTTTGGGGCTGGGCAAGGAGAATTAATCCTGGCCCAGTTCCCATCCAAGAAAGGATTTGTTTCAGATAAAGCTTGATTAGGCCTGGGCTTGGCATAGCTCTTAGCAGGGTGTGAGGTTGCTCTATAGGAAAGCTTGCCTGAAATTTGCGATCAGGACTACCAAGGGACGAGAGGCCACAGGACCTGGGAAAGACGCCAGGCCTTCCTCGGAGGCGGGCTGGGAAACTGTCCCTGAGAAGTTTCCCAGGGAATGGGTGGGTCAACACAGGGGCCCTGGAGGAAGCCAGGGGAGACTGACTTCTTCCTGTAGCTGGTCACATGGACGAGCTGGGGAAATGTATCAGGGTGAAGAGAGAGCTGGCGTGCCCTGAGTTGTGGGGGAGCAGGCCCCAAGGAAACGGCTCCCCACGCCAGCTGACTTGGCGGCTTGTTGAGCTTTTGCAACCACTGAACTTTTTGTCCATTGCATTTTAGAACAAAAAAATATTCAAAGCCTGGGTCCCTCTCTACTGAACACTGTCTCCTGACCCCAGGTGCAATGCCTAGCACCTTGCAGAAGTCCTGGGAACATTGGTAGCACACCCTGCCATGTGCGTCATGGGAGGAGGGCTCGCTCACACTGCACACTCAACCCATCTTAGTCCATGCTGTAACAGAATATCACAGGCTGGGTAACTTATAAAGAAAGAGGCTTATATTGCTCACAGTTCTGAAGGCTGCGATGTCCAAGAACATGGTGCTTGTTCGTTCTGGCAAGGGCCTCTATATTGCTTCATAGCATGGCAGAAGGGTACATGAGGCTCCCCAGAGGCAATGCAAGAGAGTCAGCCAAACATTCTTCTATCAGGAGCCCACTCTCAAGATAACACACGCACTCCCGAGAGAACCGAACTAATCTACTTACGTAAGGAGCTCTCTCATGACCAAAGCCCCTCTAAAAGGCCCACCCCCCAGTACAGTTACAGTGGCGATTACATTTCAACCTGAGCATTGGAGGAGACACTTAAACCACAGCACCCCCTGAGGAGTGGGACTTGTCTACCAGGACACTGAGGCTAGGAGAGGTTTACCCAAAGCACATAGCTCATGAGCGGCACAACTGTGTGCAAACCCTGGTGTGTCCTCACCCTTGCCTCGATGGCCCCGCAGTGTGGAGCCTGTTGACACTGTCCTCTTCAGCAGTGGGGTGGGGGGGCTGCATAGTTATCAGGGGTAACGTAACCCTCCCATAAATGGATCCCCAAATCCCAAAGACCGGGTTTCCCAGAAAAGTGTATGAGTCTCTCTGAGGCCTGGCCTCTACCTACATTTTTGGTCCTGTCTCTAGCTTCTGGGCACGCGATCAATGCATGCGATCATTTTGCTGAAATATATGTAGTTGCTTACACATATCAGCTTCCTCCATGGGCTCCTCTTTCTAGAATCAAAACTTTCCCACATTGGCCTAGACAGTTATAAATGAATAGGTCGGGAGGGATTCCGATGCTCTTGACTGTGCGCAGCAGAAAACCTGCCCCCTCTCGCTGTAAGCAATGCGAGGCTGCATATCTCCTCTAACAGGATCCCACGGGAGGGGAGGCTGCCAGTGCAGGGCCCCGGGGCTCAGCTCCTCTCCTCCGGGAGCTCTCTGCTCTGCCTCTCTCCACACTGGCTTCCTCTGGCTGGTGCAAGATGGCTGCGGCGCCAGGTCCCACTTCAGATTCATCAGTCTCCCGCACAGGAGTGAGATGCGTGCATTTTCTCTCCTTTCTCCTGTTCCTCACCAACATGGTATAGGTGGGAATAGGTGTCCTTGTGGTTTAAGAAATACTTGCAGAATGTGGTGGTGCATGCCTATAATCCCAGTACTTGAGAGGCTGAGACAAGAAGATTGCAGTTTGAGGCCAGCCTCAGCAACTTAGCAAGACCTTCAGCAACTCAGTAAGACCCTCTTTCAAAATAAGAAATAAAAAGGGTTGGGGGGTGTAGCTCAAAGGTAGAATGTCCGAGTTCAATACCCAGTACCAAAAAGGAAAAAAGAAAGAAAAAATAAATATGATCCATTCCCTTCCTGTTATTGTTGTATGATGGTTTTTGGGGGGTACTGCCAGATATCCCGGACCTTGTACCATCTAGGTTAGTTCTCTACCACTAAACTACATCCCCAGCCATTTTTATTTTTATTTTTATTTTTTTGTGGTACTGGGGATGGAACCCTTCTACTTCCGGGCTACACTCCCAGACCTATCTTATATTTTATTTGGAAACGGTCTCTTAAGCCAGCAAGGCTGGCTTCAAACCTGCGCGATCCTCCTGTCTCTGCATCTCAAGTACGGGGATTACAAGTATGCGCCACCACACCTGGCATCCCCAGCAATTTTTAAACTGTGTGAGTGTGTGTGTGTGTGTGTGTGTGTGTGTGTGTGTGTCACTCTGGACTGAGCCCAGGGACATTTTAGCTCTGAGCTACATCCCCAGTCCTATTTTTATTTCTATTTTTATTTTGAAACAGGGTCTTACTAGGTTGATGAGAGTCTCACTACTTGCTGAGGCTGGCCCCGAACCTGAGATCCTGTCTTAGACTCCCAAGTACTAGGATAATGGGCATGTGCCACCACACCCGGCTTTCTTTGTGGAACTGGAGATTGAACCCAGTTCCACAAAGGAACTACCTCTGACCTACACCCCCAGCCTTATTTTTTATTCTTTATTTGAAAACAAGGTCTCACTAAGTTGCAGAGGGCCTCACAAATAGCTGAGGCTGGCCATGAACCTGCCTCCCATGAACCTGCCTGCCATCCTCCTGTCTCAGTCTCTGAAGTACTGGGATTACAAGTGTGCGGGATTAAAAGTGTGTGGCACTGTGCCCGGCTTTTTTTTTTTTTTTTTTTTTGAGACAGGGTCTCATTAAGTTGCCTGGGCCTCAAACTTATAATTCTCCTGCCTCAGACTCACAAGTAGTTGGGATTAGAGGTGTGCACCATGCTCCCACCTAGAATACGCCTTTTTTGGGGGGATACTGGGAATTGAACCTAGGGGCATTCTATCTCTGAGTCATACCCCTAGCATTTTATATTTTTTATTTTGAGAAAGGGCCTAAGTTGCTGATGCTGGCCTGTAATCCTTTCGTCTCAGCCTCTTAAGTACTGGGACAGAGTACATCTTGGATAGACACAACTTGCTACTGGTATCTAGCAGGTAGAAACAGGGACGTTGCCCACCATCGTAGGTCAGAGTAGGTCAGCTCTGTAACAAAGAATTAACCAATCTAAAATGTCAATTGAAGCCAGGGGTGGTAGTGCACATTTGTTATCCCAGCATTCAGGAGGCTGAGACAGGAGGATCGCAGTTCATGGACAGCCTCAGCTACTTAGTGAGGCCCTTTGAAACTCAGTGAGACCCTGTTTCAAAATAAAGAATAAAAAAATAGGGCTGGGTCATAGCTTGGAGGTAGAATGCCCCTGGGTTCCAGCCCCAGTACTGCCAAAAAAAAAAAAAAAAAAAAGAAAGAAAGAAAGGAAGGAAGAAAGGAAGGAAGGAAGTCTCATTCTGCCGGCTGTGGTGGCGCACACTTGTAATACCAGCATTTGGGAGGCTGAGACAGGAGGATTGTGGTTTGTGGACAGCCTCAGCTACTTAGTGCTGTTTCAAATAAAGAATAAAAAACAGGGCTGGAGGTGTAACTTGGAGGTAGAATGCCCCTGGCAATCCTCAGTATCACAAAAAAAGAAAAAAAAAAAAAAGAAAAAGTCAATTGAGCTGAAGTGAAGGATGCTTATAGGAGCACACATTGGTTATAGGTGCACACGTACACAGCACATACGTGAAGGTAATATGACCTCTTACCTTTCAGTAAGAAACACACGGAAAACTGTTCCTTACTGCCGTGTACAGTTGTGAATACTGCACTGGCACGGGTGGCTCCAGAATCCTAAGCGGCCGCGCGACGCAAGCCTCATCCGGCCCAGGTCTGCTGCATTCCTTCTCTGCGATAGGAACAACTTGACATGTTAATTAATCTGCCTTTTATTTTACCTAAGTGTTTCTGCCAATCAATTGCCTCCCTCCCCCAGCTAGCATGCATTCTAAAATGATGCCCAGCTCCAACACTGGCCGCAAACACCCCACAGCTCTTGACATTCAGAAGCACCCCCTTTTGTTTCAAGGACCTAAGACAAGAGATGTGGCAGCGTCCTGGGACCCAGTGTGTCGTCTCCAAGGTGACAGGTCAGGCTGCGTCAGGGTTAAGCAGCAGATCCTGCGTGACAGAGGTGCCCATGTTTTCCTTTGTAAATCGAGTTTCTGTGTGTTTGAGGAAGGGGTGGGGCTGCAGAGCATGAAACAGTGGCTTCTCCCTCCAGGACAAAAGGCGGATGCCAGGAGACATCCCGCCATTCATCTGGGATCCTGAGGGAACATGGGCGAGCCGAGAGGCTGTTAATATCGGATCATTAGCAGCTTCCCAGCGCCCTTGCGGAACAGCATGCTGCTTAGCTGCCAAAATATTAGGATTGAAAGCAGCTGGCAAACATGTTCTGCAAGGATGTGAGGCTGTCTGGAGAAGCCAAAGGAAATTTCCTTGTGCACTGCGACCTGAGGAGGAGCCTTGCTCTCAGTCTCTGGAGGGCCCACTCTCAGGTGAGTGCTTGTCTCAGTCTCTGTGGAGGGCCCCACTCTCAGGTGAGTGCTTGTCTCAGTCTCTGTGGAGGGCCCCACTCTTAGGTGAGTGCTTGTCTCAGTCTCTGTGGAGGGCCCCGCTCTCAGGTGAGTGCTTGCTCTCAGTCTCTGTGGAGGGCCCACTCTCAGGTGAGTGCTTGCTCTCAGTCTCTGTGGAGGGCCCACTCTCAGGTGAGTGCTTGCTCTCAGTCTCTGTGGAAGGCCCCGCTCTCAGGTGAGTGCTTACTCTCAGTCTCTGTGGAGGGCCCCGCTCTCAGGTGAGTGCTTGCTCTCAGTCTCTGTGGAGGGCCCACTCTCAGGTGAGTGCTTGCTCTCAGTCTCTGTGGAAGGCCCCGCTCTCAGGTGAGTACGCCCCTGACCCCAGCCCCCACAGGATGCCTCGGGAGTGGGGTGCTCTGGGGCCAGGCTGCTGGCAGGTTCTTCTGGGGCAGTGAAACTGAGGAGACTTTGTCACTGCCCTAAAGCAATTCTGATTCAAGATTAATGAAATCAGAAAATGAAAAGAAGTAGGAAAAAGTACAGCAATATAACTTTAGCTAATTTTTATATACTGGGGGTTGAACCCAGAGGCAAGCTACATCCGAGCCCTTCTTATTTTGTATTTTGAAATAAAGTCTTGCTAGTTGGTGAGGCTGGCCTGGAACCTGCCATTGAATCCTCTTGTTTCAGCCTCTGAGTAATGGGATTACAGATGTGGGCCACCACTTTAGCTAATTTTTCTTTATTGGTACTAGGGATTGAAACCAGGGGCAATCGACCTCTGAGCTACAATGCGAGCTCTTTTTATTTTTTATCTTGAAACAGGGTTTTGCTAAGTTGCTGAAGGCCTCATGAAGTTGCTGAGACCATTCTCAAATTCACGATCCTCCTGTCTCAGCCTCCTAAGTAATGGGGTTACAGGCGTGCACCGCCATGCCCAGCCCGACTCACGTTTTTGAAGCGGCTGGCTGAATTCAGAAGGACTCGATGGTACTGCTGTGCGGGTGTGTGCTGCGACACTGAAGACACCTGGGTCTCTTACCGCCTCCTCCTTTTGTATGATTCCCAGCCTGACTGCAGTCTACCAGTGGCTCCTCACCACGATCTTAGCCTTGGTAGCAGGTTTCTTATTTCCATTTCATAGAAGAGACAATTGGCTTCGAAAGACAGAGCGACTTGCTCCGGGAGGCACATCCAGTTGGTGGCAGAGCCAAGGGTGAGCCCCAGACCCTCTGGCTCTGCCTTTACTCTTAGGGTAAAGAAATGGAAACAAACAACAAAAAACATTTGGCACATTGTTAAACACTAGAAAGCTGTCACTTCTGAAATAATAACACCACCGTTCGGTCTCATCAGAGATTCTGATGGAACAGAAATGAAGTCCTCACGGCCAATTTCCTCCCTCTTTCTGTAGTTACTAGAATATTTTTAAATTACCGAGCAGCGTGAGCCCTTTTCTGTCACCATTTGTTTGTTCATTTATTCATTCAGTCACACATTCAATAAAGACACCAGTGTTACACTACGGGCGACGCTGTCTTCATGATCGCAAGGGACTTGCAAAATCCCACCGCACAGTAGGCACCATCCGTAGCCTCACCCGACAGACACATCCCCCCGGCCATGTGAAGAGGGCCTAGAACTGTTGACATGGCACCAGATTCTACAGAAGAGTCTGGGAGCAGTCACGTGGCTGCCTGCTGCATCAAAGACTTCAAGCAGAGCGGTGGGGACGCTGACCCTCAAAATCCCCAGGAGTGAGAGAATGAGGCCCGTGGCCTGATCATGTGGCACGTGTTTGTGGTGCATGGTGGGTTTATAGTTCAGGGAGAGAACCCTACAAGTGCTAGGTGCACAGAGATTTTATCAACAGAGTTGGCTGAATCCAAAAAGAAGAGAAGCCAAGTGCTAAAGAGAAAATCCAGCTCCTGAGGGTGCCGAGAAAGGAGAAATCAGCAGTTAAATCCCCTTCCCCATTAGGGTAAAGGCATGGAAACAAACAGCAAAAACATTTGGCACATTGTTAAACACTAGAAAGCTGTTGCTTTTGAAATAATAACACCACCGTACGGTCTCATCAGAGATTCTGATGGGAACAGAAATAAAATTCTCGCGGCCAATTTCCTCTCCGTTTCTGTAGTTGCTAGAATATTTTTAAATTACCAAGTAGTCTGAGCCCTTTTCTGTCACCATTATTAGTTCATCCATCCATTCATTCATTCACACATTCAACAAACGCTCCCGAGTGCCTGTTTGTAGCCAGGCACTGATGAGGGTGTTGAGGATACAGCGGTGAGCAGAACAGGCCTGAGACCCTGCCCTCCTCGTGACACAGGCTATCAGGCGGTGTCAAGTGCCATAGGATGAGTGGGGCAGGGAAAGGGGATATGGGGAAGAGAGACCGGAGACAGAAATGCCCCACTGAGAAGGTGTCATGTGAGCAGAAACCTGAGGACAGAGGATATGTTCAGGGCGATGTCTGCAGTAGAACACACTGGATGTGTTCCAGGGTAGCCAGGAGCTGGGGAAGGCAGAGTGAGGGGGCAGGAGGCGCAGGAGGAGGCCGGGGGAGGAAACCGGATGACGTAGAGAGCTTAGACACTGTTGAAAAGACATGACGTGTATCCTGAGTAAGACAGGAAGCAGTAACATGACCTGACCTCTCTTAGCAGGTTGCCCTGGCTACCAGGTTGCAAATAAAAAATAGGGCATCAGGGGTGGGATGGAGGAGGCCACTTAAGAGGTTTTGGGAACAATCTAGGAGCGAGATGACGGCAGCGTGAACCAGGTGTTGGCAGGGAGTTGGTGAGAAGTGGGTGGATCTGGATGTATCTTGAAGGTGGAAGAGCTATGATTTGCTAATAGATGCGATGCTGAGTGGGAGAGAAGAAGAGTCATCAAGGGTGATCCCAAGGGTTCAAACCTGAGCCGCGAATGGTAAGAATACAGTTGCCGTTAACTACAAGAGGAGGATGTAACGGTGTGAGACGTAGCCGCGGGTTCTTGTTCTTAGCTACCTTAGAAAAGAATAGCCAGAACTCTACTGCTGTAAGCTTAAACGATTTTTATTATTACAAAGGCAGGAAGAAAGGACAGAATATTATAAAGCACCACATCACAGGAATGTAGTGGAGTGACTTGAAAATAAGAAACTGAAAATTTTGAATACCGAACAATTTTTTTTTTTTTTGGTGGTACTGGGGTTCCTGGAAGCCCTTTTACCTCCGGGATACATTCCCACGGGCTACACTCCCAGACCTATTTTTTGACTTTTTATGTGGAAACAGGGTCTCTTAAGCTAGCAAAGCTGGCTCCGAACCAGCGCCATCCTCCTGTCTCCGCCTCCCAAGCGCAGGGATTACAAGCGTGTGCCACCATGCCCGGCATACAGAACAATTTTTATAAAGATTAATTATCCTTCATCTTGCCCAACCAATAGTCTTCTTACCTGACTAGGTGTGAGCCCACTTATTAACTCCATGCAGGCCCCTTTTTATGGTTATGGGGATTATGATTATGGGTATTTCTTGCTCAGCCAAAAGCCTTCTCCCTGCCTTGATGCAGGTGTAGGCCCAGGTCTTCGTTAAGACCAGAATGTGAGCTGCGCCGCATGCTTGTAATCCCCGTGCTTGGGAGGCAGAGACAGGAGGATCACGCTGGTTCGAAGCCAGCCTCGCTGGCTTAAGAAATCCTGTTTCCAAATAAAAATATAAAATGGGTCTGGGAGTGTAGCCCGGAGGTAGAAGGGTTTCCAGGAACCCCAGTACCACCAATAAAAAAAAGACCAGAATGTGGTATCTGCCCCCTTTGATAAAAGACCTGTAACATCCTCCCAAATCCTTGGGGAATTTTAGCCTATCTGCTAGAAGTTATTTATTATGTAAGCCTGTGTTTAAAATATGAAGGCTCAGGGCTACAACTCTATGTGTTCTTGCTAATCACTTTTGGTACCCGGAACTCTGCAGGGTTCCTTCCCTGCCTGAGTGCCTGCACAAAACCCAAGCTCTGATTATTTTTTATATTTTGGGAATACCAAAGCTATTTTAAAATACATTTTGAAGCCATTTCCCAATATTGGCACAGAGGGCAGTGAAGGGAGCATGGGGGTTGGGAATAAAACATGGAAATTTGGTTTTGATTGTGTTAAGTTTGATATAAGATGTAGATGTATAGATAGACCTATACATCTATGTATAATCTATAATTTACCTCTCTATGTTTCTTTCGTTTTCTCTTTTCTTTCTTTCTTTCTTTCTTTCTTTTTTTTTTTTTTTTTTTTTTGTGGTGCTGGGAATACCTCGGAGCTATACCCCCAATCCTATTTTATTTTATTTTTGGAAACAGAGTCTCACTAAATTGCCCAGAGCTTTGCTAAGTTGCTGAGGCTGGATGTGAACCTGAGACCCTTCTGTCACAGCTTCCTAAGTACTGGGATTTTAGGTGTGTGCCACCACCCGGCTTCCCTGTTTCTTACCTATCTGAAGCTCAAGGAAGAAGTTCTTTCTTTCTTTCTTTCTTTCTTTCTTTCTTTCTTTCTTTCTTTCTTTCTTTCTTGGTACTAGGAATTGGACCCAGGGGTATTCTACCTCCAAGCTGCATCCCCAGCCCTATTTTATTTTTATTTTGAGATGGGGTCTCATTACTTGCTGAGGCCGTCCTCGAACCTGTTATCCTCCTGTCTCAGCCTTGCAAGTACTGGGATTACAAGAGTGTAGCACCATTCCTGGCTCAAGAGGTTCTATTTAGAGAGGGAAAGAGGCCAGAGATTGGGACCCTAGAGACTTGAACAGAGCCTAATAAACAAAGATCCTAGACCAGTGGCCTGTGAAGCAGGAGAGTGATGATGCTGTCCCAGGCTGCCTGGACTCGGGTCAGTGCATCAGAGGCTGCTGAGAAGACATGTGCGTGAGGACAAGGAGTGACCACTGGACTCCTGGCAGGGATGCAACGGCGAGCTTGATAAGAATGATTTCAATGGCCGGAGGAAGATGACGGCTTGACTACTGAGGGGTGGAGAAAATATGGAGGATATGCAATCAGCGAATGGAGACAACTATTGAGTTCTGGGGCAAAGCAGATCTAGGAAGTGTAGCTGGAGGGGCTGATGGACAGTTGAGAGGACTTGGTTTTTTAGTGTAGGTGGTATGATAGCATGTGCATGTGCTGATGGGGAGACCTGATAGAATGGGAACATTGCTGATGGAAGGCAGAATCACCTTGTAGGTTAGAGGAGACTGGACAAGGAGCACAGGAAGGGAGGCCGGCCTTCGACGGGAGCCAGGTGAGTCCTCTGAGACCCAAGGAGGAGCCGGCTGCTTGGCACAGACTCAGGTAGGAGGTCGAGGAAATGATGGGAGATTGCAGGAGTTTTCTTCTTACTGCTTCTCAGTGAAATAGGAAGCGAGACCACAGGCTGGAAGTGAGAGGAGGGGCTGTGCCTCCTGGTGTGAGGATTAAGCCAGGCAACACAGCACAGGCCTGGCGCTGGGGGGAGAGCTTGTGGCTGCTCCTGACTTTCCTCTTGCGGCAGGACTTCCTTACCACCCGTCTGATCATCGCACGTAGTAAAATTTAAAATTATACATTTTTAAATAAGGCTTCATGTTCGATATAGAAGACAATGGAAAATGTGGAAAAGTATAAACAAAAAATCATTCATAACCTTTTCCCAGTGAAAGCAGCTATTAGCCGTGTGCTGTCTATCCTTTTGGCATATGTATAAATTTTTGCATTTTGCCTTTCTTGACTTTACATTGTATTTGACTGTTTTCCCAGGGCGTCAGATAATGTCCACAAATATGACTTTTAATGTCAACCCAGTGGTCCATCTTATGGATGTCACAGTATTTATTTTAAAACTTCCCTAACTTGAGCCAGGCGTGGCAGCATAGGCTTGTAATCTCAGTACTTGGAAGGCTGAGACAGGAGGATCGAGGTTCAAGGACAGCCTCAGCAATTTTGTGAGAACCTATTTCAAAATTAAAAAATTAAAAATAAAGCTGGGTATGGTGGCACACGCTTGTAATCACATACTTGGGAGGCTGAGACGGGATTGTAGGTTCATGGCCAGCCTCAGCTACTTAGTGAGGCCCTCTGCAACTTAGTGAGACCCTGTTTCAAAGTGAAGAATAAAAAATAGGCTGAGGGTGTAGCTCAGAGGTAGAATGCCCCTGGATTCCATCCCCAGTACTGGAAAAAAAAAAAAAGAAAAATAAAGATCTTTCCTAATATGGACATTTAAGGTTAATACCAATTTTTCACATTTATAACTAATAGTACATGGGACATCCTTGCA